>NC_072453.1:160807-521472 GCF_027596085.1 Anoplopoma fimbria
TATAAGTGCTGTTTCATAGTTAGAATGATTAATATCATAAACTATAAGTGATGTTTCATAGTTAGAGTGATTAATATCATAAAGCCTTTAACACATGAACACGGTGTTTTCTTTAAAGACGTTTCAACCTTCTTTGTCAGTAAAATGTGCTTCGCGCTCTGAGCCTCTGCGGACACCGTAGCTCACCAGGAAGTGCTGTGAGACCGCGTGACCAGCGTGTTTACAACCTGTCTGTCTGATCGATACTAATCAATACTGATACCAGTGATCAGTGACCAGAGGACTGAGACATGGACCCCCCGCAGCTGATCCTGGACCAGTTCAAACCCAGCGGGGAAGCTGTACGTTACTGATGGTTGATTACTGATTACTGATTACTGATTACTGATTATTGATTACTGATTATTGATTACTGATTACTGATTACTGATTACTGATTACTGATTACTGATTATTTATTACTGATTACTGATTATTTATTACTGATTACTGATTATTGATTATTGATTATTGATTACTGATTACTGATTATTGATTACTGATTACTGATTATTACTGATTACTGATTACTGATTACTGATTACTGATTACTGATGGTTGATTACTGATTACTGATTATTGATTACTGATGGTTGATTACTGATTACTGATTACTGATTACTGATGGCTGATTACTGATTACTGATGGTTGATTACTGATTACTGATTACTGATTACTGATTACTGATTACTGATTACTGATTATTGATTACTGATTGTTGATTACTGATTACTGATTACTGATTACTGATTACTGATTACTGATTACTGATTACTGATGGCTGATTACTGATTGCTGATTGTTGATTACTGATTACTGATTACTGATTACTGATTGTTGATTACTGATTACTGATTATTGATTACTGATTACTGATGGTTGATTACTGATTACTGATGGTTGATTACTGATTATTGATTACTGATTACTGATTACTGATGGTTGATTACTGATTACTGATTACTGATTACTGATGGTTGATTACTGATTACTGATTATTGATTACTGATTACTGATTACTGATGGTTGTTACTGATTACTGATGGTTGATTACTGATTGCTGATGGTTGATTACCGATTACTGATTATTGATTACTGATTACTGATTATTGATTACTGATTACTGATTACTGATTACTGATTACTGATTACTGATTACTGATGGTTGATTACTGATTACTGATTATTGATTACTGATTACTGATTACTGATTATTGATTATTGATTACTGATGACCTGTTTAGCTCCTGATGCAGGAACACGACAGAGGAGAACCAGAGACTGTTCTCCTCTATGAGTGAGGAATGATTCCTGTCTGTGTTTAACGCAGGAGACCGTCTGGTTGAAGGAGATCTTCATCTTCCTCTCACAACACGTGACTCCTCCTGCTGATGACTCACTGACAGGTGAGTCAGCCAACCAGCTTCTAGAACGGCTCTGACGTCAGACAGCCTTCAGGGTCCACATGACACAGTGAGGCGTTCAGGGTCCACATGACACAGTGAGGCGTTCAGGGTCCACATGACACAGTGAGGCGTTCAGGGTCCACATGACACAGTGAGGCGTTCAGGGTCCACATGACACAGTGAGGCGTTCAGGGTCCACATGACAGTGAGGCCTTCAGGGTCCACATGACACAGTGAGGCGTTCAGGGTCCACATGATACAGTGAGGCGTTCAGGGTCCATCTGACAGAATGAGGCATTCAGGGTCCATCTGAGAGAATGAGGCGTTCAGGGTCCACATGACACAGTGAGGCGTTCAGGGTCCACATGACACAGTGAGGCGTTCAGGGTCCACATGACACAGTGAGGCGTTCAGGGTCCACATGACAGTGAGGCCTTCAGGGTCCACATGACACAGTGAGGCGTTCAGGGTCCACATGACACAGTGAGGCGTTCAAGGTTCAGATGACTCAGTGAGGCGTTCAGGGTCCACATGACACAGTGAGGCGTTCAGGGTCCACATGACACAGTGAGGCGTTCAGGGTCCACATGTCACAGTGAGGAGTTCAGGGTCTATCTGACAGAATGAGGCGTTCAGGGTCCACATGTCACAGTGAGTCGTTCAGGGTCTATCTGACAGAATGAGGCGTTCAGGGTCCACATGACACAGTGAGGCGTTCAGGGTCCACATGACACAGTGAGGCGTTCAGGGTCCAGCTGACAGAATGAGGCGTTCAGGGTCCAGTTGACAGAATGAGGCGTTCAGGGTCCACATGACACAGTGAGGCGTTCAGGGTCCACATGACACAGTGAGGCGTTCAGGGTCCAGCTGACAGAATGAGGCGTTCAGGGTCCAGTTGACAGAATGAGGCGTTCAGGGTCCACATGACACAGTGAGGCGTTCAGGGTCCACATGACACAGTGAGGCGTTCAGGGTCCAGCTGACAGAATGAGGCGTTCAGGGTCCAGTTGACAGAATGAGGCGTTCAGGGTCCACATGACACAGTGAGGCGTTCAGGGTCCACATGACACAGTGAGGCGTTCAGGGTCCACATGTCACAGTGAGGAGTTCAGGGTCTATCTGACAGAATGAGGCGTTCAGGGTCCACATGTCACAGTGAGTGCGTTCAGGGTCCACATGACACAGTGAGGCGTTCAGGGTCCACATGACACAGTGAGGCGTTCAGGGTCCACATGACACAGTGAGGCGTTCAGGGTCCAGCTGACAGAATGAGGCGTTCAGGGTCCAGTTGACAGAATGAGGCGTTCAGGGTCCACATGACACAGTGAGGCGTTCAGGGTCCAGCTGACAGAATGAGGCGTTCAGGGTCCAGTTGACAGAATGAGGCGTTCAGGGTCCACATGTCACAGTGAGTCGTTCAGGGTCTATCTGACAGAATGAGGCGTTCAGGGTCCACATGACACAGTGAGGCGTTCAGGGTCCACATGACACAGTGAGGGTCCAGCTGACAGAATGAGGCGTTCAGGGTCCAGTTGACAGAATGAGACGTTCAGGGTCCACATGACACAGTGAGGCGTTCAGGGTCCACATGACACAGTGAGGCGTTCAGGGTCCACATGACACAGTGAGGCGTTCAGGGTCCAGCTGACAGAATGAGGCGTTCAGGGTCCACATGACACAGTGAGGCGTTCAGGGTCCACATGACACAGTGAGGCGTTCAGGGTCCAGCTGACAGAATGAGGCGTTCAGGGTCCAGTTGACAGAATGAGGCGTTCAGGGTCCACATGACACAGTGAGGCGTTCAGGGTTCAGCTGTAATCATCAGTTCATTTGTGTTTCAGGTGTGAGTGCCGATCAGCTGAGTGTGTGTGTGGTGAAGAAGATACAAGAGAACACGGCCGTCACAAACATCTTACCTGTCAGCTACAGGTACGACCAAGGATTATTATTATAATTATTGTTATTATTATTATGATTATTATAATTATTTTTATTATTTTTATTATTATTGTTATTATTATTCTGATTATTATAATTATAATTATTATTTTTATTTTTATTTTTATTATCATTATTATTATCATTATTATTATTATTATTATTATTATTATTATCATTATTATTATTAATATTAATGTTATACAACAGCTCCTGAAACAGACTCAACACAGTGTTTATTTTTATGTATTTCAGTTTTCTTCCTAAACACACGTTTATATTTATATACGTTTACTATGTTTTATACTTCACATCGTTCATCATACATGTTTTAACAAACAGCTGTAACCATGGTAACCGGTTCTATGATGAGTTAAACGATGTTTATCACCCTGACCTTTGACCTCTCCTGACCCCGCCTCCAGACCGGTGTCTGTCTCAGGGCTGCTCTCCCTGCAGCACCTGGCCTGTGTCAGTAACCTGTCCTGGAGCACCAATCAGCAGCGAGCCTGGGCAAAGGAGGCGGAGCTTTCTCTGCCGGGTCACCTGGCTCTGCCGCGGGTCAACCTGCTTCTGATTGGCTGTCTAAGAGAGGGGCGGGACGGAGAGTGGAGGCTGACGGACGCCAGCGGCAGCGTCAGGTGTGAGGTGAGTGTGTAGGACGCCGTGATGCGTTCAGGTGTGAGGTGAGCGTGTAGGACGCCGTGATGCGTTCAGGTGTGAGGTGAGTGTGTAGGACGGCGTGATGCGTTCAGGTGTGAGGTGAGTGTGGACAACACCGTGATGCGTTCCGGTGTGAGGTGAGTGTGGACGACACCGTGATGCTTTCAGGTGTGAGGTGAGTGTGTAGGACAACGTGATGCGTTCAGGTGTGAGGTGAGTGTGTAGGACAACGTGATGCGTTCAGGTGTGAGGTGAGCGTGTAGGACGCCGTGATGCGTTCAGGTGTGAGGTGAGTGTGGACAACACCGTGATGCGTTCCGGTGTGAGGTGAGTGTGGACGACACCGTGATGCTTTCAGGTGTGAGGTGAGTGTGTAGGACAACGTGATGCGTTCAGGTGTGAGGTGAGTGTGTAGGACAACGTGATGCGTTCAGGTGTGAGGTGAGCGTGTAGGACGCCGTGATGCGTTCAGGTGTGAGGTGAGTGTGGACAACACCGTGATGCGTTCCGGTGTGAGGTGAGTGTGGACGACACCGTGATGCTTTCAGGTGTGAGGTGAGTGTGTAGGACAACGTGATGCGTTCAGGTGTGAGGTGAGTGTGTAGGACAACGTGATGCGTTCAGGTGTGAGGTGAGCGTGTAGGACGCCGTGATGCGTTCAGGTGTGAGGTGAGTGTGTAGGACGCCGTGAGTTGAGTCTCACCTGTCTCTCTCTCTCTCTCTCTCTCTCTCTCTCTCTCTCTCTCTCTCCAGTGCCTGTCTCCCTCTCCTTCGTGGCTGAACCGTCCTGTCTTCCTCTCTCACTGGAACTACATCCCCCACAATGCCCCGGGGCAGGAGGAGGCCCGAGGCTACGTGGAGATGGTTGGTCCTCCTGCTTTCTTGTGTCCTGGTCCTGAGCAGGGATTGGCTGTTGGTCCTGAAGGAGGGGCGGGGCTTAGCAGAGCTGTTGCAGTCAGAGAGGCTGCTGGTTTACTGGACAACAGGTGAGTCACCTGTTACCTGTTCCAGGTGACCTCTGACCTCTGAGGTATGACAGGAAGCATCAGAGAGCTACACTGTGACGGCCTGTCTCCCTCTCTCTCTCTGTCTCTCTCCCCCTCACTACCTGTCTCTCTCTCTGTCTGTCTGTTTCTCTCTCTCCACCTGTCTGTCTCTCTCCCCCTCTCTACCTGTCCGTCTCTCTTTCTCTCTACCTGTCTCTCTCCCCCTCTCTACCTGTCTCTCTCTCCACCTGTCTGTCTCTCAGGACTCGTGGACAGCGTGTCTCAGTCTTTGGTCTGGTGGGTTCAGTGTGCCCTCAGCTGATCGTGGCAGGAACAGCCTTCTTCTGCTTCTGTCTGAAGGACGACTCTCACAGTCTCCGTGTCCTCGTCAAGGTGTGTGATGTCACCTCCTGTGCAGTTAGACACAGAGTAACGTATGATAACACTGATCAATAATCAGTATTGATCATTTCTGACTTCATTACAGAACGTTACAGGTTATTAAAACCAGTAGACACATGATAGAAACACATGTGACTCCTTATTGCTAAACAGTGTCCATCATGGATCCATATCTATAATGTATTGATACACCTCGTTATTACTATTATTACTATTACTATTATTATTATTAGTATTAGTATTACTATTATTATTGTTATTATTATTATTATTACTATTACTATTATTATTACTATTATTACTATTATTCTTCTTATTATTATTAGTATTACTATTACTACTATTATTACTAATATTACTATAATTATTACTATTATTATTAGTAGTAGTAGTAGTATTACTATTATTATTACTATTATTATTACTATTATTATTACTATTAGTATTACTATTATTATTATTATTATTACTATTATTACTATTATTATTATTATTAGTATTAGTATTACTATTATTATTGTTATTATTATTATTATTATTACTATTACTATTATTATTACTATTATTATTACTATTCGTATTAGTATTACTATTATTATTATTATTATTATTACTATTATTATTACTATTATTATTAGTATTACTATTACTATTATTACTATTATTATTATTATTAGTATTATTATTGTTATTAAAACAGCAGATAAACTGAAGAACATGAGATCAGATGAAAAGAGTTTAGATCATAATGACACAAAGAGTTACAGCTATTATTAATCTCTTTGATCAAAACTAAAACATAAAGACACAATGTTCAAAATCAATGGAGTTCTGCTTCAGCTCATGAATTATTGATCCTCATTAATAACAGTAAACAACTGTTCACCTGTTCACCTGTACACCTGTTCACCTTAACACCTGTTCACCTGTTCACCTGTACACCTGTTCACCTTAACACCTGTTCACCTGTTCACCTGTTCACCTGTACACCTTAACACCTGCGTCCAACGTGCTGATCTCTGAGGTTTCCCTCTGAACTATTACTCAGTTAATGTGAACAAGTCTGTCTGTCTCTCTGTCTCTCTGTCTCTCTGTCTGTCTCTCTGTCTCTCTCTCTCTCTCTCTCTGTCTGTCTCTCTGTCTCTCTCTCTCTGTCTGTCTCTCTGTCTGTCTCTCTGTCTCTCTCTCTCTCTCTCTCTCTCTCTCTCTGTCTCTCTCTCTCTGTCTGTCTCTCTGTCTGTCTCTCTCTCTCTCTCTCTCTGTCTCTCTCTCTCTCTGTCTGTCTGTCTCTCTCTCTCTCTCTCTGTCTGTCTGTCTCTCTGTCTGTGTGCAGGACAGAAGCAGGCTGTGGTGGACTCAGTGTGTGTATGTTGGTCAGAGTGTGTGTGTGACGGCGTTGCGTGTGTGTGTCCTGCGAGGCTGGAGAGGAAACAACATCCTGTGTGTGACGGAACAATCTGAATTGCACACAAACTTCACACACACTCCTGTAGGCGACACACACACTGACACACCGTTGGACACGCCCCCACCGCTGATGATGTCACACGTTGATGATGAAGACTGCGAGGAGGCGGAGCCTGAAAGAGGCGTCAACGAATCAGGTGTCAGGATGAAAAAGTCCCGAGTCATCAGTTACCAGGTAAAATACAGAGAACACTGATTGGCTGTGGAATGGTACCTGCTAACTCGACCTGTGTGGTAAGCCCCGCCCCTCTTTTCTGATAGGGCACTGTGACGAAGGTGGTGAGTGAGGGGGCCGGACTGTACGTGATTGACAGGAAGGTGGGGCTGTGCCTGGCCTATCAGCCGACACTGAGGAGAAAACTGAGAGCAGGAGACTCTGTGGAGTCTTAGTGGTGAGTCTCAGTACAGGTGAGTCTCAGTACAGGTGAGTCTCAGTACAGGTGTTAATCTCAGTACAGGTGAGTCTCAGTACAGGTGAGTCTCAGTACAGGTGTTAATCTCAGTACAGGTGAGTCTCAGTACAGGTGAGTCTCAGTACAGGTGAGCCTTAGTACAGGTGTTAATCTCAGTACAGGTGAGTCTCAGTACAGGTGAGCCTTAGTACAGGTGAGTCTCAGTACAGGTGAGTCTCAGTACAGGTGTTAATCTCAGTACAGGTGAGTCTCAGTACAGGTGAGTCTCAGTACAGGTGAGCCTTAGTAAGGGTGAGTCTCAATAAGGGTGAGTCTCAGTAAGGGTGAGTCTCAGTAAGGGTGAGTCTTTTCTTTCCCCTGCAGCTCCATCATGTCCACTTCCTGTACCGGCCCTGTCCTGACTTTCCTCCCAGCATGCTTTGCACCTGCCTACGATCCAGCCTCAGGGTCACCGCCTTCAGCAGGGTGGGGGGGTCGTCACCTGACTCCAGCTGCCCCGGTGATGGAGCGTTACCACGGTTACTGCTGGAGAAAAACATGGGTGTGTCCGAGTACCTGTGGACCTGTCACCTGAGCTCACAGCTCACTCACAGGTGAGGAGGAGTAGAACGAACACCTGTTCAGGTTAAAGAAGGGGACAGCATGATATATAGAAGACCTGATCATGACCTGTCTGTCTGTCTGTCTGTCTGTCTGTCTGTCTGTCTGTCTGTCTGTCTGTCTCTCTCTGTCTGTCTGTCTGTCTGTCTGTCTGTCTGTCTGTCTCTCTGTCTGTCTGTCTGTCTCTCTGTCTGTCTGTCTGTCTGTCTCTCTGCCTGTCTGTCCTTCTCCAGTCTGGTCCCCAGTGTGTTGAAGCAGCAGTGTGTGTGCGTGTTGTCCTGGAAGCTGATGGAGTTTGTGATGAGGCGACGAAGAAGAAGAGGAAGGAGGGAAATCTACTCAGAGATGTTGGACGAGCCTCACACCTGTCCTCTGACACAGGTAGATAATGTGTTGACTGTGTCTCTATAGTACAGTGTTGACCCTGTAGAGTCTCTATAGTACAGTGTTGACCCTGTAGAGTCTCTGTAGTACAGTGTTGACCCTGTAGTGTCTCTATAGTACAGTGTTGACCCTGTAGTGTCTCTATAGTACAGTGTTGACCCTGTAGTATTTGTGTCTCTCTATAGTACAGTGTTGACCCTGTAGTATTTGTGTCTCTATAGTACAGTGTTGACCCTGTAGTATTTGTGTCTCTATAGTACAGTGTTGACCCTGTAGTATTTGTGTCTCTATAGTACAGTGTTGACCCTGTAGTATTTGTGTCTCTATAGTACAGTGTTGACCCTGCAGTACATCAGTACATCAGTATATCAGAGCTCAGTCAGTCTCTACAGTCAGAGTGCTGGTCTTCGGTCTCGCTGAGCTCTCTGCTGCCTCCTGGTGGATCCGGTCTCACCAGGTCTCAGATCAACACAGCACTGGCTTGGTCCTGCAGGACTCTGACCTCTGACCTCCAGGAACGGCCCCAGACTGGAGACAGACTCAGGTAAACTTAAACTAATAAAGAGTGAACCAAATCTTATACTTTCCTGGTTTTAAAGAATCTGATGGAGTCGTTCCAAACTGTCCTCTGTGATGGAGCTGATCACTTATTGATCACTTTATTATATATTACATAACATTACATTACATTACATTACAGTCATGTAGCAGACGCTTTTATCCAAAGCGACTTACAGGAAGTGTATTCAACATAGGTATTCAAGAGAACTACTAGTCACCAGAAGTCATAAGTGCATCTCCTTTCTTAAACAAGCATCTAAGAGCATAAACCAGAGCAAAAGTACAGAAACAAACTAATACGAATACAATAAGTGCAGCGAACTGATACGAATACAGTAAGTGCAACAAACTAATATTAATACAATAAGTGCTATGAGGAAGGCTCAGGGTAGTGCTTCTTGAAGAGGTGAGTTTTCAGCCTGCACCGAAAGATGGGCAGCGACTCTGCTGTCCTGAGGTCAGTGGGGAGTTCATTCCTCCACTGTGGGGTCAGGACAGAAAAAGCTGTGACCGAGTCGATCGGCCGCAGGGACCTCTGAGCGACGGGGCAACCAGTCACCCCGAGGCAGCAGAGAGGAGTGGTGGGGGGTGTAGGGCTTCATGGTCTGGAGATAGGAAGGAGCTGTTCCTCTCACTGCCCTGTAGGCACCAGAGTCTGTAACTGGATGCTCCTACAGGGAGCCAGTGTAGAGAACGGAGAAGGGAAGTTGTGTGGGAGAACTTGGGTCATTGAACACCAGACGAGCTGCAGCTTTCTGGACAAGCTCCAGAGGTCTGACGGCCGACGCCGGGGCTCCGGCAAGTAGTGAGTTGCAGTAGTCCAGGCGGGAGATGACCAGAGCCTGTAGAGCACCTGCACCGTCTCCTCAGTGAGGAAGGGGAGAATCCTCCTGATGTTGTAGAGGAGGAGTCTGCAGGAGCGTGTGACCGATGCAATGTTTGCTGAGAACGACAGTTGGTCGTCCAGGGTCACACCCAGATTCCTCACAGTCCCAGTTGGCGTCACTACGGCATCATCAATGGTGATGGACAGGTCTCAGCGGGCAACCCTTCCCCGGGAGGAAGAGTAGCTCGGTTTTAGTCCAGGTTGAGCTTCAGGTGGTGTGTCGCCATCCACTTCGAGATGTCAGCCAAGCACTCAGCAATGCGTGCCTCCACTTGGGTGTCACCGGGAGGAAATGACAAGACCAGCTGGGTGTCATCGGCATAACAATGGTAGGAGAAGTCATGCGAGCGAATAACAGAACCCAGAGATGTTGTGTAGAGCGAGAAGAGAAGGGGGCCCAGGACTGAACCTTGTGGAACCCCGTAGTCAGCATGCGTGGTTCCGACACGGCCCCCTCCATGTCACCTGGTAGGATCGGCCTGTCAGATAGGATGCAAGCAGGGAGAGTGCAGAGCCTGAGACGCCCATCCCCTCGAGGGTGGAGAGGAGGATCTGGTGGTTCACCGTGTCAAACGCCGCTGACAGGTCCAGGAGAATCAGGACAGAGGAGAGGGAGTTCGCTCTCGCGGCGTGAAGCGACTCTGTCACCGCAAGGAGGGCCGTCTCTGACGAGTGACCCACCTTGAACCCGGACTGGTGGGGGTCCAAGAGGTTGTTCTGGTGGAGGTAGGAAGACAGTTGTTTAAAGACAGCATGTTCAAGTGTTTTGGATAGAAAGGGTAGAAGAGAAACCGGTCTGAAGTTCTTGACATCAGAGGGGTCAAGTGATGGTTTTTTCAGAAGGGGGTGACTCTGGCAGTCTTGAAAGCCGAGGGAAAGCATCCTGAGACGAGAGATGTGTTGATGAGGTGGGTGAGGAAAGGAAGGAGTTCAGTGGCAATAGACTGAAGAAGAGGGGAGGGGATCGGGTCAAAGGAGCACGTGGTGGGGCGGTTAGATGTAACAAGGTCGAGGACCTCGTTAGGGGAGAGGGGAGCAAAATAGGGTAAGATGGGGTGTGGAGAGGGAAGGGGGAGCTGAGGGGGAAGAGCTGTAGAGGGTAGAGAGGAGAGAGGGGCTGAGAGAAGGAGGATCTGATATCGTTTACCTTCTTGTCAAAGAAGTTGGCGAAATCATCAGGGAGAAGGGAGGAAGTAGGAGGAGGGGGTGGGGGTTGGAGGAGTGAAGAGAAAGTTTCAAAGAGTTTTTTAGGATTGGAAGCAGAGGTTAGGATTATATATCAGTCTGTTAACGTATAGTAACTGGCTAATAACAGAGCGCTAAGTGCTTATTAATGTATTTATTAACATCTATAACTCTTCCTGTGGACAGACTGAAGTGTTGTCGGCTGTATAAACCCATAATAAATGATGTCATAGATATAATAATATAAGATATTTCTGTATAGGAAGAGTAACTGAACATTAATAACCACTGTAACCTCCTGCTTACATATATCATATATCATAGTCTGTCATTAAGTGTAGTTGATATGTGAGTATAACCCTGTTGGTACTCGTATAAAGACGGCGTGTGTGTTTACAGGCGGCGCCCCCTGCTGCTGGTCGGGGTGTTGGAGCTCCCATCACTGACGTCTGAACAAACCCTGCAGCTCAGAGACACTACGGGGGCTGTGGCCTGTGTCGCCACGGAAACCAGCGAGGAGGAGGAGGGAGGTCAGAGGGCAGCCTTCAACACTGCCTGGATAGGTACAACACACACACACAGGTCAAAGGTCACCTTACGGCCTGAAGACTGCAGGTTAAACAAATGTGTGTGTGTGTGTGTGTGTGTGTGTGTGTGTGTGTGTGTGTGTGTGTGTGTGTGTGTGTGTGTGTGTGTGTGTGTGTGTGTGTGTGTGTGTGTGTGTTGCAGGCTGTCTGGTGTGTGTCCAGCAGTTCACCATGGTAACGGAGAGATTCCTCCAATCAGATTTCCCCTCCTACCAACACCTGGACCAGGACAAGTACATCACACACAAACACTGCAGGTACACACACACACACACACACACACACACACACACACACACACACACACACACACACACACACACACACACACACACACACACACACACACACACACACACACACACACACACACACACACACACACACACACATTTATAGTAATGTGTGTGTGTGTGTGTGAGACAGAGTCTACCTGCAGTTTTCTCTGAACCACCTCCACATCCTGAGTCCGTCTGTTGCCATGGTTACACACCTGGGACAGAGGGGGAGGAGTCCAGCGATGATGTCACAGCGAGGAAACAGACAGCAGAAGAAGAAGAGACGGAGGGAGCTCAGACTGCAGCGAGGAAGAGAAGAAGAGAGGCCGACTCCTCCGTTACCGTGACTACCGGCCCCCGACCCTGCGTCTCCGTGGTGATCAGGCTGGAGCAGAAGGAGGGCGTGTCCTGGAGAAACATGGCGGCGAGGCTAAAGGGAGAGGAGGCGGGGCTTACACTGTGCTTCTCAGTCAGAGCTGCTGTGATTGGTCCAGTGGTCAGCTGGGGGCGGGACCCGAAGAACGGACCAATGACAGACAGAGAGACGGAGACAGAGAGCGAGTACAAGGTGAGACCCTTCACCTGATACATCCCATAATGCACCTGTGTTCAGCGTGACACCTGTCTCCTCCCGCCCGTCTGCAGGTGGTCCTGGTGTTCTCAGGTGGGTCGGCCCGCTGGTTTCCTCTCCTCCAGCCCGGATGTTTCTACAGACTCACCGCTCCCAACACACAGGTAAACACACCTGTGATGATGTCACCGGGAGGCGGGGCTCCAGGTGATTGGCTGCTTAGAGTTGAGTTTGTGTGAGGGGACAGGTGTTTCAAGTGTTCCAATAAACTGGACTATATGGTTTGTTTCTGAATAAATAAATACAAAATATAGACATAAATATAGAAACACTTTGTGATTGTTATGATTTCATTAATATGACTCTCAGATGTAACAGCAGTTAACAAACCTTTTTCTAATGATATAAGATAGAGTTACATGATGTCATAGCTGATGCAACAGGTGATGATGATGTCATCGCTGAGTGACGTGATCTGTGTGAGTGATGATGATGTCATCACTGAGTGACATGTGATCTGTGTGAGTGATGATGATGTCATCGCTGATGCAACAGGTGATGATGATGTCATCGCTGAGTGACATGTGATCTGTGTGAGTGATGATGATGTCATCGCTGAGTGACATGTGATCTGTGTGAGTGATGATGATGTCATCGCTGAGTGACATGTGATCTGTGTGAGTGATGATGATGTCATCGCTGAGTGACATGTGATCTGTGTGAGTGTGATGTCATCGCTGAGTGCTGTGTCATGATCCTGTGTCAGGTGATTGAGGCGATTGGTCGGTGTGTGTCCGTCCATCAGGATCCCAGTGTTTTGATTGGCTGTGGTGTTTCTGGGCGGAGGGGGTGGAGCTCCACGCTGACCCCACCCTTCAGGTCCGACCTGATTGGAGGATCCACACTCTGACACGCCCACTGCTGCTTCACACCTGCCCACAGGTAAACACCCCGACCCCGATCCAGACCCCAACCCAGACCAAAACCCAGACCCTGACCCAGACTCTGACCCAGACTCTGACCCCCAGATCCAGACCCAGACCAAAACCCAGACCCCGACCCAGACCAAAACCCAGACCCTGACCCAGACCCCGACCCAGACTCTGACCCTGACCCAGACCAAAACCCAGACCAAAACCCAGACCCAGACTCTGACCCAGACTCTGACCCAGACCCAGACCCTGACCAAAACCCAGACCCCGATCCAGACTCTGACCCTTCTCTCTCTCTGTGTCGTCAGGCTCTCTCGCCCACAGTCCTGTCCGTCTCTGATGTCTTGGACTGCAGGTAATCATTGATCTCTGATTGATTGGATCAATATCTACATGACATTCTGACCTTTTGGTTTAATGTGTGCTGCAGTCGCCATGGAAACAAAAACTCTCTATTCAGACTCCATGCTGTTCTACTGAAGGTGTCTCTCACGTGTGTGTGTGTGTGTGTGTGTGTGTGTGTGTGTGTGTGTGTGTGTGTGTGTGTGTGTGTGTGTGTGTGTGTGTGTGTGTGTGTGTGTGTGTGTGTGTGTGTGTGTGTGTGTGTGTGTGTGTGAGAGAGCAGGTCAGAGTTGGTGTGTTTTCAGGCTCAGGTGTGTGACAGGATCAGTCTCAACAACAGGACCAGTGACTCTGTTGCAGGTGTGTGTGCTGGTGTGCGACTCACAGTGTGTGACCAGATTGGGAGGACTGTTCAGGTGTACCTGGACTTGAGCCACACCCCCTACCCACCTGGCCTGTTGCCTGGCAACACGCTGCTTCTGTCTGCTTTCCAGCGGAGAGTGTCCAGGTAACAGTCTAAATGTTGTTATTAGAGTTATATTAGTGCTGAAGCAGTGACTCAGTGAAGCATTAACTCAGTGACTTAATTACTTAATGACTCAATTACTTAATGACTCAATTACTTAATTACATTACATTACATTACATTACAGTCATGTAGCATGACTTTTATCCAAAGCGACTTACAGGAAGTGTATTCAACATAGGTATTCAAGAGAACTACTAGTCACCAGAAGTCATCAGTGCATCTCCTTTCTTAAACAAGCATCTTAAAGCATAAACCAGAGCAAAAGTATAGTGCAGAGGCAAATTACTACGAAAACAATAAGTGCAACAGAAAGATGGGCAGTGACTCTGCTGTCCTGAGGTCAGTGGGGAGTTCATTCCTCCACTGAGGGGTCAGGACAGGAAGAAGCTGTGACCGGGTGGATCGGCTGCAGGGACCTCTGAGCGACGGGGCAACCAGTCACCCCGAGGCAGCAGAGAGGAGTGGTGGGGGGGGTGTAGGGCTTCATGGTCTGGAGATAGGAAGGAGCTGTTCCTCTCACTGCCCTGTAGGCACCAGAGTCTGTAACTGGATGCTCCTACAGGGAGCAGTGTGGAGGACGGAGGAGGGAAGTTGTGTGGGAGAACTTGGGGCGATTGAACACCAGACGAGCTGCAGCTTTCTGGACGAGCTCCAGAGGTCTGATGGCCGACGCCGGGGCTTAATGACTCAGTGAAGCATTGACTCAGTGACTTAATGACTCAGTGACTCAGTGAAGCTCAGTGACTCACTGAGTCAATGTATGTGTGTGTCTCTCTGTATATGTTTATGTGTCTCACAGTTCTGAAGGTGTGTACTGCGGTTCTCTGTATATATACCGTGCTGTGAAAAAGTATTTGCCCCCTTCCTGGTTTCTTATATTTTTGCATTGTCACACTTAAATGTTTCAGATCATCAAACTAATTTTAATATTAGACAAAGATAACCCGAGTAAATACAAAATGCAGTTTTTAAATGATGATTTCATTTATTAAGGGAGAAAAGCTATCCAAACCTACCTGGCCCTATGTGAATAAATCATGAATGAACTGTGATTAACCACGTTTTTTGGAAAGCTGAGTTCAATTTCAATAGCCACACTCAGGCCTGATTACTGCCAGACCTGTTGAATCAAGAAATCACTTAAATAGAACCTGTCTGACAAAGTGAAGCAGGCTAAAAGATCTCAAAAAGCAACGCATCATGCCGATCTAAAGAAATTCAAGAACAGATGAGAAACAAAGTAATTGGCATGTATCAGTCTGGAAAGGGTTACAAAGCCATTTCTAAGGCTTTGGGACTCCATTGAACCACGGTGAGAGCCATTATCCACAAATGGAGAAGACCTGGAACAGTGGTGAAGCTTCCCAGGAGGCCGCCGACCAAAATGACTCCATGAGCCCATCGACGACTCATCCAGGAGGTCATAAAGACCCCAGAACAACATCTAAAGAACTGCAGGCCTCACTGGCCTCAGGTAAGGTCAGTGTTCATGATTCAACAATAAGAAAGAGACCGGGCAAAAATGGCATCCATGGGAGAGTTCCAAGGCGAAAGCCACTGCTGACCAAAGAACACAAAGGCTCGTCTCACATTTGCCAAAAAACATCTTGATGATCCCCAAGACTTTTGTGGACTGACCAGACAAAAGTTGAACTTTTGAAGGTGTGCGTCCCGTTACATCTGGCATAAAACTAACCCAGCATTTCATAAAACCAACATCCTACCAACAGTCAAACATGGTGCTGGTAGTGTGACGTCTGGGGCTGCTTTGCAGCTTCAGGACCTGGACGACTCGCCATAATTGATGGAACCATGAATTCTGCTCTCTACAGGAAATCCTGAAGGAGGATGTCCAGCCATCAGTTCGTGACCTCAAGCTCAAGCCACTTGGGTTATGCAACAGGACAATGATCCGAAACACACCAGCAAGTCCACCTCTGAATGGCTCAAAAGACCCAAGATGAAGGGTTTGGAGAGGCCTAGTCAAAGTCCGGACTTAAATCCGATTGAGATGCTGTGGCAGGACCTTAAACAAGCCGTTTATGCTCAAACCATCCAATGTGGCTGAATGAAAACAATTCTGCAAAGACGAGTGGGCCAAAGTTCCTCCACAGCGATGTGAAAGCCTCACTGCCAGTTATCACAAACGCTTGATTGCAGTTGTTGCCGCCAAGGGTGGCCCAACCAGTTATTAGGTTGAGGGGGCAATTACTTTTTCACATCGGGGCAGGTAGGTTTGGATAGCTTTTCTCCCTTAATGAATGAAATCATCATTTAAAAACTGCATTTTGTATTTACTCGGGTTATATTTGTCTAATATAAAAATTTGTTTGATGATCTGAAACATTTAAGTTGACAAATATGCAAAAAAATAAGAAATCAGGAAGGGGGCAAATACTTTTTCACAGCACTGTATATATATATATATATTTATATATATATACAGCGGGTAAAATAAGTATTGAACACGTCACCATTTTTCTCAGTAAATATATTTCTAAAGGTGCTATTGACGGTAACAACCCAAGTAATCCATACATACAAAGAAAACCAAACAAACAAGTTCAGAAATTAAGTTATGTGTAATAAAATGGAATGACACAGGGAAAAAGTATTGAACACGCTTACTGAAATGTATTTAATACTTGGTACAGAAGCCTTTGTTGGTAATGACAGCTGGGTGCATGGTTGCACTGACAAGGGGCAGGACTGCTTTCTAATTACTGATAGATTTCAGCTGCTGTCTTGGCTTTCCATGCCTTTTTGCACCTCCCTTCCTTCATGTGTTCAATACTTTTTCCCTGTGTCATTCCATTCTATTACACATAACTTAATTTCTGAACGTATTTGTTTGGTGTTCTTTGTATGTATGGATTACTTGGGTTGTTACCGACGTCTGGTGAACATTTCATGTCAATAGCACCTTTAGAAATATATTTACTGAGAACAATGGTGACGTGTTCAATACTTATTTTACCCGCTGTATATGTGTATATATGTTTATGTGTGTCTCAGGTCTGGAGGTGTGTACTGCGGTTCTCTGTGTGTGTATATGTGTATATATATATATATATATATATATATATATATATATATATATATATATATATATATATATATATATGTATATGTATATGTGTGTGTGTCTCAGGTCTGGAGGTGTGTACTGCGTTCTCTGTGTGTGTATATATATGTATATGTGTATATATATATATATGTGTATATGTGTGTGTGTCTCAGGTCTGGAGGTGTGTACTGCAGTTCTCTCCCTGTCAGCTCTCTAACCGTCGTGTCACTGGGAGATTCGAGGTAATCACACTGACACACTGGATCAATCATCAACGTATTCATTTATTGATCCCTTTGTATTCATCTGTTTCCTGTCAGCTCCGCCCTGCCTCCCCCTGCTCCCATGATGCATCTGGGTGCGTGGTCAGTGAGCAGAGAGCAGAGGTGCATTGTGGGTCAGGTCACAGGTCACGTGGTGTGTTTCCTGTTCCTGCAGCTGCAGTGGAGCTGCTCGCTGTGTGGGAGTCTCTACATGCAGGTGCTCTACTCTGGGTTCTACTGGGTTCTACTGGGTTTCTCTGGGTTCTACTGGGTTCTATTGGGTTTCTCTGGGTTCTACTGGATTCGACTGGGTTCTATTGGGTTTCTCTGGGTTCTACTGGATTCTATTGGGTTTCTCTGGGTTCTACTGGGTTCTACTGCGTTTATCTGGGTTCTACTGGGTTTCTCTGGGTTCTACTGGATTCTACTGGGTTCTATTGTGTTTATCTGGGTTCTACCGGGCTCTACTTTATGATACTGAAGGCCACTGGGTTCTGTTGTGTTCTACTGCGTCCACTTCAGTCGTCTTCATGTCCTTGTTTATCAGTTCCTCAGTTACTGAGGTCTCTGTTTCTAGACGTGTTCCAGTTCTCCGTGTGGATCCACCGCAGCTCCGTCTTTCAGTCCAAAGCAAAGTAAGACTTCTTCTTCTGGTCACGTGTGTATTTCTGTGTACTTCTGCTGTATAAGCTGCATCTTTCTGTACTTGTGTGTGCTTTGATTGATTGATCAGGCTGGTGATTGATGACGGCACAGGTGAGGCTCACGTGTGGTTCTCCGGTGCTCTGGTTCGTCCTCTGCTCGGATTGGCTGATTCTCAGTGGGAGGGGCTTCAGAGAGCACTAAGGGTCAGAGGTCACATCAGAGTCTACCCCCGGGGGCGGAGCATGGTCAGTGAGACTTTCTCTGTGTGTATTTACCTGTCTCTCTCTCTCTCTCTCTCTCAGGTGTGTATTTACCTGTCTCTCTCTCAGGTGTGTGTATTTACCTGTGTGTCTCTCTCTCTCAGGTGTGTGTATTTACCTGTCTCTCTCAGGTGTGTATTTACCTGTCTCTCTCTCAGGTGTGTGTATTTACCTGTCTCTCTCTCAGGTGTGTGTATTTACCTCTCTCTCTCTCAGGTGTGTGTATTTACCTGTCTCTCTCTCAGGTGTGTGTATTTACCTGTGTGTCTCTCTCTCTCAGGTGTGTGTATTTACCTGTCTCTCTCTCAGGTGTGTATTTACCTGTCTCTCTCTCAGGTGTGTGTATTTACCTGTGTGTGTCTCTCTCAGGTGTGTGTATTTACCTGTGTGTCTCTCTCAGGTGTGTGTATTTACCTGTGTGTCTCTCTCTCAGGTGTGTGTATTTACCTGTCTCTCTCAGGTGTGTGTATTTACCTCTCTCTCTCTCAGGTGTGTGTATTTACCTGTCTCTCTCTCTCAGGTGTGTGTATTTACCTGTCTCTCTCTCAGGTGTGTGTATTTACCTGTCTCTCTCTCAGGTGTGTGTATTTACCTGTGTGTCTCTCTCTCAGGTGTGTGTATTTACCTGTCTCTCTCTCAGGTGTGTGTATTTACCTGTCTCTCTCTCAGGTGTGTGTATTTACCTGTGTGTCTCTCTCTCAGGTGTGTGTATTTACCTGTCTCTCTCTCAGGTGTGTGTATTTACCTGTCTCTCTCTCAGGTGTGTGTGTATTTACCTGTCTCTCTCTCAGGTGTGTGTATTTACCTGTCTCTCTCTCAGGTGTGTGTATTTACCTGTCTCTCTCTCAGGTGTGTGTATTTACCTGTCTCTCTCTCAGGTGTGTGTGTATTTACCTGTCTCTCTCTCAGGTGTGTGTATTTACCTGTCTCTCTCTCAGGTGTGTGTATTTACCTGTCTCTCTCTCAGGTGTGTGTATTTACCTGTGTCTCTCTCTCAGGTGTGTGTATTTACCTGTCTCTCTCTCAGGTGTGTGTATTTACCTGTCTCTCTCTCAGGTGTGTGTATTTACCTGTCTCTCTCTCAGGTGTGTATTTACCTGTCTCTCTCTCAGGTGTGTGTATTTACCTGTCTCTCTCTCAGGTGTGTGTATTTACCTCTCTCTCTCTCTCAGGTGTGTGTATTTACCTGTCTCTCTCTCAGGTGTGTGTATTTACCTGTGTCTCTCTCTCAGGTGTGTGTATTTACCTGTCTCTCTCTCTCAGGTGTGTGTATTTACCTGTGTCTCTCTCAGGTGTGTGTATTTACCTGTCTCTCTCTCAGGTGTGTGTATTTACCTGTCTCTCTCTCAGGTGTGTGTATTTACCTGTCTCTCTCTCAGGTGTGTGTATTTACCTGTGTGTCTCTCTCTCAGGTGTGTGTATTTACCTGTCTCTCTCTCAGGTGTGTGTATTTACCTGTCTCTCTCTCTCAGGTGTGTGTATTCACCTGTCTCTCTCTCAGGTGTGTGTATTTACCTGTCTCTCTCTCAGGTGTGTGTATTTACCTCTCTCTCTCTCAGGTGTGTGTATTTACCTGTGTCTCTCTCTCAGGTGTGTGTATTTACCTGTCTCTCTCTCAGGTGTGTGTATTTACCTGTCTCTCTCAGGTGTGTGTATTTACCTCTCTCTCTCAGGTGTGTGTATTTACCTGTGTCTCTCTCTCAGGTGTGTGTATTTACCTGTCTCTCTCTCAGGTGTGTGTATTTACCTGTCTCTCTCTCAGGTGTGTGTATTTACCTGTCTCTCTCAGGTGTGTGACTCTGATGACCCTCTCCTCCACTTCCTGATGTGTGTGTGCAGCAGTGATGTTGTGTGTCGTCAGCTCTCTCACCTGTAGAAAACAGAGCAGCCAGAGATCAGAAGGTACTGAGATGTAACCGCTGTACTCTCACCTGGTCAACACCTGCAGGCCGGCGGCCATGTTGATGAAGTTCATGTTGTTTGTTTCAGAGATTAAGAGGTTCAGCAGAGGAGAACGAGACTTCATGACCAGGGTGACTCCTCCTCTACAGCTCACCTGTCTGCACCTGAACACTGATGATGTCACCGTCAGCACACTGATACGCAGGTGATCGGTCACAGGAAGAGGCGGAGCCAGCTCACCTTTCTTTGAATGTAGTTTCTCCATTTTACAGAATGTGTTGATGTTCTGTTTATAGAAGTTATTAAATCTTCATTTATTCCTCCTGAAGTCTGTTTCAACTGTTATTTCACATCCTGCTACCAGTCCCTCACTCACCTGTTGTCATGGCAACACGACAGTCCCTCACCTGCCTGTTGTCATGGCAACACGACAGTTCCAATAGTGAAATTTGATGACTCTAGCGCCCACAGTCATCATTGCATATATACAGTATATATATATATATATATATATATATATATAAATATATATATTTATAAAGTTATATAGTTTCTCCACCAGAGGACGCTGTTTCACATCAAACTGAGCTGAACACTGAGTTCATCTACAAAGAGTTGCAGCTAACAGGTCTACGTCTTGAGGCAGAAGTTTCTTAAGGTGTTTGAGGATCTTTTAGGGGCCTTGAGGAGGTTCCAGAGGTCCTTGACAAGGTTCCAGAGGTCCTTGACAAGGTTCCAGAGGTCCTTGACAAGGTTCCAAAGGCCCTTGACAAGGTTCCATAGGTCATTGACAAGGTTCCAAAGGCCCTTGACAAGGTTCCAGAGGTCATTCACAAGGTTGCAAAGGCCCTTGACAAGGTTCCATAGGTCATTGACAAGGTTCCAGAGGTCCTTGACAAGGTTCCATAGGCCCTTGACAAGGTTCCAAAGGCCCTTGACAAGGTTCCAGAGGTCATTGACAAGGTTCCAGAGGTCCTTGACAAGGTTCCAAAGGCCCTTGACAAGGTTCCAAAGGCCCTTGACAAGGTTCCAAAGGCCCTTGACAAGGTTCCAGAGGTCCTTGACAAGGTTCCAGAGGCCCTTGACAAGGTTCCAAAGGCCCTTGACAAGGTTCCAGAGGTCCTTGACAAGGTTCCATAGGCCCTTGACAAGGTTCCAAAGGCCCTTGACAAGGTTCCATAGGCCCTTGACAAGGTTCCAAAGGCCCTTGACAAGGTTCCATAGGCCCTTGACAAGGTTCCATAGGCCCTTGACAAGGTTAAAGGTTTAGGTGATCAGTTATATTGGATATGTTATTGATCTGTTGTGTATTCAGTTTGTTCCCCCAGCAGAATGAAAGAACCTCCTTGTGATCAGTTTATGTTAATGAGCTGTTCCTCATCACCTGCTCAGGTACGCTGAGCTTCACCTTCTGGAGCTGGAGGAACCGTGATCAACCTGTAGGTGGCGGATGAGTTCCTTCTCTCTCTGATGTTCAGCATCAAACTTCTGCTCCTGGTAACTGATGACTCATCTGCAGCTCTGTTTCTGATTGGCTGCTGAACAGGAAGTGAAAGTAAAGAGTCGGGACTTTCCAGAGACGCTGGTTCAGGTTTCTGACGACAAAACAGAGAAAAGAGAACGAAACAACAAACTGCTGAACAGAGACGCTGCTGCTGAGATCACATGACACTTTCTCCTCTTGTGTCAATAAAGTTTTTACAGCTCACTGTGTCCTTCAGTGTGAAATCACACTCACAGTAATAACGAGTAATAAAGTTCATCTTGTTTACTTCAAATCATGGTTTTATCTGCTACTATTATTATTATTATTATTATTATTAGTATTATTAGTCACATTAATAATACTATTCCCTATATCATTATTATAATTCTACTATAGTCATTGCTGTTATTATCAGTGTTCTTATTGTTTCCTTGGTTACTCTGCTACTACTGTGATTATATGAATCATTTATGTCATAAACACTGAATGTGTTGTATCTGTTATGCTGTTCATTCTGGTCACATGACATCTATTGACTTCTGTCCATCCTGGAGAAGGATCTAAGGACAGAGGAGGTGAGGGTGTAAGGACAGAGGATGTGAGGGTCTAAGGACAGAGGATGTGAGGGTCTAAGGACAGAGGAGGTGAGGGTGTAAGGACAGAGGAGGTGAGGGTGTAAGGACAGAGGATGTGAGGGTCTAAGGACAGAGGATGTGAGGGTCTAAGGACAGAGGATGTGAGGGTGTAAGGACAGAGGATGTGAGGGTGTAAGGACAGAGGATGTGAGGGTGTAAGGACAGAGGATGTGAGGGTCTAAGGACAGAGGATGTGAGGGTCTAAGGACAGAGGATGTGAGGGTGTAAGGACAGAGGAGGTAAGGACAGAGGAGGTGAGGGTGTAAGGACAGAGGAGGTGAGGACAGAGGAGGTGAGGGTGTAAGGACAGAGGATGTGAGGGTGTAAGGACAGAGGATGTGAGGGTCTAAGGACAGAGGATGTGAGGGTCTAAGGACAGAGGATGTGAGGGTGTAAGGACAGAGGATGTGAGGGTCTAAGGACAGAGGATGTGAGGGTGTAAGGACAGAGGATGTGAGGGTCTAAGGACAGAGGATGTGAGGGTCTAAGGACAGAGGATGTGAGGGTGTAAGGACAGAGGATGTAAGGACAGAGGAGGTGAGGGTGTAAGGACAGAGGAGGTGAGGACAGAGGAGGTGAGGGTGTAAGGACAGAGGATGTGAGGACAGAGGATGTAAGGACAGAGGGTGTAAGGACAGAGGAGGTGAGGGTGTAAGGACAGAGGATGTAAGGACAGAGGAGGTAAGGACAGAGGGTGTAAGGACAGAGGAGGTAAGGACAGAGGAGGTGAGGGTGTAAGGACAGAGGAGGTGAGGACAGAGGACAGAGGAAGGACAGAGGGTGTAAGGACAGAGGATGTGAGGGTGTAAGGACAGAGGAGGTGAGGACAGAGGACAGAGGACAGAGGAGATAAGGACAGAGGAGGTGAGGACAGAGGACAGAGGACAGAGGATGTAAGGACAGAGGAGGTGAGGACAGAGGATGTGAGGACAGAGGAGGTGAGGACAGAGGATGTAAGGACAGAGGAGGTGAGGGTCAGAGGAGGTGAGGACAGAGGGTGTAAGGACAGAGGAGGTGAGGACAGAGGACAGGTGAGGACAGAGGATGTAAGGACAGAGGATGTGAGGACAGAGGACGTGAGGACAGAGGGTATAAGGACAGAGGAGGTGAGGACAGAGGAGGTGAGGACAGAGGAGGTGAGGACAGAGGATGTAAGGACAGAGGAGGTGAGGACAGAGGAGGTGAGGACAGAGGGTGTAAGGACAGAGGAGATGAGGACAGAGGAGGTGAGGACAGAGGAGGTGAGGACAGAGGATGTAAGGACAGAGGAGGTGAGGACAGAGGAGGTGAGGACAGAGGAGGTGGACGTGGTCTCCTCTCTCTGGAGGACAGAGGAGATGAGGACAGAGGAGGTGAGGACAGAGGAGGTGAGGACAGAGGGTGTAAGGACAGAGGAGATGAGGACAGAGGAGGTGAGGACAGAGGAGGTGAGGACAGAGGGTGTAAGGACAGAGTAGGTGAAGACAGAGGAGGTGAGGACAGAGGGTGTGAGGACAGAGTAGGTGAGGACAGAGGAGGTGAGGACAGAGGAGGTGAGGACAGAGGAGGTGAGGACAGAGGAGGAACGTTAGGGTTCTACAGGAGAACAGACGGCGTTGATCAGAGAACATGGAAGCAGAATAATGATGTTCATCTGTTTGAACTGGTCTTGTGTTCAGACATCAGTGAGACAGAAACACACTCCCAGATGTGTGTGAGTGTGAGACACAACATCTGGACCGGAGTCTGAGCTGCTTCACCCGGTAACTGATGACGGAGCAGCAGCTTTATTCTCATTGGCTGCTGACCAGGAAGTGAAAGTAAAGAGAGGGACTTTCTGCAGACGCTGCTGCCTTCAGGTGCTGCAGGAACCCCCAGTGTCCTCACATTGACTGAGTGTTTCAGCAGAGAGCCTGAAGGCATGGTGTGGTCTGACTGGTTCTGCATGGTGTGGTCTGACTGGTTCTGCATGGTGTGGTCTGACTGGTTCTGCATGGTGTGGTCTGACTGGTTCTCTGGAGAAGCAGAACGAGGAACACAAACACAAACAAGTTCACCAAACGTTAAATCAGAGCAGAAGGAAAACGTGTGCCGTGTTTCTGAGCTTCTCTGTTCTTTGAAGAGTTTCATCTTCAGCTTCATCAAAACAAACATCTGTTCACTGCAGACGTTAGTCATCGTTATCGTTTCATCTGTGTGTTCCTCAGGCGGCAGTGGAGTCAGAGCCTCATGTAATCAAGGAGAGGTTATGAATGAAATATGAAACATGAAGGGAGTTCACAGTGAAACAACAGAGCTTCATTAAGTGAGGTGTTGGTAATAAATGATAAAATAATAAAACAAAGTCTGGGAGAAACGTTTGATTTCGTTTTGTGATTAAAGTGAAGCTCATTGATTAGTTGATCTCAGTGACGATCAATCATCAGTTCAGACAAGAGACAGAGAGGTTTGAGGTCATGTGACCTCCGATCTGACTGTCAACTCATTCATCAGTTCATTTACTCAAATGTGTTTCATAAATATCAAACTGTGTTTAATGTGTTTAATGTGTTTAATGTGTTTAATGTATTTAATGTGTTTAATGTGTTTAATGTATTTAATGTGTTTAATGTATTTAATGTGTTTAATGTGTTTAATGTATTTAATGTGTTGCTAAACACAAATTTAGGAAATTATAGGGGGTAATCTGCAGATTTAAGACTATTATGGATCGTTACAAACAAAAGGGGATTGTATCTGGGTGCAATTTCATCCATCGCCTTATCGTCACCCTGTAAAAAAAAATCGGGCTTTTCTCAGACAACACTCCATTTCACTGCAATCTCAACACTTTTGTCTGGTTTGGTCCAGGCAGGTCAGAGAGTGAGAAATGGAAGCCAGGAAGAGAACCAGTCCCTTATATGACAGTGATGCCAGCAAAGTCATCTAAAGACTTAACAGTATAACAATATAGAGACTGTAAACTTTGGGACGGTTCCAATAATTTTTCAGGACTTTGGTGAAAAGAAATTGTCTTGAGCCATTAAACAAGCTGCGAAACTAACCACCATTTATCTTGAACAAGGATTTATTGAAAGAACAAAACCTACATAAACTAAATGTGGGTTGTTTCTTAAACTGTTGTATTGTGTTATTAGAAAAAAATATTATACAAGTGGTATGGTGTATTATAATTGTATGTAATGATTAAATTATTATATTGACATACTAACATATAGTACATTCACATTATTCTAATATGTATACTATTATATCAACATTATACTTTTTCATTTCATGTTATCATATTGTACTAATATACCAAAACTAATATGCCAAAACTATTCCAGGTTGAGGTTTATGTTTTGTTGTTTCAAGTTGTTTCCATGTTTGATTCTCAGCCCATCCTTGTTAACCCTGTATGCCCTAGGATTTGTTTCCTATTGAAATATTCTGCAGTGCCTTTTCTATGTTCATTGCCAACAAAATGAGAGCTTGTGCAGAAGGTGGTGGGTCCCATATGAGTGCAGCAAGGTGGGGTTTTTGTGGTAACAAAGAACTCCCCTGACCGTAACCACATCATAGCTCATATACACTGTAGTTTCAATGTGCAACTTTCTCTCACTGCTTAAATTCTTACAAATAAATAAGACCGATATCATGAGTAGATCATTAAACAAACAACACTGATGAGCACAATTAATCAAATTCGGAACAAATAAGAAGGGACGACAAACACTCACAGCTGGATCGTCTTTCCTCCATAACAGAATAGTTTTAAAAGCATGCAAAGAAAAAGGTTTCTGAAGTATGATGTCTGTTTCAATTTAACGTATCATCTTTCTCCTTACTCAGTACGTACCATAGGTACCTTAAGAAAATACATATGCTGAGACTGTAATACCCCACTTTATTTGGAGCAATAGAATTGCAGAATTAAGTTTAAGAAACAGTCTCTTTTTAATACTGACCCCTCTATATGACCTACATAAGACCACGACACAAGACTTCGACCCTACTTCTTTCTTAGTTTATGTGGTATATTTTCAGGCCTTGCACAATACAACTAAGGCCCCCAGTGCTCTTGCCTTATATGATATATAGGAAACAGTTGTGCGGGATACCAGGGGCCGAAGGGGCCAAAGGGCGAAGGGGCCAAAGGGCAAATGTATAAGAATATCGGAGCCCCATACAAGGTCTTGACTTCAGCCCAAATGTGATTAACATGTATCCTATATAATGAGGTGTAAGAGCTCGAAAGTCAGGGAACTCACAGATTCGACTCGAGACCTCCGGGCGCTCTAGACGTCCGTCATGACATGTGTTGCTTGTGTGTAATAAACTTCATTATACCAGCAAGAACAGTGTCCGCGGAGCATCCTTTCTCATCACTTCAACAGCACTGTCGCATGAAAGATACGACATTAACTACCTCAGTAAACATTGTAAACATGAGTTTATGGTCTCAATCTCTAGTTTCATTGCTTGTTCAATACAGCATGATGTTCAATCAGTAAATGATGGTCCCTTTTAGATTAAAATAGTCTATAAAGCAAAGTATGTGTAAGGATGTTGATACCTTGTGATCATGGCGTTGTCTGGTCTGCTCGTTGTCCATCTTTTCATATTTAACCCTTTCACAGTTTATTTTCAGTTCATGAAAGTTAATTGTAACATTTTTGTCACCTAAAAATGTCTTATTCAGGCTACGGTTGCACTTAGCTCCTCCCTCTCGTGTCACTTCGGGTAAAAAGTCAAAATGTTGACGGCAAGTACAGCAAACTTGAAGCTTCTAAACCTTCTAATCCAAACCAATTGGTGACATCATGGTTCCTACATCCACTTCCTAATTACAGTCTGTGGCAGCAAGAAAATAATATTTAACCAGCAACAGAGGTATCATGTAGGCAGACATTAGCGTGGGAATACATGCTGGTTTGTTTTGTTAAATAAATGAATAAAACCACTAAAAACTAAACTATGTTCCATGTTCGCCTGTATCTCTGGAAATACAACTTGGAGCAATTTAATGGAATATCGCCTTAAGTATGCTATTCATAATTCACACAAATTTTCACAGCTGGAAGGCATATTTTGCTTTAACCCTTTTTCGCCATTATTTTTACATACAAAAAAAATTTCACCAACGTTTGAGGCCATTATGGGAGACTTGAGTCATGAAAACTGTAATCTTTCTAGTAATCATCATTCTACTAAATGCATTGAGAATATGATTTCGTCTATTTTATGGGCTGGACTTTGTAATGAACCACAGACAAGGTTTTTATTGCCCTTAAAAGTAAAGCAAGACTTATTCTACAATAAGTGACAGGATAACATTGTAATTGTAACATAATCCAGGGTTCCTCTTTCTGCCTGGCGATACTGTTTAAAAGATCTTGATCATGCATGACATTAGGGCTTGCCATCATTGTAAAATAACTCAATGTTGTTTTAGTGGCGTGCTATTCACCCCATATTTGCAGGTTGCTAAACGAGAGAAAAATTGGTTGTTTTAATCATTTGACCATCCAATTATATAACAGGATTTAGGGCCTCCCTCTTTGGAAATCTGTTGGTTCATAGTTTTAAAACTCCTGAAGTTTTAAAACAGCAGCCTTTGTCGGAACTCTTCATTAGACAATATTGCTACTAATTAGCATTCATATCACTCACCGGCTGCCTTTGTATTTTTGGTATTTATTCACTTCAAAGTCCTTTTTCATGTAGCGTTCCTAATATTCTATTCACCCTCTGTAAGTTCTCTCTCGCTTCTTCTCTATCCGCTCATCCCTTTTGCATCTGGGTGTTTTATTTGTGTGTATGCAGGCCCGTCACCATCGTGCTGGAGTGAAACTGACATGATCACATTTATGGTCCTCACCTAACTACATCACGTCCCGCCCACAAGAGAAACACTGCTAATGGAGTCTTCCAGCAAGGCGGAGGGGGAGCGGAAGTGGTGGGCCACAGCCAGCCATGGGGGAAAAAAGGGATGGATGCATAAATAAAAAATAAATATATAAATAAGTGAACAGTTGAAGGCGTGTGCAGACAATCTGGATCTAGTATCTGAATCTGAATTGATTAAAAAAAAAAAATATATATATATATATATATATATATATATAAAGTAAGGGTCAGAGGGGAATAACGATAGTAAACACTGCTTTTGGAACAATAATGAAAACTCCCACAAGCTGTCCCCAGCAGTTTGCACATGCTTTGATGAATACAGAGGCTGTTTGGAAAGCAAACATACCAAAACAGATCTATATCTGGTAAAGAGCCAAGACGTTTGGAAGGCTGGCCAGGTTATAGCGCTACACAAAGGTAGTGATCCCAGTGACCAAAATAATTACTGTCCAATCAAAACCATCCTGCTTTACTAAGACCTTAGAGTACATGCTGGATTTACATCTTTGGATTTAAAGTTATTAATGAATATAATGAATAAAGATTGTAATAAATGATGCTATTGATGACATAAATTATTGTGTTGGTAGAAAGCACTTACCACTATATTGGCCATGAAATAGCCTCTCTGGTTTTAAGGTTAAAAAAAAATGGTATCATTTGTATTTCTATGCAGATGATACCATTTTATGCAGGGTTTAACTTTTTCGGGGTCTCAAAAATAAAATAATGTTGGCTGATACATGTCATCGCTTCCTCTTCCAAAACGTTTGTTGCCAGCACAGTATTGACAATCAAAGTTTGCGCAATAATCTACTGTACTACCATGGTGGGTTGGCAGTGAAGTACATCCATACTCTCATTTGAGGGGAGAAAGTTCTCATGGAAAATATGATCATTTTAGCCTATTACATTAAAACTGCATTGTGATTAAATGAATGGTTGTCGGTAATGTTTTAGCTGTATGATTTCATTGCCTCAAGGCGAGCTCAGTCCTCCTTCAGTTCCACCGGCTCCCACATAACTTGAACCCTAACCTGGAAAATTGCATATAAGTAGTCTGATTTTAATATTGTTCAGCATTCTCTTATTAAACCAAAGCAACTTTGAAATGCTGTATTTTCAAGGTCACTGAAGATGATCTGCACACTGTCTGTGAAATGTTATTATTTGGTAATCTGGCAGCACTGGGCTCCCATCAGTGGTTGCTTGTAGAATTTTTTTATTTATTTAATATTTGATAACTTAATGCTTTAAAACCACTATTTGTTTTCAGTTCAAATCAGTTATCCTTCACAATTTCATGAGTCAAGGTCCAAAGAATTTTCTATTGGTGCTCCAGGCCTAATAAAAACCTCTCTGTCGGGTCTAACACCGCTTTTGAATTCTTTCTTAAAACTTAATTTTTTTTTTAAGCTGAGTCCTCTTGATTAATAATATCCATCTTCCATAACCTGCTTATCCAGTTATGGGTCACGGGGGTGCTGGAGCCGATCTCAGCTGTCAATGGGCGAAGGCAGGGTACACCCTGGACAGGTCGCCAGTCTGTCACAGGGCTGATTAATAATATGCCAATGATTGATTTACTTTTGTATGTTACACTTGGGAGACTGTCAGACCCTACTGCAGATAAATTAGGTTTTCTAAAGGGAATCTGGGGCTCCAAAACCCTACCGCTGTCGTCCACAGGGGCCTCCAAAATTCACACAAAATGAAAGTTTCTTGCAGAAACTTTTAAAGTAAACTTTAATACTTCCCATTGCTTTTGGATTACCTGAATTAAAAAGGGAAGCCAATACGAAATTGCTTATAACCTGCATTCTTTCAAATGGCCATCAGGGGGTGACTTCTCTGTTTGCAAAATTAAGTCTAATGTATAGAACTCTATGAGAAAATGTCTACCTTAATTAATAATATGAAAATGATTGATTTACTTTTGTACCTTACACTTAATTACATATTTGTTAAATGTTCTTCAATTTGCTTATCCCTGTAAAGCACTTTGCCCTATACTTTGCTGTTTTTAAATGAGCTTTATAAATTTATTATCTGGTCTAGATAAAAGTCTCTGTTTAAAGACCTGACAGCTTGGAATTCCCCTACGGAAACGCACAGCCGCAATTATTCCTCACTCACCATGATATTTTGTATATAAAGGTAGGATGGTTGCTCTGTAAGCAACAGAAGGGTAAGCTGCATTATTTATCTATAAGGCTCTCCTGTGTAGCAGCCAGCTAGAGAACCAGCACACTGCTGCTTTACTGCACAGCAGAGGATTGCTGACACCTGTGAGGGAGCGGGTGTGGCACAGCAGAGGAGAGGGTGATAATTGCCGACACCCGGAGAGAGAAGCACTGCGGGGAGGAGGCGAAAGGTAGTTAATATGGGCCACACTATGCACACTGTGACGGGCCTTAGTGCACGCTAGTTACCAGTTACTCACACACCATGCTCTCACCACATGATCAAATGAGATTCTACATTGGACAATATCAGCATACAAATTACCCACTAATCATTTGAAGAAATGCCCCAAAAATAAGCCATTATTTACTAAATTAAATCCTTTTTTTATATTTATTTATATTTTGTGTAGAGTAAGAATATAATTTTCTTATTGCTACTGACTATTTCACCCAAAAAATGCGGTTGTACAGCAAATGGCACCAAAGTTAGTTCAATGTGAGTTCTTCTTTGAAGAAAAAGTCACATATGCGTTATTTAACAGAGGTACTAATCCTAACACAACATTTTTTTTATAGCCCTAACAAATAAGTTTTGTTGCCTTTAACCTAGTTTCAAACCATTAACCATGTGTTACAACATTGAACAGGAGGTTGTCATACTTAAAGGCCACATGTCTAAAGGCCAGACTAGAGAGCAGTGTTCTGAATGATACAGATGTTGTTTGACATGGGATTACACATGGGAACACACACACACACACACACACACACACACACACACACACACACACACACACACACACAAATAGAAATACATTACAGTTTCCTGGATGCACTTGCTCGGGCCTCGTGTCCTCACCACAACAGTATTTTATCTTGTCAGGATGCATCTCCTCTAGCTGCTGAATATAGTTTCTCAGTTATAGATGCTGACAAAGACTGCAGAGGAAAGCCGGGTCTGCGGTTTGTTTGTGTGTGCAAGTGTGTGTTTGTGTGCACACATGCCGAGTTGAATGAAATTCATCACAGCTCAGGCTGCTGCTCCCACTAGTCTCAGAGTACACTCCTAAAATGAACATCTGCCACGTTATAAAGCTGTGTGGCAAGAGGGAAATCCTGTGTGTGTGTTGTGTTGTGTTGTATTGCTGTTGCAAGGCTCCCAAAGAGAAGGTGTCCTTCAGAGCTGGTGAGGAATTCTCAACCTGACAGGTTGTCCTGCCTGGAGGGTCATCCTTTAACTTTTCAGGAGGTCTTCAAAGTGCTGAGGTTGTTCTCACGTAGTCCCTCTGCACACACACGCACACGCGCACACACACACGCACACGCACACGCACACACACACATACACACGCTCGTGTAAGACAGCTGGAACTGGAAACAAAGCTGTGGAGTTTCTTTTGAATGGGGAATGTCCTCCTGTCCTGAGCAGTGTTGCATCACTTGATGATTCATACCTGGGCTTGTCTGTTCTCAGATCAAGAGTTCAGATCAGTTTTGGGGGGAATTTGAGCACACACACTGCATTAGGGTCATCCAAGAGATGCACATTAAAAGAGATCCTAATAGCGTCCTTATACCACTATCCATCCATCCATCCATTATCTATACTTGCTTATATTTAAAGCATTATGGGAGATGGAGACAATCCCGTATCTGTATAGATAGTATGCACTCCTCAGGGCTTTCTCTGACTGATTCACCTATTGTTACCTCCACCAGGAGATTATGTATTCAGTCGTGAGTGTTTGCATCTCTGTGTCTGTCCGTCCACGGTTAATCTTGCATTCTGCTGGTCCCATCAGCCTAATATTTTTTATGGCTTTCATGACTGAATGCGTAATAATCTCTCTGGTTGCAGTGATCACACTTTTTGAAAACATTTTAGTATGTGGCTAGCAGAGCTAACAGCTAACGGGTCTAACACAGCAAAAAGTGCAAAACAAGCTAACGTAGACTAAACACACAGCAAGACTGAACAGTTTCTGTTCAGAAGAAGCGATAAACAGTCAACATGAAGAGTTGAGCTTTGTTTTATACACAGGCCTGCGCTACGGTGCCAAGCGAGCCTCCCCAGGCAACGCGTGAGCTCTGAGCATGTACAGAGCCATATGATATGTTATTATGATGGTCAGTGTTGCCAATGTAGCGACTTTGTCACTATATTTAGCGACTAATCAGACCCCTCTAGCGACTTTTTTTCAAAAAAGCGACTAGCGACAAATCTAGCGACTTTTTCTGGTGTTATTGGAGACTTTTCTGGTGTTTTTGGAGACTCTGACGTGAAAGCACGTATCGTTCTGCAGTTACTGTCCTCAGCGAGCAGCGGGAGCTGCCATGAGCCCCTCCGCCATCCCAAAGCACTCACAGGCGGTCACTCTCACAGCAGCCTCGCGCAGCAGTCCCAGCTCCGCATCCACACTGCAAATGAATCGCGCATGCGCAAAGCCGCCGCTGATCCCGCCCTGGCTTAACTCCATCCTGTATGTCCGATATGGTCTGAAGCTGTCTGGTGAGGCTTGCTATGAGCCTCACCAGCTGCCTGATAATGTTTTGCAGCTTTTTGGCACATCAGCTGCTTACTCATTTAAGTCAGCTCCCTCAGTTGCTGAACCTGCCATAGAAAGCCTTGACCACAATGAACCTAAATTAGGGCCAGACTAGTTACCATCTTTTTCTCACATTGCCATTGACAGTTTTTTCTATTGTCTCTTTTTGGTCCATTTAGATTGTTAATGTTGTCATTTTTTAAAAATGTTATAGTTATGGCAAAATGTTTTACTGTGACTTGTTGTAGGCTCCTAAGTGGAGCATAAGGTTAGAACCTAAGTACAGTCAGGTCCATAAATATTTGGACATTGACACAATTTTCATCATTTTGGCTCTGTAAACAACCACAATGGATTTGAAATGAAACAATCAAGATGTGCTTTGAGTGCAGACTTTCAGCTTCAATTTGAGGGTATTTACATCCAAATCAGGTGAACGGTGTAGGAATTACAAGACATTTTATACGAGGTCCCTCCCTTTTGAAGGGACCAAAAGTAATTGGACAATTGGCTGATCAGCTGTTCCATGGCCAGGTGTGTGTTATTCCCTCATTATTTCATTAACAAGGAGCAGATAAAAGGTCTAGAGTTCATTTCAAGTGTGGGATTTGCATTTGGAATCTGTTGCTGTCAATTCTCAATATGAAGTCCAAAGAGCTGTCGCTATCAGTGAAGCAAGCCATCATTAGGCAGAAGAATCAAAACAAACCCATCAGAGAGATAGCAAAAACATTAGGTGTGGCCAAATCAACTGTTTGGTACATTCTTAAAAAGAAAGAAAGCACTGGTGAGCTCAGCAACACCAAAAGACCCGGAAGACCAAGGAAAACAACTGTGGTTGATGACCGAAGAATTATTTACCAGGTGAAGAAAAACCCCTTCTCAACAGTTGGCCAGATCAAGAACACTCTCCAGGAGGTAGGCGTGTCTGTGTCAAAGTCAACAATCAAGAGAAGACTTCACCAGAGTAAATACAGAGGGTTCACCACAAGATGTAAACCATTGGTGAGCCTCAAAAACAGGAAGACCAGATTAGAGTTTGCCAAAAAACATCTAAAAAAGCAGTTCTGGAACAACATCCTATGGACAGATGAGACAAAGATCAACTTGTACCAGAATGATGGAAAGAGAAGAGTATGGAGAAGGGAAGGAACTGCTCATGATCCAAAGCATATCACCTCATCAGTAAAGCATGGTGGTGGTAGTGTTATGGCGTGGGCATGCTTCACAGTGCAGATGGACAATGACCCGAAGCATACTGCAAACGCAACCAAAGAGTTTATCAAGGCAAAGAAGTGGAATGTTCTGCAATGGCCAAGTCAGTCACCTGACCTGAATCCAATTGAGCATGCATTTCACTTGCTGAAGACAAAGCTGAAGGGAAACTGCCCAAGGAACAAGCAGGAACTGAGACAGTTGCAGTAGAGGCCTGGCAGAGCATCACCAGGGATGAAACCCAGCGTCTGGTGATGTCTATGGGTTCCAGACTTCAGGCTGTCATTGACTGCAAAGGATTTGCAACCAAATATTAAAAGTGACAATTTGATTTATGATTATGTTACTTTGTCCAATTACTTTTGGTCCCTTCAAAAGGGGGGACCATGTATATAATTTGTTGTAATTGCTACAGTGTTTACCTGATTTGGATGTAAATACCCTCAAATGAAAGCTGAACGTCTGCATTTAAAGCACATCTTGACTGTGTCATTTCAAATCCATTGTGGTTGTGTACAGAGCCAAAATGATGAAAATTGTGTCAATGTCCAAATATTTATGGACCTGACTGTGTCTCTTTTGGGTCACTTTGCCGGTCCCAAGCCCGGATAAAGGAGAAGGGTTGGACGTAGAGCTAGCAATTCCACCCCACATAACACACTTTTGATTAAATATGATATTCTAACATTTAACAATACAGGACAAAATGGATTTATTTAATGTGGGTCTAGACAAAGCATTAAAGTCATGAAGTTATTTTGAGAAGTGATGGCCTATTTCAATGGCAAAATTAAAAAGAACAAACCAAGAATCAACAGAAGAAAGTTCATTTGTAGTTCTAAACATATTTAGGGTGTTTTTTAATCACTTTTTGTCCCTCCCACAACGTTATTCCTCTCTCCTACAGCACCCATTACAATCATGCAAATTAGGCGATGACGTCATTTAGCGACTTCTAGCGACTTTTAGGACAGCCAATAGCTACTTTCCTTACTGAGGAGTTGGCAACACTGATGATGGTTTAGGACCAGTACCTGACTAATCCTGTTTTCCTGCCTCTCTGGTTTAACCATTCAAGTGTGTTTCACCTCTAACCACACCCAGCATCACTGACGCTATCTGTAAACACACTTAATGTTGTATACTCTATGCGCTGTTTGCTGCATTATTCTCCGAAACACCAGAGGGCGTCTAAACAAAATGAACCGTGAAGAATCAAAAAGAAGAGTGTAGCTGGTAAAAATACATAAAACAACTACCACAATGCGGAGGAGTATTTGTAATTATCTGTAAACTCTTATCTCATATTCAAGGGCTAATGTATTGCCTTTGTACAAGCCCTGTAAAGAAACATGTTCAGTATTACATGCATTAGAAAGAAACAAACGTTGAATGTCCTATAAACAATTTGATTTTGCTGTCAAATATTTACTCAAATGAAGATTCTTAAGATCACCTGTTTCTAAAGCATCTAAAAGCCAATTTGCCTTCTTTGCATGATATATAGACATGGAAACATCCAAACCACCAGTGTTATTTTGGCTCATGAGCAATAATTTTCCATGAGCACCTTTCACTTGGGGGGCTGTCTGGGAATGGTTTGGAAATCCAAGCATTCGACAGGCCAACCGGGCTGAACCACGCCATCTCCAGTACAAATACAAGTACTGACCGCTCGGGGGCTGTTACCAGCGGGAATAAGCTGAGGTATGCGTTTGAATTGATTATTAAGATATTTATATCTCTGGCACTGTACACTTGGGCTCACACACCCTATTAACAGCTGCAGCAACATGTTCCCACTCACTGCATTGTATTTATTTTTGACCCCGATGCTGTGTCCACCCAACAAAATGTCCCTTCTGACCTCCACCTCACCAACATGTACCTAAATATCTGTATCAGAAAAGTTCCTTTTTTTTTCATCTTCCTCTCTGTTGTAGCCATCATCCACCGCAAAGAACCATTAATCAGCAGGCTTATTTATATGCATCAATTAATGAGGTACTTTTCATTGACCATTTATGTTTGCCACTATATGAGGCTGATTCACAAGCACACATTTCGACATGGACCGTGATTTATAAACGGGAAATTGCCAACATGTGTGCGAACGCACGGTTTTATGACTCAGCTTTTTTGTTGGCGAATGCTATTTTTGACTTTTGTGCGCTCGTCCCTTCAGTATGGATCCTATGCACAGTTTCATAAATGAGACCCCAGGTGTTTCTCAGGGTAACCGCAGTTAGATATAGCTTTTGAAATTACATTCTGCATCTAGGCCACTTAATTAAACTATTTTTTTTTAATCTGGCTTCACACTCAAGGGTATCCTTGTCTTGTACCTGCCATTAAAAAGCAGCAGTGATGATAAGACAATTAGCGGGCTAATTTCAATTAGCGAGCCTTACTAAGCCATTACGCGCTGTCTGCTCCTAATTATTACTGGAGGCAGGCTAACTCAGAGACGTAAATGCCTCTATAGAGTGCTCTGATTTAAAACTAAGGTATTTCACAGTCTCCCTTATAATTAATGGGAGCTGAGGTGATTATATAACATGACACTTTATTGCAATGCTGAAGTGACCCAAAATTGATTTGTTAATAGGGTAAAGGCCCTGAATGTGGTGTTTCTCTCCCAGCCCGGGAGTCAATTTCTTCATCGTTCATGGAATGGTTAATCTGGCCATCATCTCCTCTGCTGCAGCTCCTCTGCGGAATGCACAAAATTCAACATTAACCTTAATTGAATATCGATTTGTTTGTCTCACTTTTTTCTCTCTCTCTCTCTCTCTCTCTCTTCTTACTCCACCCTCTCAAAAATGTCATTAGATATTTGGCTCCGCATTGAACATACATGACTAAGAGAGCTCATCAGAGGCTGAAGCCCTGGAGGCCTCATTTGATTCCAGTGACAGGGTTGGGGCTCCATAAACGCAGCACATGAGCATAAATCACATTTGAGCGTATCGGAACATTACACTGGGCGTTTAATGGGAGTGGAAGGGGGGCCTGTCGACACTGATGCCATTTTCTTTTCATGTGTCAGAGAGTAATTGGTGGAGAGAGTACAGGAAGGACTGAGGGAACAGTTTAGAAAATGTAAACCATTAGGGCTTTTAAACTCTTTAATTTTCATAATGCCAAAACAATGATGTGGGTGTGAAGAACGCTGTAGAAACACTTTTCATTCAGACTGAATTTCACTGTTACAGAGTCTTTTGAGTTAATTCAGTCCAGCTTGTATTCAGAATGATATTTTTGAGTGTGGTCATGCAGCATCGGCAAAAAAATCCATTATCAATTAAACAGTTGGTGCAATCCAAGCTTCAGTATTTAAATTGAATGCAATGGCGAAGGTGCTCCAATTATATTGAAATTTGATTATGTAAAGGCCATTAATACAAAATAATTGTATGAACTCTTTGGAAATTTCCCTCTGAAATGTTGTTGAAACTAGCAGCATGATGGCACCGTCCGCCACTTTAATCTGGACTGCAACATCTAAACAACTACTGGATTGGTTGCCACAAAAAGGTGGTAAGGCCACTAATGATTACTGGACAAAGAATCTAAATTGTTTTGGAGAGCCACTGACCTCACTCACACTGGTGGTTTGTGAGTGAGACATCACAGCAGACCCATCACATCCAAGACCCAACCTGTTCCAAACAGGCGGCAACATCCAGTTCCGAGTGAAGCCAATACGGAAGTGTCTTAAAACTTGCATTTTCTCTACTGACCAGCAGTGGGCGACTCCTCTGGTTGTATAGAAGTCTATGAGAAAATGACTCTACTTCTCTCTTGATTTATTCCCTCAGTAAACATTGTAAACATGACTTTATGGTCTCAATCTCCAGTTTAAAGTCTTCTTCAATACAGCATGATGTTCATTTAGTAAATTATGCTCCCATTTATTAAAGCGGAGTATGCTTTAGTGCTTTAGTATGCTTTAGTGATTGACAGGGCGCTACTGCTACCAGAGCCGTATACGGCGTCTCTACGTCACTCCTCCACATTCCAAATATGTCAACTTCTATTCATCGGTTGCAAGGAAAACAACATGGCGACTGCAGTAATCCAAGACTGCGACGGCGAAAAGCAGGACTTGAGGCTACGTCACAATGACTAAGTCCACCTCTAATATACAGTCTGTGGTTCCAAAAGGGGATGCCTTGATCTAGTCTCAAAAATCGGTATCGTGGGGCCAATACCGATCAAATGCATGTAGAGGCATTGTGATTTGGTTTTCTTTGTCATGATTTTTTATCGATCGGTGTTTCAATAGTTCCATATAAGTTTGGCACAACACATCACAATTACACACACATTTCTCCTTACCAGAAGTTTGCGACTTTCTACACATCAATCTGCAGCCCTGCAAATCTTTGATTCCTGCTCATTTAGAAAGCTCTTTGTCTTAGTGGCTGCCCAGTTCCTGACCTTACACACTTCTACTGAAGTTCCTGTTTTAAGCGACTTTGCAAAAGCATTGACATATTCAGAGACCATAGGAGTCTTTTGTTAGCATCCATGTCCACATTAGGGCTTTTTAATTTACCAAATTGCTACATGATATAAAGTGGAATTGTGCTGATAGCATCCAAAAACAGAACTCTATGTGATGATGGAAATAATGGCTCATCACAACTTTTAAAATGGTTTTAGTCCTAATGGAGCCAATTAGAGTGCAGGTTAGATAGCAGCTGTGCTAGCAGCGCCCAGAGCCAGAGAGACAACATGATCATCCCAGAGCTTTAAATCCATTCATTACTCGCCATGCCAGTAAAGGCTTTTGAGTGCTCTTTGTAGCCGCAACAACTGGAAACATGGTCACATGTTTATTGAGTTGAAGGAGAATAACTACATGCTCATCACGTAGGTGCAAGGCTATCAGAAAGACGGAATGAATAAAGCAATGAGCAGGTCAGAGTGATGAAGATCAGGTGGGATCGAAACTTCATCATTAAAACCTTTTGTGGCACGGAGTAAGTGGGCAGGTGTCACCCTTTTTTTGCTTTATTGACATGTGTGTCATATTCACACATTACAGTCTGCAAGCTGAGTCATGAATGAGCCTCTTCACTTTTTGCAACAAGAAATGTAATGGTGCCCTTCCTGTAATGCTCAAATAAACATCTTTTGTCCTCGGGCAATTTAAACCTGCAGGAAATGGTTATATTTGAAATGAACAGCCAGTCTTATGTGTCAGTTATTGAACCAATCCATATTTATTTATGTGTGATGTGAGCCTAAAGAAAATCCATGTATTATGTCACAATTTAAATTCAAAGAGGAAAACACGCCTTGCACCACCTCGAAAGAGATATCTTTGTTTATCCTCAGAGTCTGCAGCCCCCCCGGAGCGGAGGCTGAGGCTCTATGTCACATACTGTAGATTGAATCATGCATGTGACAGAGCAAACACATTTGGAGATTTGCACTTGTTGTTTTGTCATTTACACTGATGTTGGGGGGAAAATTCCTATCATTGTACCCAAACATGTACAACAGGAACCATCTGTTTGGAGAAATTACACGATACATAATTTGACATTTTTATGTTGCATTCCCAGCGTGAATACAGGAGCTTTGTGAGATGCTTCAAATGTGAACAAAAGCCTCTTTTTTATAGTCAGACACATTTTATATGCACAGCAGGAAATCAGATATCATGGTGGCAATCTGACCACTGGAGAACTGTAATTGGCTAAATTAAATTTTGCCAATTGCAGGACACAATTAAAAATGAAAATGAACATAATAATTACGCAGAAAAGCAAACATGTTACATTCTTATAAACGCTCACAGACAATAATTACTGCTCTTGGATATAAATGAGTTGGCGCCTTGTAAATTTCTGGCAAGGGGAAACGGTTGAGATGTTGTTTTGACAAGGCAAATAGGGAAAAAAGCAATTACGACGGATAGGTTGCTGAAAGGGTCAAGGCGGCAGGTGGTCGTGCGAAAAGCAGGGCATCAGCATCGAAAGGCTGTCTTCGTGAGGCGACCGAGAGAACGCCGAGCTGGCTTTGTCGTCGGGATGAATTTAGATGGTTTTATTTTGGGGTTTTTTCTTTTGAGGCACCAGGGCTTTGCGGAACATGAGAGCCAGTGTGACAGGCGCAAAATCTTTTTCCTCCTTAATCTCCAAGCTGACACCACTGATATCTGCATGAAAGAAGCTGTTACACAAGCTTTGAAAGCTTCAGCAATACAAGCTGAGCGTCATGTCCTTTCTCTCTGTAGACAGTAAGTGTTTGTGTAAGTGCATTGCGTTGACCGTATTCAAACTATACAGAGAGGCAAGATGGGAATTTTGTTAAATATAAAAGCAAGTAATAAGCATCATCCTTCTGAAGGTTTGCTTAGCCCTTCGTTTGACCACATTCTGAGCTATAATATTTGACTGAAAAATGTGCTGTTCTTAGCTCAAATAAGTATGATTGCTAAGTATGATTGCTAAGTATGATTGCTAACACAAAATCTCTCTGGGCAAACGGCATGTTTCAGTTGAGGTTCTCTTCTGATATCACTTAACAGAATGATGGAAAATGTATACCGTGAATAATAATAAAATGGTTTTTTTTTTGTTTAATATCCTGACCACTTTGTAATGTTTAGAGCAGCGGTCGGGAACCTATGGCTCTTCCGGGGGCGGCATATGGCTCCCAGACAATTTTGAGTTGAAAAAAAATAATCAGTTTGGAACTGATTTTAAAATACTTATGATATTTCTTAATAATACTGTGTCATTTTAAAGTAAACAGAAATTAGTTTTGAAGATAAATTTCACGGGTCACGGGTCACCCGTGGGTCGGGTCGGGAACCAATGGCTCGCGAGCATGTCCGGGTCATTGTACAGGTGAGGAAATCAATTATATCAGATAGCCAACTAGTTTATCCGCTTCAACCCTTGTAACGGAAAAGATGGCGAAAAGAAAAAAAGACGATGATGACCGTGCATTCCAGGCTGCGTGGACAGAGGGTCTGCGGTATGTCTAATATGCAATGATAACACATCGATGAGACGGTCAAATATAAAGCGGCACTTCCATACGCACCATGCTTCATTTGCATCGAAATATCCAGCGGGGCATTAAAAGTAAGACATATTTAATTTATTATACGTTAAAAATACTATATGGCTCTCAATGAAATATATTTAGAAATATTTGGCTTTTATGGCTCTCCCAGTCAAAAAGGTTCCTGACCCCTGGTTTAGAGTGTACCATGCTTGGTAAAGTAGCACTTTGAGCTAAATGCTAATGTCAGGATTCTACCCATACTGTATTCGAGAAGTTGTCACAGTGACGTCAGCCATCAGTTTGTGGACTGCCGTTTTGAAGCTTCAAGTTTTGTATTATGGAGCTGGAAGTGGCCATTTTTGGATGAGAGGGTGGAGATGGGGAGGAGCGAGGCCTGCAGCAGCGTGCCATTAGCTTAAGTGTTAAGTTACCAGCTGACGCTAGCAAGCCTGGTTAGCAAGGTGCAGCCCGTAAATGATGTTTGGATGCTAATTTTGGCTGTTGAAAAATAGTCTCATTTAAATGAACACGGTAGTCCTTAAAATGTCTTGTAGTACAACCAGGTATGGTGAGCGCGGACGCAGATATCCGCTAATTGGTGCTAAAATATAAATACATTTAAATCTGTGGGGAACATTAATGTTTGTACCAAACTTCATGGCAAACCATCAAATATTTGATGATATTTTAGCCTGAACCAAAGTGTCTTATCCATAACACCAGATGAAATAAAATCGCATGTAAATGTTTGATTACACATTTGACTTGGAGACACAGTAGAGTGTAAACTTTGGTGTTAATGGAAATTTTAACTACTTGTCAAATAACGACTTTTAAGCTAAATCTACAACAGTTTTTAGAGGCTCATAAAATAACTATATGGTCAGATTTCTTTTTTCCATAAAGGTAATGCAATAAAAAAAAAAAGGCTTCTTATTGGGCAAAGGACTATTATTGACACTTATTTAGCAGTGAAAAACAACATATGTCGTTTTAGCCACCATAAAAACTACAGATAAAACCAGTCAGGAGCTCGTTTCACACACATCATACTTCATACTCCCCTAAATTATTTCTTCTTTGTGGCTTCCCTGATCTTTCTGTCTGATCTCACTGAATGATGCATCTCTCTCGCACCGCCCCCCCCCAACTCCAATCTGTTTTTCTGACACTAGGCTGGTACGTACAGTACAATCCTCAACATTGCTTCATGAATTCATAACAAAATTTCCACCCCGCCAGCCACCCATAAAAGTATTTATCCGGACACAGAGCAGCTCAGTGTGTTAAAATCTGTGAGAGAAATGTAACATAAATATGCTACCACATCCCCCACTGCACTGTTGGCACGCTCGGAGGCAGACCAGGCTCCGGTTTCAGCCAATTAACACCACCAGACAAAGTCCGAGGCAGTGAAGAGTTTCATGTTGTGATCGGGCGGCCATGAATTGTTAAAGAGCCCCGGTGCTTTCACAATTCGAGAGAGCTGACAAATGCAACTGCTGCATCTGCCAGGCGTGCCACTAATTTCACCGTCTGCAATCAGGGGGAGCTCATATTATTGCCGTATCGATCTGAGCTGGGAGAAAGATGAGCACTCATGCCCAGCTCAGTTAAGCTCCGTCGGCTGGACTAATGGTGAAGAGTCATGGCAGCAGAGAAAAGTGAGGAGGACACTGATGAGACTCACTTGGATCTGTTTGCACATAATAGTAGCTTAAGTCACTCAGTACTGTAGGAAAGAGCTGAACATGGATGCATGTCAGCAAACATATTACCTTTTATGTTTGATATACGTCGTAATTAATGTATTTTCAAGTAGTACCCAAGACAAGGTGGAACAGGCACTAGAAGACATTCCACTTGTCTTTCCTTGTGTTTTTGTTTTGTAATTATGTAAACCCATACGGTTCACCGTTTCCTTTTAAGAATCTTTTTCTTTTTTCTTTCAGTGCAGTAACATTTACTCAGATCCAAAAGTACCTTTAATGTTCAGGAACGTTTGCCATGGAACCTTTGATTCAGCTCAGGTATTTGATCATTGCCAAACTCAGTGCTGGAATGTTCATGAAAGAATCAGCAGCGGCAGTTAAGTTACAAATCAAACAGAATTCAAGTGCTACTTTGCAGTGAGAGCGTTTTGTCTCACAACATAAGAAAAGACAGAAAGATCTTTACACATGTAATAGACTGAAGCTCGGAACACAAGGTTGAATAATTTATGTGAAACAAATTGTTCGTCTTCACACAGCGAGCCTGTTTTACACATTCACAAATCATTGTGAACTGTTGCACTCTGTGCTTGATACTTTGGTACAATCTTCTCTTACAACAACATATTCAAAACAGTAGGCCTTGAAAAATCCTCGTCGTGTTACTGTTACCATCAAGTCACGCTGTCCAGAAATAAAGATTCTAAAATCACATGGGACTTCATCGACCAGTTATGTGATAAAGAGCCAGTGTGTAATACGAGTTGCAGAATGCTTAGTCCATTGAGACTTGTGCTAGATTTTAAATTGGGAACTTGAGCACCTTGCAAGTGGCTTGACATCAAATATTTTAGAATCGTTTGTCCTTGTCCCTTATCAGTACCGGTGCCAAAATAACCACAGCTTCCCCAAAGACAAGTTCTTAATTTAATGCTTAAAAAGTGATACAAGGCAATGTGTGTATCAGTTACATGTAATGCTGGATAGATGCAGCCTGGTCTGCTAAAAATATATATTACCATACAATGAAACTGTGTAGTCAATTACGTTATGGGGGAGAAATATTTTCTCCCAGTTTACTTTTTGAAATTTGAAAAATACTTTTAAAATCAAAGTCCACGAAAGTCTGTGTAGGAACAAGGTTGATGTGTTTTACTGTGTAAGAAAACACACGACTTTCACCTAGGTGACCACTATTCATGTCCTGTGTCCCAACAATTTTTTGTTCTGTATCTTAAAAAATACAAACATTATTTTAAGCCAAACCTTGATGCAATCATTTTGACGGTTTGTACAGTTTCAATTTACAACGTTAACAACGTGTTTAAAACTGTGACCATTATCCAAGCCAAAATACATTTCACTAAAAAAGTAATTAATAATATGCTTTAGGTGTATGGGAGCTTTTGTAGGATACTTGATTTGACAGACAAGCATCGAGTATCCACGTAGAGGAAAGCTTTTCCAGTGTGCTCTCATAGATATTCATGAGGAAGGTGCGGGGCATCAGCTTGTCATGAGTGGTGTATCGTCTCTTGATAGAAAGACAATTACACGGTGGTAATGGTCCACCGAGCAGATCCGGAAAATAATAAATATTAATTTATCATTTATACATCATAGCAGTGCAACGCATGGTATGGAAATCTGAAATGAAAACAGAGCCTGGAATGTGAAGATTAAATTTTCCTTTGGCCGTTTTACATCATTTTGATGTAATCAGCTTGGATAGATATGTAGGATCTACTATCTTATAGGTATGTAGTATGGACAGCGCTGTGTCCATACTACATACCTATATATGCTCTTTGATGCATACTGTTTTTTCACTGTTAGCAAGCAATTTCTGTGCATACATTCAATGTTCATTGTTGTATGTTAAGCATTTTCATTTCTTTTCTAAGTATTTCCAGTTCTATTTATTGTTCCATTACATATTTGTAGAGCTGCTAATCCAACCATTAACAATTTGATGTTTGAATTTTTGCTAGTAAGGGTAGCCGATTCCATTTCCTTTGTGCATTGCATTGTGCGACAATGGTGTCCCATCAACAGTAAACTCAGAAGTTTAAGCTTTTAGTATGCAAACTGACTTTTAGTATTCCTACTTTTGTCACTATAGACTCAAAATTTGATCAGACTTTGCTTGTAGTAAGCATAGACTGTATATAAAAAATGGATCATCGTGATGCATCCATTGGTTTGTTGGTTTGTGGACTCATTTTGGCTTTCACCATCTTGATTTTTTGACCGTCCCTATCTAGTTTTTTTGGAACCAGAAATGGCAGGATATGCTGGAGCTAAGTACAACCGAACTCTGGATAAGTCATTTTTAGGCAACGTGTTACATCTTACTTTCATGAACTTTAAACACACTGTGAAAGGGATAAAGTTGTAAGACGAAAACACAGACAACTCGAAGACCCCACAATGCTGTGGAAGCGACCTGTCAATCACAAAGTAGCCACACCCAAAAGCATATGCTGCTTTACGGTCTGTTTTACTCTAAATAGGACCATAAATTAATAAATGAACATCATGCTGGATTGAAGCTGTACTGAAACTAGGGATTAAGACCATAAATTGAGGTAATAAATCAAGTGAGAAGTAAGGTCATTTTTCTATAGGTGTCTATACGATCGGACTTCTTTTTTCAATGGTCCATCAATGGCAAATGTTGGACCATTTTTGATTATTTATGTTATGTGCAGCAAAAACAATGATACATTGCGGATGGAATGGATTGAAAAAAAATGGCACATTAAAACCATTTACATAGGAAATTGTTATTTACTGCTATATCAGTGCCTTGAAATTCAAATTTAGCACCATAAACATCAAAAGTATAAATCAATATTAAATGTCCCAGTGCGGGAAAAAGTCAAAAAAAACTTTCCTCAACAAATAAATCAACAGTTATTGCATTGCAGCAATTAACAATTGCATTAATAACACTATGTTTGACTGATTGAAATGTCTGCTAAGAAAAATATCTCTTCAACTTTTGTTTCACTTCACATTTTCACCCTGGTCAAGTCCATAACTCACAATTCCGTCATGTTCAACAGTCTGGTATTTTGTCTAATATTTTGGACGTGATAGTATTCATTGCAGTTGGAAACAGTATAAACGTAAACTGTGACTCCAGACGAGCCTGTAATGTTTTTCCACGTTGCCTCTAGTGATTTTATGATAACAATCCATAAAGCGCAGCAGTAACTTGTCTGCTCTAAATGCTCTTGGCCTGCTCTTCTCCGCCAACGGCGAGAATCATACTGCACTCTACCTGGCTGCTTGCCTGGTAATGAGAATTCAATACAGCCGGTCGGTACGGCGATAATGGTACCCTCCGGTTCTCTAATTGTGTACAGTATACAGAGGAGGCAGATTTGCTTTTAAACAATTAGAAGCGACGACGAAGGGTGGGGGTGTGTGTGGAGGGGGAGGTATCCTTGTGCTTACTATATGGTGTGAAATCCCTTATAGTTCCCTAGGGAACTATAATTGTAAAAGCTCAATGAGCCGCACAATACTCCAGTTTCTCAGAGAGATCAGCTCAGTTACTTCCAACCCGGCTTTGTTGGACAAAAACTCTTTCAAACAGATGACATGTTCACTCCATTGACTTAACATCACCAACAGACTAAGGGGCATCAATCTCAGCAACACGCATTGATGATCTTTTAATTTGCTCCAGCCTTTACCACCCATCCCTCCCTCAGTGCACAGACGGAAATTAAACACTGGGCTCGTGCCATGTGAATTCATTATCATGTCAAAGCCTGTCTTCTCAGTGCAAACTTCACTGTTTTTGAGCTGCAGAGCTGTCAAGTTGAGCCCTCATTGTGTTAGGTCTGGAGAAAGAAGAGGGCTTACATAGTAAAAGCGAAGCCACATGAGATCTGTGTTGCTTAGCATTATGCCAAAACACTGCCAAAACATTTCATCATCTTTTTGTTTCGCCATAAAAAGGTGGGAAAGGAATCTTTTCTCTCTCAGTATTATTTGCTAGCAAAGGAGTCTGGAGGATAACTGGGGCTTATTGTAACCATGGCATGAAAGAGCATCCCTGTTTTTCCTTTGATTCCACTCTGTTTTGAAGGAGAGCAGGCAGTCTTTTGTGTCATCCCTGTATAAAGTCAAGACTAGTAGAGGAGGCATGGATGAGGGATGGCAAAAACATATTCTTTACTTGGACAGCCAAGACCGGTTTAATTACAATATTTCTGTGTCATCCACATTGATATAGAGGACAAAACAACACTACACTGTGGCAGGCAAAGTGAATGAGGACTTGTTTGAGTCAGGAGATAATGTTTTCTTTTGTAAAAAGTGTTGAAACAGTATTGGTACAAGAAATGGGAATAAATGACATGATCACACTGTCACATGGGATGGGTCAGATTAAAAATGTAGTAGTGCATGGGGTTGGTATTATCCCTAAAACCTCTTATTTCTTCTAACATTGATGGTGCATATTTTTTCAGTTTGGTGTAGGTTAAAAATACAGCCAGAGCAAGATATGTCGCTTTTAGGTAGGCCTAAAAACAGCTACAGCGACGGTGAAATTCTTTAGAGAAACAGTGTAGGGTTGAAGGTATTACAATTGGGGTAAGTCATACCTGGTCAGTCAGAAATTGGCATCTTGAAGTTCATTTGCTCGTTCTCGCAAAAGAGACGGGGCGGAAAGCTTGGCAAATTTAGTCCCTGATAAACTTCCAAGGTGATGGGTATACAGACAGCGGCTGATGGGTAGTATTTCTGTGTATACTACTTCTGGTAGTACACTTGTAGGACGTGTTCCACATATGCACAGTAGATCAGCGTATTTTGTATAAAGGAAGTCTGCGCGGTCACAACAATTGGAGGTAGGCCTACACGTACACTCTCTGATGACAAAATCTATCTTAAGCGGACCCTCACGGATGAAAAAAGTATTCTTTCTAGACTACTTGAAGACTTTTAGTTGTAACTACTGCCACTGGAGAGCAAAGCACTAATGTGCTAGTCAGCTAGTCAGTCACCATAACGGCTAAGTATTGCTTAAAGAATCACAATATACCAAAACTTTTACCCTTAAAGTGATACCATAGACTGTATACAAGAAGTGGACGCAGTCACAGTTGGGTCAACCATTAGTCTGTGGACTGCTATTTTGAAGCCTCGAGTTCCGCATTTTGGAAATCGCCATCTTGTTTTTTTGCAACAAGAGGTGACACAAGAGACGACCAGAATTTCAAGAACTTAAAACACACTCTGAAAGGGAAGAAGTTCTAAAACATATCCATGTCCTTATTTGACTCTAAATGGGAACATAATTTACTAAATGAACATCATGCTGTATTGAAGAAGACTTGAAACTAGAGCTTGAGACCATAAACTCATCTTTACAATGTTTACTGAGGGAATAAATCAAGTGCAAAGTAGAGTCATTTTCTCATAGACTTTTATACAAACTGACTTATTTTTGCAACCAGAGGAGTGACCCCTGATGGCCATTAGAAAGAATGCAAGTTTAGGGCACATCAACATTGGCTTCACTTTTCAAACTGGGAGGTTGCCGCCTGCTGATCAGAGAGAGTAGTTGAAAACACATCTGACAGTGCAGGGCCTTTTATATCTGAGATGTCAATCAAGCACAGTCTGTACACACCTACAAAGTCAACAGCTGAGTTCTGGTTAGGGTTCCCCTGGATGGGAGACACAAGGTAACACATTCGACCTCTCAACTCTCCAAACACAGACACTTGGTCAGGGGTCAGTTTTGGACATGTCAGTGCATGGTGTCTTTTCAAAATAAAGGTCTGTATTCATAGGTTATGTAAAGTTTTTGCTTGTTACATGCACACACTGTCTTTCTAAAATAAACGGTTTACTTGACTTTGATTAGGTCAAGGAAAGGATCGTGGTTTGGGTTCAAATAAGTACAGTTACAGACGTGCCGTTCAGATAAGTGGATAACAAAACTAAAGTAAAATAAGTGAACGTTGACTTAGTGTCACACTGGGACACAAACGGGGGTCTCCTGGGTGAAAGTCTGTGTATGTTTGACCAATCCATCCACACAGACCTTCTCCTTAAGTAGACTTTCTCGGTCTTTATACTACGTCAGTTGCTTCGATTGTCTATTACTGACGTGGATGGGCTTACAATGGAGTTAGTTTAAAGCCTGGTGCACCTCATTCAGACTCTAAAGGGTCCTGTCAGTTTCAGACACAATAGGGTACACTCGTTATTTGGCAAGATGGTAGTGAAAGGGGTTGCATGTTACTATTGTTGTTGGGAGGTTGTTTAAGCCTTCATATAATGACATGGCTCCTGTTGTATTGGTGGCCTTTAGTCCTGGTGAAGCAGAGTGGCCCTGTTTTTTTTTTTACTGTCAGAATTTCACCAGTATATATATTTCAATAAGCTGCTGGAGTCAGAACTGAAAGGCACAGCAAACATGGATTCTGTCTGTGAATCATATTCCCCCTCTACTTAAGACGGTAGATATTGCTTTACAAGGGTTTTTTCAGTGTAACAGGGTGTACAATTGTGTTCCTGACAGCTGAGCATTTCTGAAGCTACGTGTGACAGGTCAGGTATTCAGACAGCAGGTTTAGCATTTCTTTTTTATCTCCGAGGCTTCTCTCTGGAGTGTTAGAATATAGCCTTTTGCCAGTAAGTTATGCTATCATGGACATTAAGAGAACACAAAGGGAAACCAACCATCACCTCAATGCTTTTGAGAGAGCAGCATAAACAGACATCAATGCTGCTGGGGGGAAAGTGCTAGGGAAATTGTCTTATTCGGTCCACCGCTATCAGAAAATGAGTGTAGTTCCAAATGACATCTGGACAAAAACAAAATTTACATCATTCTTCAGGCTGGAATGCAGAGGGATTTATAGGTAAACAGCAAATCCCTTACTTTCTCACACTAATCCACCAGGAACGATTCGGTACTCTTTTCTTTTCTCTCAGCTCTAGCTCTGGCTGATTAGGCTACCTTCTCCCACTCTATCTCAACCCTTCTGTTTGTGCAAATTCCAAAACATAATCATCACGTATTCTCCGTGGTGCTAATGAGTGATGATCAAAGTGCTGTAATCACAGGCCACAGAGCCAGGGCGGGTGGGGCAACCGACTGGATTAATACGTACCAATTACACGGCCATGCAGGCCAAGAGTCCATCCCTGTGTTAATTGATGATGTTACCTAACAGGATGAGGGTCATGTAATGAGATTAGCATGGCGGCTGCGGAGGCTGTGTTTTTAATGTTTACCATATACCTCAATATGATGTTAGTTAGGCAACATTGTGCATTTTTGTTTTGCTTAAGGAAAGATAGTCTGACATTTTTGGAATCGCAGAGGAAGGCCTTTTGTTTTTATTTATTTCTTCCTTTATGAGATTTTTGTATAGCAAAAGCTCATATACTTAACAGCAGAAAGATGGCTTTCATCACATCAAACAAGCAGGTAATGCCTGTTTTGAAAAACACAAAACCTGTATATGTTATGAGTGATTTGATACCAAATTATTAGCGTTAGTAAAGAGGGCTTTTTACACTTTTCTGACTACTTTATAGGCATGTAGTCACTCCTGCATTCTGTTAAAAGCAAAACTGCATTAAAGTAAAATCATGTTGCCATGTTTTACATATAAGTATGTATTTAAAGTTGATTGAAGGCTGATGAGGACACCAGTTAACATGGTCACTCGTTAAACCGATGCACCGACGTCGTCAACCTATTAAACGCCAGTGGCGAATCGTAACTATCAGAACGGGCCCCTATACCTCCCTACAAATAAAAAAAATACTAACTAGAAATAGGGCTGCACGGTGGTGTAGTGGTTAGCACTGTCGCCTCACAGCAAGAGGGGCCCGGGTTCAATTCCCGGGTTGGAAAACCTTCTGTGTGGAGTTTGCATGTTCTCCTCGTGTCAGCGTGGGTTCTCTCCGGGTTCTCCGGCTTCCTCCCACAGTCCAAAGACATGCAGCTTAGGTGCATTGAAGACTCTAAATTGCCCGTAGGTGTGGATGTGAGTGTGAGTGGTTGTTTGTCTCTATATGTCAGCCCTGGACAGACTGGCGACCTGTCCAGGGTGAACCCTGCCTTCACCCATTGACAGCTGAGATCGGCTCCAGCACCCCTGCGACCCTTAACTGGATAAGCAGGTTACGGAAAATGGATGGATGGACTAACTAGAAATATGGTCGTCCCTGGCCGCTTTTATGTTATATGCAAAACATAATGTTACTGCTCCATCTTCAAAAATGATGTTGTTCTAGTTATGCACATGCGCGCTGTTGGACGTCACGACGGCAGTCACTTTATGAACAACAATCATTCAACAAGTGTGTGGAAAGAAAATGCAACCAGTTCAATGAGATGCAACCCTGAAGCAAAACCAGCAATAAAAATGTCAAAGTTTCACTCACCAATAACGTTCACTTGAAGACAAAATCCATCCTCCTGTCTTCCTGCGTGAATATTATCTCCACCTGTTGCCATTTTCAGAGTCGGCTATCAATCGCTAATTAGCACTAAGCTAGGTTTCTTGAGCATGTCTTCTAGAATACCCTGGAACCGGGAAAATTCTGAGATATACAGAGCATTCTATCAAAGAAATAGAATACCCTGGATGGAGGATATTCTACCCAGAGACAGAGATATCTGATTGGTTGCATTTTTTTTCCAACATTAAACCACTCGAGTTCGCAAAGCATGGACGGAAAACAACAGAAACAAGTCGGCGTAATTTTAAATTTTATTTTATTTTATTGATAGAATTAGTCAGATATTTTTTTATTTATTTTTTATCTGAGGATTCTAGGGCCTTTGTTTAGGCTGCATTTGCAATCTTTGGAGATTAATGTCCATGTATATGTAATGGGTTAAAAGATAATATATCATAGTGTGATTAAAAATGATTAAAAAATAAAAATAGACAGATAAAGTAATAGTAGGATTGATAAGATAAAAATAGACACCCCTTTATTTTTTTGTTTTGTGTTAGATTAAATATATCGTTTTACAATGTCAGCTTTCTCAAACAAGAATTCATTAGACCAGTAGGGGGCGCACGATGCTGAGGAGGTAATTAATACCACAGGGACACAGCGCCGCAGAATAAATCCTGCGGTCAAGGCCAATGAAAGCGATTCATCGTGTTTCTTGTTTCTTCAAACAACAGGTGGGCTAGAACTCCTCCAAAATGCACAAACACAACAGACCTTAAAGGGTAAACATGTTAGTTAGGTCACGAGTGTAATAGTTTCAGTCTGAGTAATAGTGACAGTTTGTTTTGTTAATGTGTGTGTGATCGAGACCATGAAGCTACATGCTAATGTGTTAGCCTATGTATCTAGTGAGTTCTTATGAACCGCTATGCTAACATTGAGTTATGATCCCGCGAGTTTCACGTTGGCACGGTTAAGCCGCTTATAGACAGTTTACATAAGTCCCGATTTCTGATATCTATTTAGGGATTTAGTATAGATCGGTCATTCGGTCATACCGTGAGTGATATGATAATGACACGTGGTGGGTGAAGACAGTGGAAGGGTGTAGCGCTCTTACCGTGTCTCTACCGCTAAAATGAGAATGTGTCATGGTGTCTACACGCACACTCATTAAAGGAGTATTCCGTAATAAAGAGTTGGAAATATAATTTAAATTGCATTGTGTTCAATTGAGTTTTTGCCCTTTGATTATTATTTTATGTAAAGGGAAATTTCAAACAATAATACAGAGTAGCTATAGACATTTATTTTTGATATAATGTTTATACTGACTGTATAATAGATATGTATAATTTAGTTAGCAATAGTGTCAAAGATATTGATTGTTTGATTTCATGTTGTCATAGAGTAACATATCTCTGAAGTCAATATTCAAAGTCAGTTGTCACTTGTCAAGTCAATGTTATAATATTTCTGAAGGATTTAAATGTTTTTGTGTGCTTAATTATGCAGAATAAATCCTGCGGTCAAGGCTAATGAACAAACAACAGGGATTTATCCTCACTGACCCTCCTGGCTACCACGAAGCCAGAGGGGCAACATATAGCTTGACATGCTATTGCACTCTGCCGTACTTCTGCTGCAAAATGCGCCCACACTAGCGTCAGTCATCATTCTGTACAAACTGCAAAAGGGTTTATAGCCGTTGTGCCTGAATTTGCCTTCTTCTGTACTGCAATTTGCCATCAGAAAGAAAAAGAAGCACAACAGCCTTGATCGATTTGAGACAACACTTTCCTGTCGAAATATATGCACTACTCAAGTAATAGAGTACACAGTGTACTACAAAGTGGAAGTATCTGAATTGAGATACAGCTGAGGGTTGCTAGCAGGCCCCCCTCCCCATCCCACTCCTTCCTATTACTCTCTTTATTCTTTGCATAATCCATGTTTCCTTGCAGTTAAGCTTTTTATTTGACTTTGACGCTGTAACCACAGCCACGTCGTCAAGCTTTCATATTCACCTCCCGTTGGGATTTGGACACACCTGCAGAGAGCCCCGTGGTGGCGTTTTCATTAATCATGGCAGAGCACCAAGGATAATTCTGGACGCCTTTCATGGCAAAGTTTGCATGATGACAGCTGCTTTACCTTAATGGGCTTCTTAGAGACTCAAATGGAGTGCGGAGAATAGTCTTTCCGATTAGATTTGATTTATGTGCATGACAAACTGGCCGGATCGTCGGGCGGTCTGAAAGTAATGCGATACGAGGCCTTGCCGTTTCTTTTAGTGTAGTGTTTGTGTGACACTGCAACTGCCACTCATGTTTATAAATCATGTTGTGTTCCCAAAGTGTTGCACTGGCAGTTGACTAAGGCCACTTCATTTCTGTAGAGTACTTGCCCATATTTCACCAGCATGCCAGGTCCATCAACTCCTCTCCACAGCGGATGACCTTCACTTGGATCCAACCTGCTCTGAATTAGCACTAAGTGGTCCAATCATCACTCGGTTGTCAGTTAATTGGATGCGTTTCCAAACTGATCTTCAGTTGAAAAACTAAATAGTGGTCTTTTAAGGCCAATTAGCTGCACAAAGTGGCAGCGGAACCCAGCAGAATTGCAGGAAAATGTTTCAAGGAGCACATGTTGTTTTAGGCACAGTGGTGTGTGTGGGGGGTTGTGTGTTGAATTGCAATGCCCCAATAACATAAACAGGCAGTGTACCTCTACCACATAAAATGGGGAAAAAGATCCTCAAACCTTTTAGTGGGATCTAGGAAAAAAAAATGCAATGTAAATTTAACAACATTGGCCAAAAAGGATTTTTGACTGGTTTCTCTACGGCTGGAAATTGCAATAATTTCTTCGATCCACAATTTTGGTCTGGATTTTATATTAGATTAGACAGATTGCCATGAGATTTTGTACAGACATCATGGTCCCCGGAGGATGGGGCCTAATGATGTAAGTGATCTCCTGACATCATCAGGTCGAATTTTTACTTTGTCAATAATTCGTTGATTTAGGACTAAATGTTTGTTTGCTGTAATTTGTTTTTGGTGCTAGTTACCAAATGTCAGCATGCTAACACCATGGACTGTAAATAAGAAGTGGACGGAGTCACCGTGATGTCACCTATTGGTTTAAGGAGTACGGTTTTGAAAACTTAAGTTTGGCATTTTGGCCGTTGCGATCTTGGTATTGGGCCATTGCCGTCTTGTTTTATTGCAGTCAGAAGAGATAAGGGAGGGTGGGACTTAGTACAACAGAACAAGAACCTTTTTGAGGCAACCAAAATGTTACAATTAACTTTCATGAACTGAAAACACACTGTGAAAAGTTCCGACCACCAAAAACCGACCACAAACGCCCAGTAGCACAAGATACTTTAGGTCTATTTTACTCTAAATGGACCATCATTTACTAAATGAACACCATGCTGTATTAGAGAAAACTTAATACTAGAAATTTAGACAATACATTCATGTTAACAATGTTTAATGAGGTAATAATTCAGGTGAGAAGTAGGGTAATTTTCTCATAGACTTCTATACACTCGGACTTCTTTAATCAGAGCAGTCGCCCCCTGATGGCCATTAGAAATAATGCAAGTTTAAGCCCCTTCGGCTAGGTGCCCTTTTTTAGACCCAGGGTATTGTAGGGTGCTGACGTTAGTATTTAGCTCAAAGCAGCACTTTGCCAAAGTACAGCCTCACCGAGCTGCTAGCATGGCTGCAGACACCGTGTCTACACAGGTGATGTGGCAGAGCAGCAGCAGCAAGTTCCGTGCTATGTGGAGTGATAAAGCGTAAAAACATGTTTCTGTAGGAGTATAGCATGAGGGAAATGAGAGCTGTTACATCATTCTTGTAGATAGCTGGATTGATTAAAAAAAGAAACACATCAGTTCCATCAGGTGGTGTGAGATGGACGACCGGATAACACCTGAGAAGAACACTTCCTGTGTAAAAACACCATTATTCTCATTTTCCCCTGTACCATTACTCTGAAAAGATGACAATTCAGCCTTTTAACCAATAATTATGTACTCTATTGTTAGAAATGAAGCCATGCTGCAACCATAAATGCTTTTTAACTTGAAAGACAATATGGGCATTACATTTGTGAAGTGTGTTGTCAGTTCTTACTGAATGCCTCTTTAAGACTCGAGGCCAAAATGTGCCCTCTTCAGATAAGATATTCTGATATACTTTATTAGGTAAAGAGGATTTCTTTTGTTAATCTGATGCAGCTCTTTATCTTGTGGCAGTCTCAGAAGGATTTTCCAGTCATTACTCCTTCCTCCCTTCTTCTGCCCTCTGTTCTGTCTTCCTCAAACAGCCAATCTCATCTTTGAATCCATTCAATTTACCTCTGCATGAAAGAGAAATGAAAAGGAGTGCAGACTTGGACACCAGGCAAATCATCCTGAATCACAAATAAAGGCTACATCGTGCATTTTTCCCCAACTTATTCCTGGTTGATTTATCCATTTAGAATATTGTATTTCTTTTTCCATCCTTTTAGACTTCCTTGTCATATATGACTCTGCAAATGAATGAATAAACTTGAATTTCAATGCTAAAGCCTCATATATCCACTGCATTTCCCATGAGTGATACAACATACAGATATATATTTTAATATTCAAAAGGTCTTGGCATTGACCCTGTTGAAAAATCAATACTAGGGTAAGACCCTATAAATTGGATTTGTTTGTGTGATTGTCCCTGGAGAACCATACACAGGGACCTGACAGCTGTAGCTGTGCTTGGATGAAGAGGAAAATTTGAATTATCTGCAACTAGGCAATATACTTTGAGATGTATACTTTGTACAAGGACACCTCCACCACATAGAGGGTGTACTTTTGGTCTGTCTGGAGTTGTTTGGTTTTGTTTTAGATATATTTATTGGCATTTTTTTTTATTAAGCTCATCAAAACATACACAAATATGTTTGTGTGTTGGTTAAGTATGTTTGATAGGCTTCAAGTCTTCTGCGCAAACTGTTTCCCACCAATGTGTCACTCGCCGCAGAGCAGCGACTGAGAGGTACTCAGCAGTGTGTCTACTGGTTATTTGTTAGCTGTTGGCCAAACACACGGTACAAAACATTAAAAGTATGTTAACTGTAACGGGTGAGGTGTGGACCCAAGTGCAGTACGACCAGGAGTCAGAGTAAAGTTCTGGAGCTTTATTCAAAGCAGAACACACAGCAGACAGACAGGTAGGAGATAACTCATGGGGTATATTCCGAGAGAGAGCGCTGAACCGTCAGCGGAGCAGGCAGACAAAAACCAAGAGGAGCGAAGGCTAATCTCGTGGTCGGGGACAAAAGGCTGAGGCGGTTAACCGAGGCAGGAGCAAGGTAGGACTAACGGGGTCTGGGACGGAAGGCTGAGTCAGTTACCGGGGCAGAGGCAAGGCGGAAAAGTCCAAACAAGCGGGGTCGGCAACAGGAAATCAGTCCGGGGAATAACGCTGGAAGGTCTGGCATGAATGTGGAGAACGATTTGGCAGTGAGTGTGTGTGAGACTGGGGTTTAAATACTGCAGGGTGTAGGTGCAGCAGAGTGAGCAGGTGAGAGTGATTGTGCTGATGAGGTGGGTGTGGCAGACAGGTGCACTGCATGAGGCTGATTAGGTGAGTGAGGGAGAGTGTGGTGAGAGAGAGAGGGCTGGGCTGTGAGCTGAGAGAAATAGACAGAGTGCAGGAAGAGTGAACAGGCGTGACTGTGACATTGGCTGTGAACTTCTCTGTACTTGTGTCCTCCTGAACTTGTGAAACGTCATCTAGCGCGGCCCAAGTTCTGTTCCAAAACACAAGTTCGCATTCAGCCAAGTACAGTCCAAATGCCCGGAAATGTTCTTGCTCCGCCCATCATATCGGGGATGCATCAGAGGTGACTTGCGTGGACTTTGGACAACCAAGTATCCCAGAATGCATTTCGCACCAGCAAAAAAGAGACAACAATGGCGGAGACAACTCACAACTGTAAGTTATAATTTTCGAAATACTGCTGTTGTTGTGTAACGGAATTTAGTTTTAAGATTTTTTTAAGCGAGAATGTAGTTGTTAAGACTTAAAATATGCGGTCGATTTATCAAGATAGAGCCTACTTGAAAATAGCGCCGACGTTTGTCGGAGATATGAGAGGTCCAGAGAGGAGACCGGGCGGTGAGTGCTCATGTACCCCGTTGACAACAGCCTTATCTCGGCAAGGCCTTTCCAAATGTGCCGCTGGCTCTGGTGTCTCTGTAGTGGTTAAACATGAGCTATAACTCGTTGGGGATATCTAACGAGCAATCTTTGCTCTCTGATTTTACATCTATTATTAGTTCCTGTGCAAATTGGTTTGGCAGAGGGCAAAGTTAAGTTTCATAACTTTACATATATATTGTTCAACTTTAACTTTGCACCAAGTTAGAGCACTGCCTTTGTACTTTTGACCAATTTGTTTTGCTTGTCTTTATTCCCTATTATACACACTTGTTATAATTGCTATTATTGTGCAATCAAACTAACATTAAAGCAATATTTTATTCAAGGGACAACTGAGGAAACCCAGGCCCTCATTGCCTGTATGACTGGGTCAGGGATGGAGACAGGTTTGTGCTGTCTCCATTCATAATGATTCATATCTTATTGAAGAGGCAGTGTGTCACTCTTTGTTTATGTTTTTTTCCAGGGACTTTGTAACCACTTCTGACCTGGAAATAACTGCCAAACAGGCCAAAAAGAAGTAGAACAACAACAAGTTTGCTGCAACAACCAGGGGCGGACTAATGGAGTGCAGCATCCATCTGACTGTACCACTGCCAGCTGGTACAGTCTATTATGTATTATATTTATTGCTTATTTATGTGTTTTTACTATTTGATATTTATTAAACTGTTTTCTAAATATGAATTGTCTATCAATTGTTGAAGTCTACCAGAATAAAGTTTCCCTCTAACCTCTGACCTGTTTGATCCGGTGCTTACTGTTATTAATGTAATCTATTTATTTCATTGCTTGATAGGCAGTGTAAGAGCACACCTATCTTCCCAGGTTCTGAGTCAAAAAGTTACAGTAGCCTACATGATTACTGTATTATAGACATGAAATGTCCTGTTTCTGTTGATGTCTGTCCTGGTTAATGACTAATGATGTGCGTGGCACAGATGAAGTACAGGTAGGCTACTTCTTGCACTGATGTATTGTGATGTTTGTGCACCTAACTGTCCAAGGCCTGTCAGACTGAGTATCCGCCTCTTTATGTTGAGTACCAAGAAGACAAATGGCAGGTCTGTATGTGGAATGTGTGCTAATCCATTCCAATATTAAACTAAAGTATCAAACCTCCCCTGAACTTGCCAGTTTATCAGGTAGGCCTAGATAAAGCTAATGTAGTCAAATATAACAGCCCTGTATATACATGTTAACTTCAGCAAGGTTATAATGTTGCTTTTTTTAAAAATAGTAAATAGTTTTTCAGAGGTGTTGGTCCATCCCATGTATATGAAGGGTAGACTAAATATTAGAAACACCTCTCAGTATAACGTTACAGTTCAACAGCACCACAAACCAAGCTGACACAAAAAATAAATCACCACCTCTAAAACATTAAATAAAGACTTTATACAATATTAAACTGCATTAGTTTTTAACCTAGGTATGCCTAATCATGCCTAGGTGTGCCAAGTAAACTGTCAAGTCTACATATAAATGATAGTAGACAGGTTAAAAAGCATAGGATGATTAGACAAACGTACAAAGCTAGAGAGACAGGCTAATATGGCCCGTCCTCCTCTTCAGCTTCTCTATAAAGCACACCGAGAGCAACGGCAACCAGCCTCTGATCCATTTTGATGTCCTTTTTTTATATTATTATATTATAATTATATCATTTTCGTTTTATTGTCAATATGTATTACAGTGAAAATAACCGGAGTAGACAGGACCAGAGCCGAGCTGAGTTGCTGACGTCATCAAGTTCGCTGCTGTTCCGATTGCAAAATGACCGTACTGCGTCCTCCCGTCCTCGGGAGTTTGTACTCCCGAGTCGAACTATCCAAGTCTGAACTAACAAATTTGCAAGTCAAAACTTGACAATACTTGGTATTGAGAAAGGGCCATTAACTAACAACCGATGTATACAACCAATTGGCTGTAGAGTGTCACAAAGCGTACTTCATTCAAACTAAATAAACAAGCTGCGAGGGATGCAAGCAATCGGCTCAACGCCATTGTACAATACACTTATTACAATCTTACTAAAAACAAAAATAAACTCACCAAGCTCAGCAGTGATAGTTCCATTAGCTTTTAACTGTTAGCCAAACACACCATCCAAAACTATTAAAGGCAATCGAGAGCAGCAATCGAGAGCAGCGACCGAGAGGTACGCAGCAGTGTGTGTACTGGTATACCAGTACACACTATGGCCATTTGGTTAGCTGTTAGCCAAACACAATGTCCATTACGTTATCTGTTAGCAAAACTGTTATCCCCAAAGTGGGTAAAAAGTAGCGGCTGTGGGCTGTGTTAACACTAGAGGCCCATGCCGGCTGGTGGCCAGTTAACAGAAGTGAGTGAGGAGTCAGCAGGCAGTGAATGGCTGTATAAAAAAGGCAATAAAAGATTTTCTAAGAAAGTGTGAGTTACCGCAGCCACGAGAGTTCCTTGAGCATACAGCTAAAGCTGCTCACCTAAATCATTATGCTGTTAGCGGCAGCAGAATGTGAGATTACCAAAGCTGGTATACAAAAGAAGCTTTACGTTATCTTGTCACATCGTTTTATGCTATCTCGTGCCAAGAAAGATATTGTATGTTTAGCTTAGAAGGAGAGAGAAGACAATATTTTCTTGTGTGTTATTAAGCCTTGGAATCTCAGAGACCAAACCAATAATAATCATTTTGTGACACTATGGTAGGTTGCCTGAAACTATTTGTGATAATGTGTCAAGTACACCTTTCCAAAATTCTCTGATCCTTGGACAATCCCATAAGCAGTGAAACAGTGTTCCCTTATTAGCATTGCATTTCACACACCGGTCCGGATAATTGGCATCAAAATGGTGTCATAGGGATGGAGCTACATAAGTATGCATCATCCATTTGTACAACAGGAGTTTGAACCTGTGCAAACCTGCTCCCATTCATATTTTGTTATCTCTGTATCCAAATCATTACACCAAGAACATCTCTTATTCGCTGACGACTCCTCTGATTGAGTTTTAAGCAGGTCATAAATCATAGATACTTGACCTTCACTTTTTCCAATATTGGAAGAGGTGGACATAAAAGCGAGTAATGGAGTTTTTTGGGTTATTTTATTTCATTTTTGTTGTGTTGTTACAATCAAGGTTAGCCTTAATTCCAAAGCATACAATGCTGTTTCATACAACAGCGTGCATCCGTTGCGGTGAAAGTTTGGGGAAGGCTTTTTTGAACGCAAGGCATGTCACCTGTTACACCAGCCAATCAGCAGATATTGAAGTCAGCTGGTCAAGTCAGTTACAAACTGTCAGCTGGTTGAAAAGGCAGAGTTCTGGAATGGTGGATCAACTCTTTGTTTGAGGAACAGCCGTGTCTGTCCTTTCTACCTGCCAACTCTCGCACATGGACCATGAGACCATGCAATTGACATGCTGACACAGCGAGAACTAATTTATGATAACTGATAACTTTATCGAAGCTATTACTTGATATGTACAGGCGCTGGACAGCTTATGTACACGCATATTAATGTTTAGACAGCAGAAAGATCTGAAACTACTGATCGATGATATTTAAACCTGTAATAATCTCAGCTGCTACAACATGTTTACATGCGTTAATGCTCATAATCCTCCTTGTTTTTCTCATCCTGGCTGTCCTGCAGCACCTCTCCTCACCCTCTCTCTGAAATGCTCCGTTGTAGCGCTCGCTCCTCCCTCCAGTAAGCAAAGTCTGCTCTGATTGGTCAGCTAGTCCCCTCTGTTGTGATTAGTCAGCGTTTCACATTTCAAAAATCTCTTCCTACGGAGCTCCAGCTCCGTCTCTTTTGTTGTTTGAGGGCCAAACTAGCCGGAGACTTTTACGTCACTTCCCTAACATTATGACACTGATGAAGACATTTTAGGTAACCAAATATGTTAGAATGAACGGAACTGAAAACACACTGTGAAAGGGTTAAAGTTATTGGAAGAACACACAGAGAACTCCCAGACTGGCGAACGCCTTGGCAGCAACCTGTCAATCACAAGGAAGCCAGTTTTTAACATCTAGCATTAAGATAATTTGTAAGCAAAAACAGGTTCACGTCATGCCAGAAAGGTGGTCGCTCAGGAAGGACCATAAGGGAGTTTTTCCTGTAAAGCAACCTGCAGGTTTTTCGCCCTTATATTAAAGTGAACCTTAGTAATGCGCGATGTTATCTGAAGTGTTTCATTAATTCAAATGTTTTGTATTGGTATGTAATTAAGCATATATGATTGATATAGCCCTGCGACTGACTGGCGACCTGTCCAGGCTGTACCCTGCCTTCGCCCATTGACAGCACCCTTTAACTGGATAAGCAGGTTACGGAAAATGAATGAATGAATGATTGATATAGTTACTTGGTAGAATCATTCCCAGGTTCATTGTTTTATGTATAATCACTTGCGTTGTTGTAATGTTTAAAGGGAGGCTCCTGGCTCAATACTCTTGATTAAGATCAATATTTTCGGGTACATTTCCATCTATCTGATAAAGGTTAAGGGACCCCCAGAGGGGGGATATGTTGAGGAAACTCTATCTGATATACAACTTTATATAACTTGTTATGTTGAACCCGAATAACCTGTTTGATGAGATCATCTGTGGGAATGAGGGAGACAAGCGATCCCCATAACCAGGGGTAACGTCGTGCCAGGAAATAAGAATAACATGTCCGGTACAAGTATAGTTTGTCTTGCCAAGAAAGTTATCATGACATTCAAGAAGGAGTACAGGATGCAAGTGAAAGGCCAGATGTGCTTTGTTATGGTCTAATCGACTAGACATGATTGGATGAAAGTGATGTAAGAGGGGCAGGATAAGAGTATATAAGAAATGATGAAAGGACTAACGTGTTGAATTTTGTTGTCAGCTCGTCTGCAATAAAATATCCCCCTGGTTGCAAACTCCAAGAACTGCCACAACACTGCCTCGTGTCCAGTATTGACATATGGGTGTAATGTTCAGTTTTCCTCATGCTTTGTTTTTCCTGTTCACATGGCATGCAGCCTGCTTGATCACTGGCTATTGGAAAAGCCTGTGAGCCCAATTAAAAGACTGCATTGGCCAATGATTACAAGACAGAGACCCGGAGTGAAAAGAAAATAGAGAGATAATTGTTATTTCACCTGAAGGAGGCTAAAAAACTTAATCTCTGGTGTTTGTTTGGTATATACTCTGGTGGGAGATAGTTTCTGCTGACATTGAGGCAATCTATCAAACCTTAAGCGAATAAAAACAAAACAAACTCATCAGGTTTATTTTGTCTTGGGCTTGTTGAATTTACTTTTTCTTTAGTAGAAAGCTTTTGTTACAGACTAGAGGTATGGAGTTTAAAGGAGACATAGTATACTCATTTTCAGGTTTATACGTGTATTTGGGGTTTCTATTCGAATATGTTTTTGTGCATTTATGTTTGAAAAGTCTTTTTTTTTTCTCAAACTGCCCAACAGAATATACCTGTACTCAACCTTTAGCACCTGTGTCTTTATGACCCCCTCCCGAAAAAAGTCCAGGATGCTATGATTGGTGAACCCTTCCAGTCTTGCTACCTTTACAGCCTCACTTTAGCTGGGGACTAATGCTCTGTTCACACCAAACAGGTAGCACATTTTTCATGCAAGGTGAATACATATAAGCAAAGACACAAATTGTTTTGAGGAGACGCAAATTTGCGGCACGATTTATGCATTGATTGTATATAATAAGTAGATCTAGTCATCGTAACGTCCCCCAATGGTTTTTGAAGCACCGAGTTTTGCGATTCCGCCGTCACCATCTTGGATTACTATCGTTGCCATGTCGTTTTTCTCCCAACTCATTAACAGCTGTTACCGTATTTGGAATGTGGAGGATTGATGTAGCGACGCCGTTTCGGCTCTGGTAGCGGCAGCGACCTGTCAATCACAGTAAGCCCACCCTAAAGCATACTTTGCTTTTTATTCTATTTACTATTTACTAAATGAACATCATGCTGTATTGAAGAGGACTTGAAAAAGCGACTGAGAACATAAACTTATGTTTACAATGTTTACTGAGGGAATAAATAAAGGGAGAAGAAGGGTCATTTTCTCATAGACTTTCATACAATTAGTCTTTTTTTTTACAACCAAAGGAATTGCCCCCTGCTGGCCATTAGAACTAGGGCAAGTTTTAAGACGCTTCCTCATTGGCTTCACTTGGCAGAACCGTTTCATATTTTCAAATAAATTAAATACCACACCTTGACATTTTGGAGCCCCCTGAGAAACTTTAGCGTTTGGGCAGTGTTGCCTCCTTTACCCAGTAGGCATTCCACTTTGGAAAGTGTAACTTAACCAGCATTTTGTCCTTTGCATCTCATCCTCTTTTCATAAAGCATCACAGGCCTAAACACCTCAAATCAAAGACAACATTGAACGTTTATCTTCCACCACCATTCGGAGTCAACAGAGTGTAAAGTCACCAGGAGCAGCTTTAAAAACCCTGACTGTTGTTGCGATGACTCCCACACAAACGGGACGCCAGAGGTTGGTAGTGATTATGTAGGAGTTTCCATGAATAAGCTTCCACAGCATGATCTCATTTACTTTCTTCTTTACCGTTTAATGAGATTAAGGGGAGTTTAATCACCTATTAATCTGCTTGGTTTTGTTTTTTTTCTCTCCAGCTACTGCGAAGCACCAGTCATCTCGGTGTGATGCCAGACCATTACCAAACCCCCCCCCCCCACCCACCCACCTTAAAGTGCTTTCATGAGATGCCATGGAAAATTAGCTGGGGTGCACATTGTGAACCTGGATTCATCACAGAGCCCTTTTAACACGTGTAATGAGTTTTTGCATTGCCATTGGCCAGAAAGAGCTATGTGCATATTGTGTCACATGTTCAATGTGCAAAAGGGGGATCAAGTTGAGCAGTGGTCCACCTAGTAGTCCTGTGTTTAGCACGTCTGATAAAGCCACGTGGGTGGGACAGCCCGAAGGGATCCATCCCGTGGCTATGATTGAGTTACACAACCTAGTTTAGCTCGAGGCGGCTCGTGACGCATAGAAAGTATGTGAAAAATAAAGGGCCGTATCTAACGTTTTCTGACACCCATGAAGGATGCATACATCTTGAGTTGCCGTGAACGAATGTTGTTGCTCTGAAATTAATGTTACTAAAGGCTGGGTTTTTTTGCAACAAAGGAAATACAACTGGAGGGGGGACATAAAGTAATTGAGACCCCGTTTACACCAAGTTACTTCAAGCATCAAGCTATATGTGCTTAGCGACCATGAATGTGTCAGAAAAGATTTCTAGATCAATTGAATACAAGACGCTCTGGTGGAAATGTACATTATACTGATTCCACAGCTCTCAATGTTGTGGAGACAGATGTGGACAGTTCCTTAGAAAAGCATCATCCTTTGCACTCCTTTCTCTTGTAAAACAACAAGAAAATACTGTCTGCAATCGCTTCATTTAAATATCCAAGCAAGTCCTCTAGCGCGTTTTCTTCAGTTCTGCACATTACAAAGCAGGAGGAAGAAGATGATTTCCATCCAGCCCTGTTACTGGTGTCCAAAGTCATATATTGTTTTTTTGAACGTGATGGATAGTCGGGGAGAAGATATTTTTAACCAGAGTGGTCAGCCATTTTGGACGAGTATCAGAATGGCTGGCACATATTCTCATCCATTCTCATCTGTCTCTGTCTCTCTACCTCATATTCCTTGTTTGGTTAACACTACATTTTGGTGTATGATGCAGTTTATATCAGTTTTTATTTTTCATATATGCTTCTAACACTAAAGGCTATCGTACCGTCGACCAAGTATTGGTGAATAATGCATGACTTTTTACGGTAATGCCGTGGTAAAATAGCCTTAATGTGAGGCGTTCACTGGCTGTTCTGTTCCATTTATTGTCCTGTACCGGGCTGTGGGTTGGGTCCATGGATCAAGCTGTGGTTGGTATGTGACCGTATGGATATTGCTTGGGGCTACGGGGTTGCAGCTGTCCAATACAAAAGAAAAGGACAGAAATCTGAAAACATTACTTTTATACTCTGATACTTGGACAAGGCTACTGATTACATTTCTGGAAGGTTAGGTTCCTCTGCTGTTTTGGTGATTTCTTTCTCCAGGGCTGCCGTAGAAAAGTCATTTTTGCTTAGGAATGTTCCTAACTGAGGGAAATGACCTAGAGGTATCAAAATGGCCACCATGATAAGAGCTGTTTGATTTCTCTAAATGCTAAGGAAAGGTGCATCAAAGTTTCCATTCTTAGCTTCTTTAGCAAATGATACACTGGGCCATCCTTTACCAAATGAAACAAGATAATGCCGCCCCAAAATTCCTTGTGAGGGCAACATTTAAAGTGACGCACCATTCGGCCATCAATGAAAACTAACGATATGCCTATCTTGCACAGGTTTACCATTTATATTCAAACAATCATAAACTATTGGGATTCATGTTGATGCCAATGAATAGACAGTGACAACAATTTAGTTTCATTTTATATGTATTTAATTAATTTATTTGTCAATAAACAAATTCTCATTCTCAATAAAAAGAAGAATCAGTATGGAAAAAAAACAAGCTAGGCCAATGATAAATTATTAAACTGAATATAAACGAACGGTTTACTCTACATTATTGCACAAAGGAAATATTGATATTGAACAGTTTCATTGATATTCTTCATGAGTGAATTATCAGTTTCTACTGAAGCAGTGTTGATTGTTAAGTTTGACAGCAGCAGGAAAGAAGGAGCTCTGGTTTCTGTCCTTCACACACCACGGGTGAAACAGCCGATCACTGAAGGAGCTCTTTTTAAAGCCTACATTCTTTGTTGCGATAGATTTCTTGGGACCATATTTTAATAATAATAATAATAATAATAATAATTAAGCCTTTATTAGTCCCACAATGGGGAAATTATTTCTCTGCATTTAACCCATCCCGGAGGAGCAGTGGGCTGCAATGAAGCGCCCGGGGAGCAACTTGGGGTTAGGTGTCTTGCTCAAGGACACTTCGGCATGTTGCCGGTAGAGGGGTTTGAACCACCAACCTTGTGGTTATGGGACAAGCGCTCTACCTCATGTGCCACAGCCGCCCCAGTTGTGCTTTTTGCCATGGCAGACCTATGAAAGTGACATCCGCTAGGAAAAGACAAAAAGACATTAGGAGATGATATTTTGACTTTTCGACCGGCTTGGTGCATCAAAAAATAGCATTCATGCACCCACTCACTACACTACCAACTTCACAGATTCCTCCCATCCATTCGTTTGAATTATTTTATGGATAATAATTCACTTTAATAGTTAAGCTTATCCATATGTCTCCCATTTTTGTCAAAGTTTTAGAGCCGGGCCACCACAGCTGATGCTGAATGACATGAGCAAATTAAGCAGATGTGCTTCGAATGCACAATATGCAGGAGAAGGGCGAAAACTTTTTTGTGTAACATCTCAAAGGCAAGATTAGCATGCCAAGCACAGCTGAAAGTTGAGATAGGCTGATGGAGATTGGTCACGTTGTGAAATGACCAGCAGAATAAATCACCAAACACAATAACATAAATGAAAAACTTGTACAATGGAGATGATAAAATAATCGCTGAGTCAATAATTTAACGCAGTGTGACGTGGTCCTGTGAATAGGACTCGGCTGCCCGCTTTGAATAAGAAGTCAACACATTCTCTGGACCATAAGTTATTTTTTCCAACCCTCCAGCTGCAACTAGATGCCTCTGACTTTCCGCAGTCCCTTCAGAGGCTGAGGATTTAAAGGGTGTTATGGGAGCCGACGGTGTGACACAACGCGGCGAAGATGTGATACTTTCCATTTCCTGGAAAGAGACACGTCTTATATGCTCAGATTCATCCTTGATACAGATGCTCTCACTGCTCGCAGCTATGGACTCGTGATCGTTGGGTCACAGACTCATACCCTTTCCAAGCGCACACACAGAGATTGCTCACACAATAGCACAGGAGTCAAGAGAACAGCATGTATTACTCTGACATTATATTCTGCTATTTTGATGTCAACGTTAGCCACAGTTTGGTGGGGTTTTTTCCGCATGCACTGCGCAGTAGATCGCAGTTTCACTTTTTAAGAGTCAAAACAAAACAGACCTGGAATAATGTAATAAAAAAAAATACTACAACGAACAGTAAAATAACAAATGAAAGACAATCACGGGAAGGACAGAACCACAGAGGACAACACATCACAGAACAAGATCTTTCGGCTTTTTTTCTGGCCTCCGACAATTATTCATCAGCAATTATTACATTTTGGAATACAAATTTCAGTCGCACTTGAGCGGATTTGCTGGATGGAGGAGAGGTAAATTGGGCAGTGTAACATCCCTGTGTGGTTGGTTTCCTGGTTCCCAGGAACCAACAAGGAAGTGGTCTCGGCCCTTCATACTCTAACCTCCATCTCCTCTTCTTTTTAGAGATGCCACGAGTTAGCTGTGTTTTTGTCGATGCACACGTCACATATCACACTCATTGCCAAACTGCATTTATAGCGGATTTTTAGTACTTGAGGCTCACAATACTATTTGATTCTACACCTTTTATTCGTGTGTTACTCTTGGCTTCTTTGTGAATGCAGTGCTTATGTAGAGTTCAACCTGAAGTTGACAACAAGTCAATTCAAAGATTAAAAGATTCAAAATTATCATTAAAAATCCAAGTTGATAGAAAATAAAAAAAACGAGCTCAGACAGGTATACAAATACAATAAAAGCTGCTATGCTATGTAAGAAATGAATACTTTGTTGTTTAAAAGGATGAGGCAAACAGAAAAAGTGATCAGCCCTGATTTCAAAGATCGAGGGACTCGCAGCACAACCTACATGTTGTCTCTGTGTCACCAATCTTCCGGCATCACCTATGACTCACATCAGTGAGTCATTTTACCTCAAACTTACAGATGAAGACATAAAGTATAATGGCAGGGGAACACTGAAAAATGGCCACTCTGGGAGGCTGCTCACACACCTAACGGAAGATAACATAGTCGATGGTCAGTAGAGAGAATGTCAGCAGAACTGGAGGTTGCCGCCTGGTTTGTCAATGAAAACGACAAAATGTTTGTCTTGTCTAATGGAATTCTTGTTGATGAATGATTTCACCATGATAACCATTTCATTTTATTGTCTTGATATTTATTAATTTCGATGTAACAAATCAAAACAAGAACAGCATAAAATGAACAGTAAATATAGCAAACTGTCAATAAACTTATTCTCATAAACAACATTAATTAACAAATATTACATGTCCGAAAACATGTAGGGAGAAATACACACATATATCTCTTCTCCTTAACTCAAACAATTAACTCAATATTTACATAAACCTTTGTGACTGGTAGCTTATATTCCTTTTTTAAAATTTGATTCCAACATCCGCAATTATGAAATATTTTTACCCCGGGTGTCCACGTATATGATGACATAATACTTTATTCCATGGCAGCAAAAGCATCAGTTAAAAAGGACAAGATAGGTCTATAATCAATACTTAAACAATAAAAAGTATTGACGATTGAATTCACATTACGCCCAGAGGATAAACTGAAATGAACAGTTTAACAGTTTTGGTTTATGCAATCTATTGGAAGCGCTGTTGATTTTAAAGTGTGACAGCAGCAGGAAGGAAGGTACACACCGCAGGTGAAGCATCCAGCCACTGAAGTTGCTCTTCATATAACATGCATGAACAAGACATCAGAATTTATTTGGTGAAATGTAAGGTGCACTTTTTTGTTGTCCATCTACAATGTCATTTCCAACATGCCAGCCTCACGTCAGTAACATCTGCAGCCTCAAAGTAAAAGTGGACTCAGGTTCTCTGAGCACCGCAGTTGTCTTTTCCTAAATCCTCATGAATTCTCCTTCACATCTTTCCACAACTTCCTGATGTTTTCCATCGTGGTCAAGGAAAAGTGGTTAGGAAAAGACGTTAGGACGTAACTCTTTGATTGTCGACTGTAGCCCTGGTATCTGTATCACTTTAAAACTACTGGTATTGGCACTGGTCATTTTATGCAAGTCAATAATTATGTGCTAACACGGACAAAATGGCAATGCTAACATGCTGATGTGAAGCAGGTATGGTGTACCATGTCCACCGTCTTAGTTTAACATGTGAGCATGCTAACATTTGCTAATCAGCACAAAGCGGAAAGAAAGTCTGTAATGGCTTTATGAATGAACTTGTTATTGTCAGAGTCATCCCTTTCCTGTTCTACACTCTTTACCAGACTCTGATCAAGTGACTGATGTTCACACCTTTTTATTCCCTAAAAATAAAAGCCTTTTAGTAAAAACTATTCACGACCAACACGTAATGTGTTTGCCCCACTTTGGCAGAGTGACAAATTTGATATCACAGCAGGCCTTATTATTTATTCATAAAGTTGCAAATTAAAAAGCCTTTTGACCTATGTATCAAAATGTGCTGAAGCGCTCTTTTCCAGTGAGTGGCCGGACATGCTGCAAGGCTGAGTTAAAATTCAAATCAACTCGCAGAAGGACAGATAAAAGCAGGCGACTCCAGGAAAGCAATTTAATTAAATGCATCCAAATGAAAAAGGATACGTTTTGACATTTATTTTATGTGCAGATGTTTTTTTTCACTGTTGTCGTGTTCCTTTGAAAATATATATATCTATTTTTTTTAAACGTGGATTTTTATTATGAAAATTTACGTTCTAAGGAATTGACTTGACATTTGCATCTGGGAAAAACGAATGGGTTTTTCAACATAAAGAACAGTTGACGTATTAATACCAGGAAATGCTCTTGTCAGTATAATGCACATTCTCAGGCAATATGACCAGAACAGTGCCGGAGTTGTGAGCAGTGAATAAATACAAGGAATCAAAAGAGAACGGCTGAAAGCCTGCAGGAACACATTACACACCTGCCGTTTCCTAACAAATACAATTGCGCGCATCAATAATCCTCCATTGTGTTCTGTTTTACTCTTTAAAATATGACTATGTTATTGATTTCTTCTTTTCAGTTGAGTGTGTTGTGATTTGATTGGCAGAAGGAAACAACTCCATTGTATACTTATTATAACAATGAAACACTGTACTGTTCAGGAGTGCAATAATACCGCTGTAGGATATGTTAGCATGATCTCTAAAAATATCTAAATATCTAACTCTCTGTGTGAATTCTCTGGCTCTTGGATCTGACCAATTAAGATCACCTTTAGAGCTGGAGGGTCTGCTGTGAAGAGGAAAGTGGGAGTTCAGGGTGTTAAATCTTCTTCACCTTCTTTCAAATGTACCATTATGCGTGGGCGTGTTAAACATGCTCCTGTCAAGAACTCCATCCTGGAGAAACATTTGATTCTGAAATAATGATGGTGTAAAATAGTGAATATCACAAACCTCTCCATCTGTAATTATTCCCCAGTGGGCTCCAAACTGCATCACTTCAGTTAATGTTTAACCGCTCAACTTAAAATAGAGCCCAAGCTCATCTTTCCATCCCACTTTGAAAGAGTCCACTATATATATTGTTTAGCTTGGGAGGCTAAGCCCACACACATCTAGCAATGCTGACCTAAGTGGATTTAATATTGGATTTGTGTACATTCAGTACTGTGTGTGTGCAACCCACTCACTGCACCATCCTCACAGTATGTTACATACACGTTAAAAAGACTCCATCCTAGAGGTTCTTGTACCGTCAACAGATCAGATACTTGCAACTTTACCTTGGGGCGTAGGCCTTTTAACATTGTCTTTGTTGTAAAATAAATGTGAGTTAGTATTGAAACTGTTAAGATATTACAAAAACTTTCCATTGTAAAAAAAAACAGTACGGTACAAGGTTGACACAACGTCCTGTGTCAATGTGTAAAGATGTTCTAGTGGAAACCCATAATACAAAGTATTCACTGGTAATTGAACCTGATATGTCCCCTTTAATTCAAAGAATGTTTGTTTTTTTGGTCAGATTACAATTACCTGCAGTTATACGAAATGTACTACCACTAGTACATAACATATAACAAATAATTTCATAGCAGAAAACCAGTTTTTACCAGCTAGATCCAGTAGCACGTGAGAAATGTATGACTGGCTGATGGAATGTTTTGTCCACCTACAATACAGGACCATACATTTGTTCTTCTCTTGGGGATGCTCCATCTTTACTTACACTTATCCATAACTTCCCATTTAATAAAACAGTTATAGAAACTTGGCAAGACAGTCCAGATTGAAAAAAAACAGGCCTTGTCAGGTAATAATGATATGTGTTTCAATGAAGGATAAATCACTGCAAGTCTTGTGTTTGTTTGACCCACCCACCTCCCCTACTGCCTGTCCTGTATGGGCTATCTCACTTTATACTATGTCAGTCGCTCAGACCATCTCTTAATGTAGCTTTACACTGGACTTCGTTTAAAGTTCGGTTGGGTCTGTATCAGGAACCAAGGGCACTGACCAACTGTCAGTATTTGATGAAGTGTGAATGATACGCTGCAGTCTGCCCTTGTGATTGGCAGTGGAAGCAGCGTACCAGATGGTGATGAGAAGGTGAGAAGGTGGACTCCTTGATGGCGACGTTAAAGTGCCCCATCATTGTCTTTGGCAGGTTTGAACTTCTTGAGCTGTCACAGGAAGAACATCCTCTTCTGATCAATTGATAAGGTCCACATCATTTAAAGTAATAATGTTTAACACAACATCACTGCAATAAATTCTCCCTTGATGTTATAATGTTTATTTTATTTATTCAAACAGTTTTTTAAGGGGCGTTGATTCAACTTTTTGGTCATTTTGGAGGCTATATGCTGCTGTTGGATTGCATTGTATTGTATATTTTGCCTCACCTCATAAATATAACTGGTAACTGAGGGTAGTTAGGGTGCACTTTTGCCACAGAAGCTAGGTCGTCTGCAGAGCTGGCAATAAAACCCGACTGATAACGGTGTCTAACGTACCTCGTCAAGACTAAGAGTCTACAGCCATACTAGGTGCTCTGAGAGTCACATTAATATCGAAAACTTTTTTTATATATATTCTGAAGTAGCCCCATTTTTAGATTTTACCAGCTTTCTGAATGGGCAAGACAATAGTGTAAATGTTGAATTCAAATTTTGTTTTTGGATTGGAAAGTGCTTGCAAAGACTCAAATACGATCAAATGTATGTAGACTTTTAATTGTTGACAAACCTAAACCAGTTTGCTGATTTACGATCAACAATTAAGAAATAATTGATAAAATATTGATTGAATCTCTTTTCCTTTTTACCTTTACCCTCCTCTATGTATTCATCTCAGACAGGACAGAACAACATTGCTTCAAACTATGGTCTACAGGCTCAAATGGCACCGGACAGACTTTTTGGGCCCAAGGCCATATTTTGCCTTTGTATTTATATGAGGGTGTCAGAACTGCTAAACAGCCTGGGGACATCATGTAGATCATTGGGTCACATGTCACTGGACATTATAGCAAATGTTAACCACATGAGGGTCCCATTAGGGCAAGACGAATTCTAGTGAAATTAATCTTCAGTGTTTTGTCCCAACACAAAAATGAGTTGTCATTACATCACATATGCTGCCTCTAATATTGAGTCAAAAAGTAAACGATGCAAAGATGGTTCAGCCCTGAAAACAACAGCCGGCTCTCACTGAAGAGCAAAGCAAAGCAGAACTTAACGCATCTAGTCACGACCCCTTCATGAGACATCATCTAAATCTGTATTCCAAGCTCATAAAAAGTAAATTCAATGAAGATTCATAGTGGCATGAAAATGCAATTTTATCTTCTTATCTTTCCACAATGTTCTTTGAATCACAAATACATTTCCTCTCACAGGTACTGAACATACGAGGACGGCAGCCATCAGCTGCGTCCGATTGTAACGCTTGACAGGAGACTTGGGGTGACACCAGTTATTTGATCAGTAGGCCAGCGTCTAGTTCTTAGAGGGATGGGTTAAATGCAGAGAAATAATTTCCCCATTGTGGGACTAATAAAGGCTTAATTATTATTATTATTATTATTATTATATGTCAGGACCCTTAGAAACTGACTGACAGAACACTCTCTGAGGGAACAGGCATTCCTGTGTCTGTTCAGTATTGGAAAATAGTGAGCTTTTTCTCTTCTTTATATCTATATGTATTCCAGTTTGCAACCCACATCTTACATGCACTTAATATGCTGTCTATTATCCTCCCACTCTTGGACTTACTGATTGCAGAAACGTCCTTGGGTGTCTGTCCTTCACAACACGCTGTATTATATTTACCCACTTGTACACCATTAAACCAGAGTTGGATGTTAGATTTAAAATTTTAATTTGTGACTTTGGTTTAGTTAGTCAGATGTAATTTTGGCATTCTGCTTTTTTTATACATACAGAGGATGGACAAAGTATAACAATATAACGCAAACCGCTATTACACAATGTTTTTGTTGAGCTGCTATCAGACAAGATGATACAATGTTCTTTCTGAAGAAAGTTTGTGTAAAACTCTTCCGTTCCTGTGTTAGTCTATGCTAAACCCAATAATGTATAATCAATAAAACCGGCAATGTCTGAGTCAGACAACAGACAACAGACAAGACAATAGATAAATAAGAGAGTGTGGCGTGGATGAAGTTGTCAAATTGTACACATGTAGCGGCTGGTTACTTAGCTTGCAATCTTGCTTATCCCACCCTGCTTTCATGCTACACTGGTTACAGAAATGAGCCGAACAACAATTTAACTCATCTGGCACTATCACATACTTTCCTTCGCTTTTTTTTCAAGAATGTGTGGATGAGGCATTAACGTTATTTTATTAATTTTGTGGCCGGATAGGTACCGCGCTAGCTTGCTAACTCCACCATGCTTTCACGCTACAATGGTTGTAAAGTGCACATGGGAGAAATTCTCTGGCTTCTGCCAGAAATCTTATAAGATTATGAAACAAACCTACTTGGTTATTAGAAACTTTTTCTGATGGACAGCTCTGGACGTGAACTTCTCCAGTATGCAAAATGAGTCGAACAGTCGAGGCAATGACTACTAGCTAATCACTGCACAGTAGGGCAGGATGAGGAGGAAAACTCTTGGGGTAAATAAAAAGTTTTAACAGCAGGCCAAATGCAAGTAAGATAGGGTGACAAGCCGCCAAACTGCAACTGATAAGTGTGACGCATAGTTGAAATATATTTATTGATTGTCAGATACCTTTAAAACTAAACACAAGGAATTTGATAGTGTGTACAAGCGCAGGCTGCTGGCTAAATGGCCGACTGTGAGACATTCTAAGCCAGCTATTGTATTTTGCTATCTTTCCCTCTGATTAGGATCTTTTATATCCCCTATTCTGCTGTGCCCTACCGAAGATGTACTCTTGCAGTTTGTACAGAAGGCTGCATTTCCTTACTCCTTCACGATTGAAGGAGTAAGCCTGCTGGAGCTGGTCCTACTTTCTCTATGTCAATGAAGGCTAACCGTTAGCGTACCGACTGGTTCTGTCAGAAAAAGCTGCAAGCGTCATTGCAACAGCTTTGACAACGACACGACTGATGACACATATGCAGACAAATCAGCGTTGAATTCAGACACGTTGGGGCTTTGTTTGTTTTTATATCGGGTTTGGGTATAATGATTGGGACAGAACATGATAGGGCGGCTGTGGCGTAGTGGAGAGCAAGGTAGTTCTACAATCAGAGGGTCGGTGGTTCGATACCCGGCTTCAGCTTCAGTCGATGTGTCCTTGGGCAAGACACTTAACCCCAAGTTGCTCCCGAAGGCTTGCCATCGGTGTGGACTGGATGATGAATGTTAGTTAGAGTCTGATGGTGGCACCTTGATGGTAGCCTGTCATCAGTGTGTGAATGGCTGAATGATATGTAATATACTACTGATTGTAAGTCGCTTTGGATAAAAGCATCTGCTAAATGACTGTAATGTAATGTAATGTAATGTAATGATAAAGGACCTAAAACAAATACTACAAGCTGTTTGGCATCATCTCCTCGGTTCAGACTGTCTTGATCTAATTTCTCCATTGAGCCATTGATTACAATAAAAGAAGTGGCATACCATTGACCCATGAAATTGTCATGCCAATATAGCACTCAAGTCTGCCATGAAACAGATAACCATTCATTGTCACAATATTTAATTACAGCATTGTGGGCTATGAGACTCTACGTGGCCACGAGGCTCAGGGGAGCAATGCTGCAGCCACTGTTTCGATGCTGCACTCTCCAAAGCAAGCCGAGCTTTTTCTGGAGATTTGCCAGCCTTTAATTAACACAGATACCCCCTCCTCCTTCCAATTTTAACAAAGCAGCATGTGCAGTTCTTGTGCACCCATGCAGAACTAATCAACCAAACACGGCTTAATCAGAGAGAAAAATTGGGCTAATATTATTGTACCTGTAGTGTTCTGCTCAGAGCTGTGAGGTGGCCCCATCTGATTACTGTGCGCCCCAGTAGCTAATTTGGGATGCTTGGTTGAGGCAGGATCAAATATAGCCCAGAGCAGCAAAGCGACGCCAAGGCAGCCGCGATCAAAGTGATCAGGGGTGCGGCTCGAAACGTTTAATCTGCCATTCTTTCTTGATACATTTTGCAAAAACCTTTTGTGCCACTCATCCTAAATTCGGTTGGCCCCTGCTCCTCAGCACTTGGTAACTCACACAACCAGAACATGAAATATGCTTAAAGATGTTAAGAAAAAAGAACATGATTCAGGTTTCTTTTTTTTCCCTTTATCTCCGTCATGTACAAAGCCGGTTTCTTCCTCAGCACCATGGCAACAAGATTATGACTTCAGCTCAAGCAGCCACTTTCAAGGACATGGCGGCTCTCTGTTTGGCAAGCCCCGGGATGTACCTTGGATCGAATGAAAGCAACTCCAAACCATTGTTGATGCCAAACGATGAATCAGTGGATGACTGGTTGAAATTTATTTTACATTATTCTGAACATTATTCTGAATAAACATAAAGCCACATTTTTCACATTAAGTCAGTGTCTCACCAGAGTGAGTAGTGTCAGCTGTAGGCATTTACTTTGCTGTACTGGTAGATACAAAGTGGTGGGATAGCTTTGAGTTTTCTTATAATAAAGAAGCAACTACTTACATACAAAAACCTAGCTTGTTCCATGAAAACAATCTTTTCATGTACTCTTTCTATGCTATGTTCCAACTTTGTTATGAAGGTAAAGTGTTTAGGAAAAGGCATAACACTGTAATCTAATAGACGGGTATTTATCTTCACTTTCAGAAAGCCATTGCTTAACCAAGTTTATGTTAACCCATACACTATATATTTTTAAGACTTCTGTGAGCAATCAGTGACTCAGTTTTGGCAGTTTACCCTCTGCCAAAGTTTAGATAGTAAAGTCAGAGCGAAAGCACAGTACCTCATTTTAATAATTAAGGACGTTGGCAACTCGCAATGCTATTCTGCTAAACAACAGTTGGTTGTTACACTAGCCCCATCTCGCTCTTTATACTATGTCAGTTGCTGTGATCAGCTAATATTGATACTTATGGCTTTACATTGGACTTAGTTGAAAGCCTGATGCATTTCCTACAGATGCAAAAGGGTGGCTAGGTGCGTCGGTATCAAGACCAGAAGGGGCGCTGACGAGCGTCTGTATTAGACGCCTTGTTTCCGCCGTCTCAATCATTCAAAGGTGATGATAGATCTTACACAAGCTTAAGTAATTTATAACCTTACATTACCTACAATTATCTGGAGTTAGAGCTAAATAGAATTAAGCAGTTTTTGAGGCTTGTGGTGTTGGCCCAGATGCTATGCAGCCGGAAGTTAGGGGGTCTGACAGTCTCTGAGAGGGGTTAGTTGGATCTCTTAAGGTGCAGCCATCTTTCTAGCTTCATCTTTCGGTGTAGAGGTCTGAGATAATGGGAAAATGGTCCCAGTTATGTGTTGGGGGAACTTTTGACCACCCACTGCAGGGCTTTCCTGTCCGTGGCAGCAACAGCTCCCCTAATACACTGTGATGCAACTGTAAATCTGTAGAACCCCGAGGAGATGGATGGGCACAGACCAGCTTTCTTTATCCTCCTTTGGACCATGAGAGGTTTTCAGTGATGTGCACCCTAATAATCTTGAAGCTGTGAACTGCTTGCACTGCCATACCAACAAAGTGAGTTGTTATCAATGATTTTCTTTGGCTTGGCATCAATAGATTGTTTTCCCTGCACCGGACTTTAAGCTGTCTTAAACCTCGCTATATGCCAATTTGTTGTTGTTGTTGAGGAGCCACATGACTGTGGTGTCGTCAGCATATTGATAAGATTACACTCATGCTTGGGAATGCAGTGGTGGGACAGAAGGATTAACGCAGCCCTTGGGTGCTCCAGTGATGCAAATACAGTATTAGGTGTAGTAAAATGTCAGGTCAAGAAAATTGAATAGGATTCTGACTAGGTTAAGTGCAATAATAATACATTCCTATTTCATCTCAAAATCATTGCCCATCTACATCCCTCCCTCTCCTCTTTTTTTTAATAATACAATTATAATAAATTACATCCAAAACTCAGCTGCCCGTCTGCTCTCTCACTCCTGCACCATCACTCCAGTCCTTCAAATCCACCACTGGCTGCCCATTCAGCAAAGAATCTAGCTCAAAAATCTCCAACAAATCCCTCCAGAACCTAGACCCTTCCTTTCTTTATGACCTCCTGCACCCACACACTCCCACCCAACATCCTCAGATCTGCCGACGCCAGCCTCCTCACCCCTCTAACCCGGTCCAAGTACCAAGCCTGGGGGGACGGGCTGTTATTTGCTTTGTTTAAAATGTTATTGGTTTTACTGTTAATGTTTTAACTATGTAAAGTGCCTTTTTAGGACCTTTTTTTTTCAAGGGTTTTCCTCCTTAATTGTTAATATATAAGTAAAAGAGAGGTTTTAATGGCTTACCTTTTTTTTGTTCCTATCCTAATCATGGAAAGAAGTGACAAATAACCAAGTTCATCCTAGATTTGTGTGACTGTTGTCAATGTATTATTTTGATATATATATATATATATATATATATATATATATATATATATATATATATATATATATATATATATATATATATATATATATATATACATACCTACAATCTCCCCTGCCTCTTGCTTCTTTCCATATGAAGTCCTCTGGCTGTAACTCTGCTTGCTGGCTTTTGGACAGTTTCTGTCAGCACAATCCATTCTTCTTTCCAGCAGAGGTTTAACACAATTAGTTACTCGGCTATTAAATGGGTTAAATGGCCTAAAGCTTGTCATGGAGGTCCGAATGGTTTTCTATAAATGCCATGTCAACGTTACACACTATTAACAATCCAATAAAAGTCTCAGGAAAAGAACAGTGCCACATTAGATAAATTAGAAACCATATTTTTCATCACTGACACTTTCTTTTTTTGCCCAAGCCAAAATGATTACACGGCACAAGCGAACACAGTGTCATGATGACATGAAATTATTATCGCATATGTAGAGAAAGGCACTTGACTGTGCCCGTTAATTAACTGAATATACTGAGGAGACTTAAATGAACTATTTTTACTTGCTAATCAAGCATCAATTTCTTATTTAATGGAGTTTAAATAGGGAGCAGCACAAACTCATATTGCTGCCTCATCCTCTTTTACTCTCTCCATCAGTCCTTCTGTCTCCCTTCCACACATATTATCAGTTGAAGGAAGCCTGCTGGGAGCCCCTCCATGGAGGTTATAATAGGCAGTGGAGGGGGCCTGGCAGCGGGCTTTGAGTCGGATGATGTGGGAGGGCTACATGCGTCAGAAAACAGATGAGGGAGTGAGTAAGTTAGTGAGGAAGGGAGAGGGAGGTAGTCGGATCTCCACGATCTAACAGCGCTGGTTCAACAATGTTCTCCTACGAGTTCGCTCTGATCAGACAGCGATGGGTGACGGGCTCAGTGTGAGGCAGAGCCGCAAGCTGAAGAAGCTCTGTACTTCCCACCGCTACACAAAGAAGTAAGGGTGTACACTCCTCAAGCTACTGTTCTCTGCAAATGGTCTAGTGCACACACTATTACTTAGGTAAAGGTTGAGTCAGCAATTGGAGGAGTAAATGCATGCATCCATCGAATATTCCAGCTTTTTAGTAATTTCCTGCATGTGGTTGCATTTCATTCAACACAGCTAATCTTCTATAGCCTTTTGGTGTGGCATCAGTAACTGTGCAAGTTTGGGCTGACAATCCTGAGGGAGATGTGGCAAAATCGTTGGTCGTCAATGTGAAACAAAAGTCCTCGATCTCGCTGTGAGGTACATCCAGCGACAGCCATTCTGAGCTTTGGTGACCAAAGGCGTCTAGGTATTTCAGTCCAAAATGGAGGACTGAATCTTCTAAATATTTCTGCTGCTACAACCAGCAGCAACCCCTGGCTCTAAACAGTGAATGCAATGCAGAACTGCCATAAACTTGCATTCTTTCTTATGGCCATCAGGGGGCGACTCCTCTGGTTGCTAAAAAGGAGTCTATTTGTATAGAAGTCTATGACAAAATGACTCTACTTCTCACTTGATTTATTAGCTCAGTAAACATTGTAAACATGAGTTTATGGTCTCAATCTCTAGTTCCAAGTCTTCTTCAATACAGCATGATGTTCATTTAGTGAATTATGGTCAATTTAGAGTCAAATAGACCATAAAGGATATGCTTTAGGGCGGGCCTACCTTGTGATTGCCAGGTCACTACCTCCGCATTCTCCTGTCTGGGTGTTGTCGAAGTTTTTGTCTTATAATTTCAACCCTTTCACAGTGTGTTTTCAGTTTATGGAAGTTAATTGTAGCATTTTGGTTGCCTAAAAATGTATTTTCCCTATTTTGTAGCATTAAGCTCCCCCTTCTCGTGTCAATTGTGGTTAAAAATAAATAAATCAAGATGGTGACGGTCAAAACCCAAGACGCTAAAAGACAAAATGCTGAATTCTAGGCTTCAAAACTACAGTCAACAAGCCAATGGGTGACATTATGGTGACCCGGTCCTCTTCTGATATACAGTCTATTTGCAAAATACCCTGGGTGACATCAAGCATTTATAAATAAAGTTTAGGGAAGAAAAAAGGTAATTACGGAAATTTGTGAGATTCTGGCAAAAAAATCAACTTTGCGGAGCAGCATTTTCTTAACAAAACTATTTAAATGCTACTATTCACTACATATTCAACGAATGATCCGACGTGTTCATATTGTTCACACATCTGGAAAAGAGTGCGAAAATACTTTTCGTAAACCCATCTCGCAAAGTGTGAAATGCAATAAACTGACACTATCATTGAAGTGATCATTCCAAAGTTACAGGCTGTTCTTTGTCACCACTGACTTCTAACTACTAAAACAGCACACAGTGAGCCCCCACAATCAATTCTGACTCATGTTCTGCTGCTGCTGTTTCTCCCTTCTGGGAAACAAAATCAGTCGCTGACCAGCAAAACCATCCAATTTAACAACTGTTTCTGTCTGCGTGCAGAAAGGGCCATTAAGCAATAACACCACTTGTGTACATGTCTGGTTAATGTACGAATGTGTTACGTGTCATGCTTAGGGAACAAATTGTGCATCAAACATAGACATAAGCAGCCCTAGGTTTGGTACGCTATTATTTAGATTCAGCAAATACATTTAGAAAACAATGTAATGCCAGGATTTTTTTTAAACACAAGAAAAACTGTTTTTAATTTAAAGTGATGGTTGACCTTGTATTTGCTCTGTTGGAAGACTGCGAGCTGCTCCTTTTCTTGGCCAATGGTTGTAAAATTTCTCTTGAAAAATTATTTTCTAAAGACCCAGACCAACAATGTGTTTCTCCGTCTCTCAAAACTTTCTGACTTCCCCACCCTCTGTGTGCTACTAAGCTCCAATCCCCTTGGTTCCTACTGAAGAAGTAAATCTGTAAAAACAACGGCTAACAAATAAAGAGTATCCTTCCAAAAAAACGTCTCATAAATTTCCTTAAACAGCTAGTGCCTGTAATTCATATCAAATATTACACAGGGGGAAATTGTTTATTTATTGGGGACTATTTTCAGCTGCAGAATAATCCTTTAATGGTGTGTTTTGAATAGTTTAGAGAGAGCAGGCCATCCTGTTAGTTCGATGAACCCATTGCGGTTTTTGGTCTAGGGTTCAAGTTTTTTTGTGGCGAGTTACCCTACGTATGAGAAAAGAATGGCCAGGGAAACTAAAAACTTTCAACATTGCAGTAACAGCAGTAGCTAAGGAAGTATTGATTTTGAGCACAGCTTATGTAAACTGTAGGCCAAATGTAGGTAGGTTGTATCAGCTACAAAAATTATTTTCTAATTGGGGAGAGTTCTCATATGTTTTCACAAGGTATTACATGTATGAAATAAATAAACACATGTTTACAAGAAAATTGTTTTATTGAACGCATTTGCATGTTCACTAAATGTTCTCTTTTGGCAACTACAGCATGAAGAACACTTTTATAATCCTTTTTAGTCAAGTCAAAGCACTTGGTTAGGTAAAGATGGTGGTCTAAGTCTTTTAAGCACACCACTGGATTGGACGTGTTTACATTTTCAATATTTTACCCATTTTTTGTCAAATAGACCATAAAGCAGAGTACGCTTTAGGGCGTTGCTACCTTGTGATTGACAGGTTGCTAACCCGGTGTTGTCTGATTGGGTGTTTTCTGTATTTTCGTCAGTTCATGAAAGTTTATTGTAACATTTTGGTTGCCTAAAAATATCTTATTCAGCATTCAGCTGGTTCAGCTCCACCCTCTCGTGTAACTTCTGGTTACAAAGAAAATAATATAGCGAAGTCCAAAAACCAGGAAAACGGCGACGCCGGAAAAACTAAATGGCGACGTCCAAAATGCCACCTAAATCGAAACTTAAATACTGCAGTTAACATACCAATACTGACTTATGGTGACTACATCCACTAATAAACAGTCTATGAACAAAGTCTTCCCCACTTGATGATTTTGCTTTTAACTGATTGTAATTATAACTAGTTGACTGAAATTATAAATACAAATGAAAAAAGGCTCATAAAAGAAGCAAGCTTGGACCCAAATACACAACACAAGGACAGACTAGCTGAGATAAAAGTGGGTGGAAAGTTAGAACAGGCAAAGTGACTTAGGACTGGTGAAGGGTACATGTTTACGTGTTTAGTACTTGACTTGATACTAGCTGGTTTTGGGGCTTGACTTTGGACTTTTAGCCTAGACTTAAGACTTGTAATTTGAAAAACAATGACCCTTCTCTGAAAATTAGGGTGAAAAACACTGTGGAGGATGTGTTCCTCTCCAATATTTTGATCCCGTAGAGCAGTGGTTCTCAAATGGGGGTACGTGTACCCCTGGGGGTACGTGAAGGCACTCCAGGGGGTACGTGAGATTTAAAAAATATATATTTAAATTAGCATCCATTCAAAAATCCTTTAAAAATAGTTATTTAATAAATATTCAAAGTGTAAGTTCATAAACTGAATTCAATGCAACAATGCAATCTTCAGTGTTGACAGTTTAATAAATCAGACACTGATGGCAGAGCGCTGTGTATTACATCTTTTTTTCAACCAAAAATGCTTTGCGCTGGTTAGGGGGTACATGGCTGAATAAAATATATTTCACAGGGGGTACATCACTGAAAAAAGGTTGAGAACCACTGCCGTAGAGGATGACAATTACACTGCAGCACATTTTCTCATTACTCCCACAAGAATGTGACAGTAAAAGAGACGTGCTAATGCACAAACACAGTGGCATTTACACATTATGAAAAAGATAGATAAAGAAAATATCACAAAAATGACTCTTTAAAAGAATCACTTGAGATCCTGAAGCGTAAGTGAAAAGCTCACGTATCAACAGTTCATTGCGTAACCATATTCATACTCATTCTCTTTTTGACCTCTTTTTTTTCTCGCGACCCTGTTTCTCAACGTTCCCGTTCACAGATTGCTTCAGATCGTACTGTACTCTCACTTGCACTCGCCAGCTTTAGAGAAAATTGGCCCTTTCTGGGGCACTGCAACAGGGATTTGTGATTGTAATTTAATTTGAGCCACGAGGGTCGATTGCCTCAATTAATTTCAGTGTACAGAGAGATCGTGCGTTTTTGGAAGAAAAATGGCGAGGTTGACTAAAAGACAGAGCCGTAATTGTGAGGAGAGGGGAAACAGAGGGGGAAGGGGGACAGACTGCTAATGAGGCAAACTAAAAACAGGAGCACCGGCTGATGTAACTTCTTATGGAATTCTTACTTTGGGGCTTTAGGGTTTTAGGGAACTGGCTGCAACGGAGAAAAGGTTGCGCAGGGGTGCCAGCATTAGAGTTCACCCTGTTCCTCTGGGAAAATATTTCACAATGGAACAGCCTGCATTCCAAATTAAGACAGTTAATTCAGACCGTGTTAAATTTAGGATCTTAATGTTGAGGCAGCAGGATGTACAACTGTGGATGTAAGTTAATTAGGAACAGTGCTAGTTTGAGCCATGCTGCATGTTCTTTCTTATTGTTAACAAAATCCCATGAAAAGACCCAGACCAACAATGTGTTTCTCCGTCTCTCAAAACTTTCTGACTTCCCCACCCTCTGTGTGCTACTAAGCTCCAATCCCCTTGGTTCCTACTGAAGAAGTAAATCTGTAAAAACAACGGCTAACAAATAAAGAGTATCCTTCCAAAAAAAAGTCTCATAAATTTCCTTAAACAGCTAGTACCTGTAATTTATATCAAATATTACACAGGGGGAAATTGTTTATTTATTGGGGACTATTTTCAGCTGCAGAATAATCCTTTAATGGTGTGTTTTGAATAGTTTAGAGAGAGCAGGCCATCCTGTTAGTTCGATGAACCCAAACTTTTTTGTGGAGAGTTACCCTATGGATTGACATTGCTTAATTACAGGCCAAACAACTAATTGCCTAGGTTAAAAATGAACACATTACAAGGGTTATATATTCATAGCTATGAGTAGGAACAGCGTATGAGAAAAGAATGGCCAGGGAAACTAAAAACTTTCAACATTGCAGTAACAGCAGTAGCTAAGGAAGTATTGATTTTGAGCACAGCTTATGTAAACTGTAGGCCAAATGTAGGTAGGTTGTATCAGCTACAAAAATTATACGGTAATTAATAAGAACTACATTTTGCCTAAAAACAATAGACTGCATGAGAGATGTGGATGTAATCACCGTGTCGTCACGCTTTGGTTTGTGGACTACAGTTTTGATGACAATTCATTATCTTGCTTCTGTGACTTAGTTTCTTGTTTGGTCGAGTTACTAACTTGTCAAACCACTGGGCCTCAAACAAATAAAAAAGTAATTTCCCTATTTTTGAGCAATTAACCTTTGGTTTTCGATGTCATTATCTGTGTCAGTTTGTTAATGAATAACTTAAGTATAAGTATGAAAAGTCAGTCAATTATCCATCACATCAATTAAGTGGTCATTAAATATATACTGATTAGCCAGTTTATTAGTTAAACATATACTGTAGGTATATGTTAGTAAGTTGCATACAATTTTTGCAGAGAAAGCATTATTCAACTCCTTTTGTATTGAAATGTTTTTCCTGTATTTTGACCAGCCCTATTGAAATACTGCAAAGATGACAAATGCAAAGTAATTGCTGCGTAGATTAATGACTCAACAGAAATGTCTGGCAAAGAGCTTCTAGGTCAACGAGCAGCGAGTCCTTGAGACGAAACCATTGTTTGTCCCAGAAGTAATGTATTTGGTCTAAAGCATCAGAAGATAGTGAACAACATGGAGAATTGCCGAAGAAGAAAACACTGCAGGATTCTTCTCTATTGTTCCAAAATGTCCCCTCATCCAGCCAGTCAACCTTACTGATTGCAGTTTGTTGCTGAGAAACCTGATGGCTGAGGGAAGTAATGTTTGGTTCGCTGCTGCTCTTTTCTGAACCATTATGCCCCTGAATCAGAGGATGAGCTGTTGGTGGAGAGGGTTGGACTAGTCATTGTCCGCTTTCCTGTTCGAACCAAACTGTGTATTTCCATCCACATATCCTACATACATTCATACACTCAGTATGCTTTGCAAAAAAAGATATTAGAAGAAATGTCGCTACATGGATTATGAAAACTGGCTTTTTTTTTCAAATACAGTGAATTGTGACCTTCATGTACCTTGCTCCCAACTCGTCAAATATCATAGCTTGGTAAGTGCCCATCTGCGTCTGATACCGATGCACGAGGAAGCCCTTAGCGTCTTTATGGAACGTGCTAGGCTATCAGCTAACTGCAATGTAAACCCATCGGCGTCACAAAGAGATGGTCAGAGCATCAAGAGTATCGAGAGCAGTAATAGCCAAAGGCCCTCAGGATGCTAGACAGGGTCAAACAACCACTTTCACCAAGGAACCAAGTCATCGTTTGCTTGTCTTACTTTAGTTTTGTTTCAGAACCACCTTTTTCTCCTGCATACGAAACAAGTACTGCCTTTTTCTTTTCTATGGGTCTGGGGATGGATGGTTTTGCGTGCAAAGCCCATGTCCTTGACAACAAAATGTCCTTTGCGTCCTCCATTTTACGAGCTGTTGAATTAAGGCGGCTTGTTGCTGTCATGAAAGACTGCTGGTTTGGTTAAAAAATAAAAAATGTATCCTGGCTCCTGCTTTGAGTTTCTATTCACCTTCGCAAAATGTATCCAAAAACACCATCTTTCTCTTCTCTTAAAAGCAAAACATTTTCTTGCCCTTCTCCCATGTCATATGATACTAAATCATGGATGTATTGAAAAAGCGCTGGATTCAGATGCTTCAGAAGGCAATCTGAATCAAGCACAGGAATGGCGGACTCTGCCACTACTTATCAATACCACTGTCTAGAACGATAATAACTGAACGGGTTTTGCAAATGGATTTGACTTTATGCAAAAGTCTTAAGCATTATAGCAAGAGCTGCTCTGATACCAACATCAGTATCAGAAATGGAAAACGGAAGCAGCTAACGAATGAGCCATTGTGCTTCTCTCTAATATTTTTTTATTTTTTATTTGGTAGGGACAGTGCATGATGTATGCAGACGTGCACTAAATGAAGCTGTCACAGTGAGACAGGTGCTCAGAGTATCGTTACTAATGAACAATTAGACAGGGCCTTTAACAAGATGCCTCAGCCCTCCGTGAAGTCATCTTAAATGGGCTGGAACAGATGCCTCGTGGGTAAATGGTTTGCTCACAGAGTTGGCCTTTAACGCAGTATTAATAAGCTCTGGTTGAGATAGACTGGGTTGTTTCTTTCACTCAGCATCACACCTTGAAGTACGTTCAATAAACCGCAGACAATGGAACTTCCATTTCGCACAAATATGTTTTTGAGTTTGTGTGACTCTAAATAGAACATCTTGCCTATCACACTCGGCCTTGAAGCATACAGTAAGTTCAAAGTTTTTGCTCTTTGCATTAAAACTTCAGCAGAAGGGTACGACATTAACGTCAGTACAATGTGTTAATCGGTGAGCTCGATTTGCCAGAAACAAAGAAACTGTGGCTGCTTTCACAACTCTTTCATCAATGACATTGAATATAGTTCTTAAAATTCCTTTTTAGATATGCAGCTTTCCGGGGCGCTCCTCAGCGTGCGACCCAGCAGTTTACCCAGTCTCTTAGTAATTTTTATCTTTGCTTTTAACTTGTTCTAGGGGAGTGTTTATTTTGTATTTTGTGAGTGAATGCGAAAACTGTCAGTGATTCAGCCATGCTAACTACGGGAGCACTCCTGGAATTCTTTGTGATCATTATCACGGTGACTCTACTATCGGGATCTACCTGTTGTGAGGCGAGTGGACGCGGAGCTCCAGGAAGAGCTCTCAGCAGAGAGTTTCTCCTCTCGCTACGGACCTCAACAGCCGGCGTGATCCCAGATAATATCCCGAGAGAGCTGAGCAAGCCGGCCCAGGAGCACCGGAAAAGGGGAAGGAGAGGTGGCCTACGACGGAGAATCAAAAAGCTTCGGCTGGATGATCGCCGCAAGTTACCACCGCTCCCTACCATACTGCTCTCAAACGCACAATCTATCCGTAACAAAATAGACGAACTGGAATCATGGGCAAAGTTCGAACGGGAAATTGGAGAATCGTGTCTACTTGCTTTCACGGAAACATGGCTCAACGACTCAGACCGGGACGAGGACTTGACATTAACTGGGTTTGGAAGCCCAATTCGTCTTGACAGGTCACCGGAGACAACTGGTAAAAGCCGTGGAGGAGGTGTGTGTTTCTACGTCAACAAGAGGTACTGCAACACCGTTAAAATCAGGGAGAGGATATGTACCGCTGACTTAGAACTGCTTTCGATCTCACTCCGCCCGTTCTACCTCCCTCGGGAGTTTCAACAACTATTCTACACGGTTGTCTACATTCACCCACGAGCCAACGCGTCAGCTGCTGCCCAGCTGATCGCTGACACAACACACAAACTGGACGAAATTTGCCCCGACGCACCCAAATTCATCCTGGGGGATTTTAATAAATGTGACTTGGGTAGAACTTTGAGAACTTATGAACAATATGTAACTTGCAGCACCACACAGAAAAACACCACTATTGACCTCTGCTATGGGTCAATAGGTGGAGCTTACCGTTCCATACCCATGCCTGCCCTAGGGGCCTCTTATCACAACAGTGTTTACCTCATGCCAGTGTATAAACCGTTCTTCATGCGCTTAGAACACAAGGAGAGAACGGTGAAAATGTGGTCGGAGGACAGTATCTCCTCTCTCCAAGCATGTTTTGAGTGCACTGACTGGGACTGTTTTCAGGATAGCACAGATAATATTGACGAACTAGCAGATACTGTTTCATCATACATTACATTCTGTGTCGACTCAGTCATCCCAACCAGGATCTCTGTCCATTACCCAAATAATAAACCATGGGTTACTAAAGAACTTAAATCAGTGATAAATAAGAAAAAGAGGACATTTTACACTGGGGACCCTTGGGAGAAAAAAGCTGTCTCCAAGGAAGTGAAAAAAGAGATTAGGAAGGCCAAAATGAAATATAGAGAGAAGGTCGAAGAACGGTATAGTGGGGGGGGATCTCAGAGCTGCATGGAGGGGAATTAAGTCAATGGCATCCATAAATCAGTACTCTAGTGAATCCAGGCAGCCAATAACGGTTAAAGGTGTTGATGTCCCTGATTTGTCAAATGTTTTTAATATGTTTTACTCACGTTTTGAATCATCTGATTTCTCTGAGAACATTTCTATGTGGAGGGACTCTCTTGTCCCTCACAATGACATTGTGATAGCCCAGGAACTAGTAACAACTCTGTTTAAGAGAGTAAATATTATGAAAGCTGCTGGCCCTGATGCTGTTTGCGGACGCACACTGCGTTACTGTGCTGACCAGCTCAGTGTGGTATTTACTCCACTCTTTAATATGTGTGCTAAGAAAGGCCAGATACCTCAGATATGGAAGAGCTCCACTATAATACCAGTAGCGAAATCAAAAAATCCCAAAGAGCTAAAAGACTTCAGACCAGTAGCACTTACATCCTTAGTAATGAAAATTTTTGAAAAAATTATTAAGGATGAAATCATGTCCCTGGTCAGTGGTAAACTTGACCCATTGCAGTTTGCATATCAAACTGGGAAAGGTGTAGATGATGCAAAACTCTTCCTTTTAGACACAATGTATAAACATTTAGAAAAGCCTGGATCTCATGCTAGATTGTTATTTGCAGACTTTTCTTCTGCTTTCAATAAGATGCAGCCACATATTTTAATTGAGAGACTAGCTGCTGAGTTTGAGTTACCCCATCAGATACTGTTGTTGCTTTTAAACTTCTTAACAGACAGAACTCAGAGGGTCTCTGTAAATGGACACTTGTCCCAGGCCATTACATCGAATACTGGTTCACCTCAAGGGTGCGTACTCTCACCCCTGTTGTTCATTTTGTACACAGATAGCTGTAGGTCCTCTCAACAGGGAAGTTATCTAGCTAAATTCTCAGACGACACTGCGTTGCTGTCCCTTTTCCAAGGTCCACATTGCAGCCATGGCCTTGCTTTGACATCGTTTGTTAATTGGTGTGATAACAACTTCTTAGATCTAAATGTAGAAAAAACAAAGGAGCTAGTCATAGATTTTAGGAAAGTGAAGGGAGCGCTCAAACCAAGTGTCATCCATGGGGAGGAAGTCCAACTTGTAGACACCTACAAATATCTAGGCACAGTATTTGATAACCAGCTTAAATTTCATCCAAATACTGAGGTAATTGTTAAAAAGGGACAACAAAGAGTTCACCTGTTGAGAATGCTGAACTCTTTCAGTGTCTCTAAAGTTATTTTGAGAATTTTTTACCAATCTTTCATTGAGAGTCTTTTAACTTTTTCATTCATATGCTGGACTAAAAGTCTGTCAGTGAAGGACATGAATAGTTTAAATAAAATTGTGAAGATCTGCTCTAAGATCACTGGCATCCAGCTCAAGAGCATAAGTTCATTGTGGAACAAACAAGCAGTCCAGAAAGCTAAATGCATTATCAGTCAGCCTGACCATGTCCTCAGTAAAGAATTTAAACTAATGCCTTCAGGGCGGCGCTACTGTTCAATCAGGACAAGAACAATGAGGTACTCCCACTCTTTTATCCCTGCAACCATCAGGTTACTAAATGATGACAAAAGTCAGGAGTAGGTGGAGAGCACACCAGTGTTGCTGGGTGTTTCCGGGGGCAGGGTGGTTGTTACTGACGGGTTGAAATGAATTGTGAGTTAAATGTGTGTGTTGGACTGCCTTTGATATATGTTTTTGTCTATCTCCTATTGCTATTTATTGTATTTATTTTATTAAGTAATTTATTATGTGAGACGGGAAACTGTGAACGAAATTGCCCATTTTGGGATAAATAAAGTTTTTCTAAAAGGTCGAGTCGGATTAGCTTCAGAGCCCTCAAGTGGCCCGTTAAGACCCTAGGCCGTATATGACTGGACAATTTTGGAGCCTAGGGTTTGGCATTCTGGCCGCCGCTATGTTGGTTTTTGGTGGCCACCGTGTTTTTTGTCAAGTGACACAAGTGGTTGGAGCAAAAAAGAACATTGAACTTTTAGGTGACCAAAAGGTTACATTTAACTTTCATGAACTGAACAACACAATGTGAAAGGGTTTAAGTTCCATGATGGTCAATTTGAGTCTAAATAGACCATCATTTACTAAATGAACATCATGCTGTATTGAAGAAGACTTGAAACTAGAGATTGAGACCATAAACTCATGTTTATAATGTTTACTGAGGGAATAAATCAAGTGAATGGTAGAGTCATTTTGTCATAGACTTCTATACAATCAGACTTATTTTTTGCTACCGGGGGAGTCGCCCCCTGATGGCCATTTGAAAGAATGCAAGTTTAAGGCACTTCAGCATTAATTTCTTTTTCTGAACCGGAGGTCACCGCCTGGTTCAGACCGGTCATTAACAAATGTCTTGGGTGATTTGATCACAAATCGACAGCTTGGTGCAAAGACTGGTTTTGAAATATATAGCTAATTTCCCCTATAACCGACCCATTAGCCCCTAATGCCAAATTATATTTAGCCTTAGGGGGAAAATAATAAAATTGACTATAACAAAAGATACATGTCACGAACTGTTTAACAGTTTATATTTAGGCTGCTTTGAGTCAGGTGGGTGCAATACCAGTTCAACACGCAAGCTGTCCGCTCTGCCGTATCACCTGCCACAGCTCAATCAACAATCCACCTCTTTACCCATTTTGAGACTCAGGCAGTGTCGTCACTGTGTTGGACTTTTCCACTAGACAGGGGCTACAACCCTATAGGAAGTCGAGAGGCATGTGGACGGACGTATTTTAATGCCAAAACTTAATTAGAGCTTTCCACTTGTGATGGGTGCATAATGCCAGGTCTAAACAGGACCTTATCTTAAAGCTCAGGTGCGACAACAGCTATTCAAACTCGGGTTGCCATCAAAGCCCTTGAAGTGAAGTGGTTCTTTTAAAAATAGGCTAATCTGCTAAATTGCAAAAAAGTTAATATATATATATATTTTAGTGGTGTAACAGACCATTCGCAACCCATGGTCCGTATTGACCCCCCCGTTTGCCGTTCTGTACGCATGTGAACCGCAGATAAATTACAATTTAACCATCACAGTCTGGATTTCTTTTTTCATCAACAATATTCCGTAAAACATGTGATCAGAACTTCGGCATTTATGATTTTCTAGTCGCTGATCTCTGATAGTGCTGCAAACAATCAGTGTTGAATTTGACAGGAGAGCTGGCTACGATGGCAGCATCGCTAACAGTAACGTACGGAGGTTCCATTCAGTTACATTATGATGTGTTAAGGCTCTGTTCAGTGAAAATGATTACTAGGCGAAGGTAAATTATAACTTTATCCAGATGTTTTTACATGTTATCTCCTATAATACAGCGTTTGTGAGACACTTGAATAAATCCAGTTGTTTGAAGGAGATGTTTTCAAAGCAACATAAATAGATATTGGAGATGAATTATGAGCTGTTGAACTTCCTAACACTAGCTCTAAGCAGCTTATAATTCATCATTAAAACTACAAATGACAATATTTGTTTAATCATTAAAAATACCTGCTTTTGTTTCCTAATAATTTGAATTGTGTGTTTTTATGAAGAAAAACATTTTAGATGACTAAAACAAAGTAAAAACATAACATTTTGAATTTTTGATGGTTAACACAGACAGAGAGGTTGAAATGATTTTTGGGACGATGGCAAAGAATGTAGTCTGGAGCCCTGTAGACCATCTGCTACAGCCAACAAAACAAAAGAAGTAATCCGTATTAGTATTGTTGGCTAAAAAAAACTTGATCAGGGATCTCTAAAAGTTAGATTTTTTCTTTTGTGCTGATCCGACCTGTGACACAATCAAACCATGAGTTTTATGATCCGTTGCAAAAGCGTTGCTTGATAATTGTCAAGTGGACAATCCATTTCGTGTATGTGATGTGCCGATCACACATTCTGATAACACCATACATCTGGGACACGTAATAGGTCAGAACAGTAATGTAGAAAACATAACAAAAGGTACCAATAATTTGATTTGTTGATTTGTAGTGCAAATACTATGATGGCCAGGTTCAATATGTGTGCGTCTAGCACAAAAGTGAAATTATTTCAAACTTATTGTACATCGTTCTATGGTTCTGTGTTTTGGAGACTCGATTCCTCCCATATTTATGTAACGTGGCGTGAATTTGCGCGACGCACTTGGCGTGTCCCCAAAACTACTCATTGCAATCTGTTACCCAGTCTTATGTCAACATCTAATATTGAATGTCAATTGTTATCCAGCTTCTCTATGTTCCTATGCACTGTGCATAATAGCGATAATGCCTTAGTTTGCCTATGTTCTGATGGATTGATGTATAGTCAGTCTTCTGTTGCTATTAACCAACGGTTTCTCATGTACAAAACTAATGTAAATATGTTGACATATAACAGATGTGTTTTGCGTCGCCAAATATGTAATGATACCGTTGCTGATTGTATGGATGTTGCTATTTGTATACAAGAGCTATGTGATGTTCGAGATGGTCTGAGAGAATGTGAGACATCAAGACCATGATCAGTCTCCTAGCGAGCATGTGATTATGTTTGTTTCTTCCAACTGTACAATATATGTGCGAATAAATTATTATTATTATTATTATTACAGAGTGATAATTATCTGTGGATATTGAGTGTCTTAGGAGTGACATTTTTCACACAACCATCGCCTTTGGATCCACTGTGAATATAGAAATATAGATTAAAGCAGCTTTATAGAATACAACCGCTCCCCTCAGCTTTGACTTTGTTGACCAAGACTGTCACATCAAGGCAACTATAACCAAACCAGAGACACTAAATTGGAATTATCACTTGTGTGAGATGTGTCAAAGATCGTATCAGCACCTTTAATTCACTCACATGCATGCTTTTCTAAGGCACACTGTGTTGGAGCTATAAAGTGACTACAAAGGATAGCAGAATATTGGTTTTACCTCTTCTGTTTTTTTCCCATGAAGCTTCAGTTTATACCTTTAAATTTACACTATCACTCCATGGCATGGCATAATCTGAGATTTGAGTGGCAGCCACAGGAGCTCACCTCAGCTCTAAAATAGAGAAACGGGGAAAATGTGAGGTTTTTGATTGAGCCACACGTTCAGGCAATCCCATGTAACTACTTGTTGGCACAAATTGAGTTATAAATAATTATTTCATTTTGTTGACTATAACAAAAGATACATGTCACAAGTTGTGTTGTCCGCTAATGCCATACAGAAACCCAACAATGCAGTTATTATACAATATACAATAGCCTCAGGTGGCTAATGGAGCGGACTGTCATGTATTGTAAATGGGCTTATGGGATTGTTATTATTTTCTGTGTACACTGTTTTTTCCATAGGGGACCCTCATGATGATAATGTCAATAACAAGGGCAGCAAACAAGTCAACTGCACATTTGACTAAAAATGTAAGATTTGTTAATCACAGCAACGCATTAATGTGGATCAAATCAAAGGGCCACTCCAGGTATTGGATTTCATTTATATGAATAAAACCCTAGTTTGGGGTTTTTAGTTTTTTTTCAATACGTACCTTGAACGTCACATACTTCTGGTCCATTCTCATGGAGCAATATCTCAGGAAGGAGGGAATTTAAAATTTGGCAACTACAATTACTTGGACTCGAGGATTCATTTATAATTTGATGGTCAAAGGTAACTGTGACCATAAGTCAAAAATGAATTTGCTAATTTAATTGTCTGAAAAGAGGCAAACAACCACATTGCGGTAATTCTAGTTTAAGCATTAGAGCATGTTCTAATAGAAACCAAACATAGTGTTATCCTTAACATTAACCCAATGTTCCCATAGCTGTTGTGCACAGATATTATAAAGAAATCGTCTGCGACATTAAAAAAACGAAAGTAATCACACTATCCAAGTTTTATATAGGCTCACTACTGCCACTAGTAACACCAAGAAGAATTGTTTTTGAAGCAGTGGATGCAAGCATTACCACTAAAATGTAAAAAAATAAATTTTAAAATGCTTATTTCCTTGACATTGTCAATTATAGCATGAAGTGGGGAAGAGCTAATTTAACATAATAACTAAATGCACCAAATGAGAAAAAAAAGTACAAAACCTATTCGAAAAAAAACAGTGCAGTAGACTAGCCGAACCACGAATCCACAAAGTAACAGCCTGGATAATGCCCTTCCTGAACTCCCATTGTGGATCCAGTATCACCACAGAGCATGGCAATGCCATTAAAGGCAAAAAACAAAAAGGAGGCTAGGATTTACAACACACACTCACATCACACCACACACAGGGGTATTGGCGCAGTGCATATCCCGTGGGACGGGAGGCAGTTCCACCTCAGGGAGCTGTGAAGGCCGACGCTCGACAGAGACAACTCTGAAGCAGAGCCATGAAGCCTGGGTGCATACAGATGACTGGGTGCTCACATAGGGGCCTGCTGTATACAGTGTGTATGTTGGGGTAAAGGACAGAACATGCAACTGGGGGGGAGGAACAGATGGCATTTTCAGCTGGGAATGGGATTGAGAGAGAGAATCGGGACAGCAGGCTGCAGGGAAACGCTGAGAGACTGATAAGACACGTTATCAAAAAATCTGAGCACAAGTCTGCTTCTGTTCGAGTTTGGAATTTAGATTTTGACGCGTGCTGCTGTTGCTGATGTCCAATAACATGAATCACTCAGACTTCATTCACCCGTTTGTTTACCTGATGGAACGGTCTCCGGATTCTTTCGGATAGCTGCCATGTTTTGATCCAAAACAATCACAAAAAAACTGTAAGATCACAATAATAATCATCACTGTGGCATGAGTGTTATAAAACAAGTGTTCTTACATGATGACTTTTTAATAGTTAACAGCATTGTAGTACCATCCCTTGCAGTCACATAAATCTGCTGTTATATGTATACGTGAATAATAAGTCATGCCTCACAACCCTTGCGAGATGGGGAATTTGTGCTGCATTCAGGTAGTTTCGGAATAATTGGGAAAGATTTGTTCCCAAAAAGAAAATTCTAAAATAAAGCCCCCTAAAGTGGGAACAACTCCAAATGCCGATGAATTTTAAAGTGGCCCTATTGTGCTTTTCGACTTTTTTTCTCTCCTTTAGTGTGTTATATATATTTTTGTACATGTAAAAGGTCTGTAGAGTGTAAAACCTGAAGTCCACGCCTAAAAGGAGTTACCCTCCCCCTCAGAAGTTCCTGAGCTGCCTGAAACGGCTCGATTGAATTCTCTTCTTCACTTCCGTAACTTTATGAGGTCACAATGTTACAGAAGTGACGTAAAACTCCTTCCGGCTAGTTTGGCCCGCCCTCAAACAACAAAAGAGAGAGACGGAGCTGAAGCTCCGGAGGAAGAGTTTTTTGAAATGTGAAACATTGACCAATCACAACAGAGCGGGCTAGCTAACCAATCAGGGCAGACTTTGCTTTCTGGAGGGAGGAGCAAGCGCTACAATGGAGCGTTTCAGAGAGAGGGTGCGAAGAGGTGCTGCAGGACAGCCAGGATGAGAAAAACAAGGCAGATTATGAGCATTAATGGATGTAAACATGTTGTAACTGTAACTTGAGATAAAAATTATGCACCCGGAAAATAGCCTAATAGGGCCTGTTTAAATAGTAAAACTCACCTCATCTCTGTAGCGCTGTTTTCATATTACAACTTAAAGCTCATCAACATGCCAAAGTCAGAAGAACCGTATTTGTATCTATAGGTAGAACAACCTCCCAACTAGGAGAATAAGGACCATCCCAGGAGCACTTGACTGCACCATTGTCTTCACTCCACAAGTGGTTGACATTGTACTTTTGGCCCGCCCTCAAACAACAAAAGAGAGAGACGGAGCTGAAGCTTCTTAAAAAATGCTTCTATATCATTCCAGTGTATTTTGTGGCCAGGTCTCTGTAAACCTTCTGTTGCAGGATCAGTCTTATGTCATCCATTTTGTTTTCCTGAGACCGGACATTAACCAGCAGCAGGCTTGGGTAATAGAATTAGCTTAGTTTCCAATCTCGGCTCTGCTCCCTCTGCTCCTTGGGCGGTCAACTCTGCTTTTGGCTGCGTCTGGTCCGGCTGGGCTGGTTGCGTGATCGTCTCCAGACTTTATCGACATTGATGAATGTATCTCTGTCGTATACTATACATGCTTCAGCATTAAAAATGAACATAAATCAAATAAAAACAAACAAGTAGTGAATTCCACGGACCAGCTACAGCATCTTCATGCAATGTCATCACCATGGTGAACAAAAAAAAGCTTTGCAAATGTCCTTTAATATGTAAATATTAAAAACTAAAACTATGAACATATCTTACACATTGTGCTTTTCACAGTGACTTCATACACGGTTGTCATTGAACACAGAGAAACCCCTGCGTTTATGAATTCAGGGGGGACTGGGTAACTTTCTCTTGTGATCCCTTAACCATTAACGTGCATTAAAGCGTTCGAACAGCAGATGCTATTGGTCCTATCATTGGCTGTCTGACATGTTAATTTATTCAGCAGTGCTCTGTATATTTCTCAAAAATTGACAAGTAAGGTTCCATTTAAAACAAAACTTCAAATAGTCCTTTTCCTCAGGCTAAAAACATCCTGTTAACTGTGAAACCAGTATTTTTTTTTTGGTTAATTGCTGTTGGGTTAGAATTAACTAAATTATCCCCAGGGTTTATTTAATTAGTGCTAGGCCAGAGGGGAAGAAAGGAGAGGAGGCAGACACGTTACGTTTTTAAAGTGCACCTCAGTGCTTTGGCATCAGAACGGTCGTACATCAGGTAGAATTCATCGGCTGAAGGAATATTAAAACCATGGAGATTTTGTCACTCCCCACGTACATCAAGGGGGTAAATATCCCGAGAGAAAAAAACGAAAATCTCTTGAAAATCAAGATTTTGAAAAAAAAAGATATATACATTTTTTTATTTCAGATTTATTGCGGTAATTATTTAATAATAATAAAAAAAGTTTGTAGACTGCAGAACGCATCTAAACAAGGGGGCACCATAGTTCCAAGGCGGGCTGAGGGGGTGGGGGGCTTATGTGGGGCGGCTGTGGCGTAGTGGAGAGCAAGGTATAAACCTTAAACTGAAACTGAAGGTAGTTCTCCAATCAGAGGGTCGGTGGTTCAATACCCGGCTTCAGTCGATGTGTCCTTGGGCAAGACACTTAACCCCAAGTTGCTCCCGAAGGCTTGCCATCGGTGTGGACTGGATGTTGTATGAATGTTAGTTAGAGTCTGATGGTGGCACCTTGATGGTAGCCTGTCATCAGTGTGTGAATGGGTGAATGATATGTAATATACTACTGACTGTAAGTCGCTTTGGATAAAAGCGTCTGCTAAATGACTGTAATGTAATGTAATGCATTGAAAAGGACACAGGCCTATATAATAACGTTAAAACAACGTTCTTTAATGAATATAGCTTACAGCAAGTAGTAGAGCAAACAGTTTTTTGACGGCACAGTTTAGTTTTCATCCATTGACAAATAAATGTATACATTTATTCATGGTTCACATTTTCAAATGTAACTTTATTTAGTTTAGGTTGTAGAAAAGAGTTAACATTTTTTAAATATACTTCATTGTTGCTTTTGTTGACAAAACTAACGCTGCATCAGTATCAGCATCTTATATATCTGGCTCTAGCTATAATTCAGAGAATAGGAAATAAAAATTGTATAGAAATTCATCAACTTGTATGAGCATGTTAGCTCCAGAGAGGGTAAACCTTGAAACACAGTCACTTCAAAGGTTTCAATGGGATGGCAACATATCTGTATGCTATTGGTGTTTCAAATAAAAAATAAACTACTCTGGCACAACTTTTCTACAAGATCAACGCGGCAGAGCAGACCCACCTGTTCCAACCTTGTAGTATATGTTACGGCCTTTTTCTATGGCCGTGTAAAGTGTTAAGTGTTGGCGTATCTGTAAGCTGTGGTGTCCAAGTTAGTAGAGGTTAAGTGCCCAGATGCACATTGCACTCCACTCCCCATCTACTGCACAGCGGGGCCACTAAACACTCAATATGTGGACTGCACTGCAATAACGACCTCATGCTGGGGGATGAGTGTGTTTGTGTGGGTGTGTGTGTGTGAGCGAGAAGTCAATGGATGTTTGGAGATGGATGGAGGTGTTGTAGGTGGCTGTGCGATCCGTTTTTTGTTTACTCCCCAGCCACATTAAGCATTCCACTCAGCTCGACACACTCTGGACCATGAAGAGAGAGCCATTGAATATACGTTCTCATCGATCCCGGGGGTTAACAGGGATAAACACATCGATTCATGTCATGTACCGGGTGTCAGCGTGATTTGTGCTCGGCTTGCATCGCCTCTGACCCCGACCCGCGTAGCATCGTCTAGACTCATACAGATGAAGCCGGCCGCTCCAGGACGGATGTTTCAAAGATAGAACTGCCACTGGTAATATTTCGCATGATGCCTATTGTGAACCAATGAGTGGAATTCATAGGTGATTCTGCATGGTGATTTTTGGTGACATCAATTTTACATTCTCACAGAGATCTCTGGGTCACTGATGGAAGAGTCGGTGATGAATGGCACGTTGAGTTATTGCAAAGTTTGGTTTGTGCCGGTTTTCCTAAACCTCACCAAGTGGTTTTGTTGCCTAAACCTAACTTTCATTTTGTTGCCTATACTTGTGTAAAGGAACAATTGTTTCCTTGGTGCCAACATGTAGTTTGAACACAATCGCAATTTTAAACAATTTGGTTGATTTTGTAAAGCGAAACAAAACAAAAAAAATGCTACAAAAAATATTTGGTTAAGGTTAGTAAAATAAACATCTTGGTTAAAATGACCAAAAAAGCAATGTGTTTTTTTCTTCCGTCCACCACAGTGACCTCCTCCTTATGCCGACCTTCATTGACTCATTTGAAACTTATTTGAGATACGTCAAAAGTAAACATGATTCAAAACACACAAATATGTTTCTCTCAAAAAGTCAATTCAGTTTGTTGTTACTATATATGACATCAATATTTGTGTTTTTATTTAAGATTATTTTAGGCGAAGGAAATATTCCTGAACATTTCAAGACCTTCTTTAAAGCAAATTCACAGGTTCATTCTTACTCAACTCGTCAATCTTTAGATCTTCATCCTCCTAGGTCGTTTACTTGTTTTTACATCCTTAAAACTACTGATGACAAGATTAGTTTAATTCATAAAAATACAATCGTTTCTTTTTCTTGAATTGTTTGTTTATATGAAGAAAAAACACTAGAGATGACTAAAACAAAGTAAAAGGACAACATGTAGAATTGTTGATGCTTTACTGACTACGGAGTGGTTGAAATGATTTTTGGGACGTTGGCAAAAAAATATACATTCTGGAGCCTTGTTGACCAGCTGCTATAATCAAACAACTAAGGAATCTGTATCTGACATGGATCATCAATGGTCAGCAATTAGTATTGAGATCAGGGATCTCTTAAAGTTATATTTGCTCCCTTTTTTCTCTTGTACTGATCAGATCTCTGATCCATGCCTCAGATCTGTGATACAAGCCGAACCGTGAGTTTTACAATCCATTGCACCACTAATATTTATGTATGTATATACTGTATATATATATATATATAGTACCAGTCAAAAGTTTGGACACACCTTCTCATTCAACTACTTTGAAGAATCTAAAATATAAAACATATTCTGGTTTGTTGAGCATTTGTTTGTTTACCACATAATTCCATATGTGTTCCTTCATAGTTTGGATGTCTTCAATATTAATCTACAATGTAGAAAAAAAATTAAAGAAAAAAAAAAAAAAAAAAACATTGAATGAGAAGGTGTGTCCAAACTTTTGACTGTTACTGTATATGTGTGTGTTTGTCTTAGTAAATTGGCTACAGTAAGGTGACAATAATATTATCCTTGTTACATAAAGCTGAAAAAAATCTCAAATTTGAAATAAATGAACCTTGAAGGACGACTCTTAGAGGTAAACTGCCGATAATCTATCAGATCCAATCAGTTTCATTCATTCTCCATCGTGGCTCAGCTGCTGATCGTAAAGGAGAGAAAAGGCCAAAGGACAAATATGTGACGGACAGTGTTCGAGGTGTGAAAGCTGCTCCCCTCAGGTTGACATAGCGACTCCTCTGACCCAGGGTGACCCGGCAGCAGCAGCTTGTCACAATCGTGTTATGCTCTCTTATCCCAGATTATGCCTTTTTGTGTCGTATGAGGTTATAAACAGGTAATCTGCTTGCACTCTTTAATCAGACTAAATGTGGGGTATTAGGGCAGGTGTGCCAGCTTTTACATCTAAGCTCTGCACCGGTCAGTGTCACCTTGTGATCTAAACTGAAAGGAAAAGCTTGTCGCCAGCTTTCATCGTACGGATAAGAACCAAACCGTGGCGGACCGGGGTTCTCTCTTGACATCTTCAAAAATCTTCAAATCAGCATTACATGTTTGTGCTTTGTGTACATGTGACGTTCCACACCTCTCCTTGGTCTCACAGCCTCAGAACCATTGTCAGAAATAAACTTGCGAATGCTCACTTCGAGTGCGGTCTATAACAAATGGTGAGTGGGTGGAGTTTTCAAATATGTGTTCACAGAAAACCCACCTTTCCTGCAGAGCTGCCCACAAGAATGTTATTTTTCCTTTGATGTCGTTTTATTTATGGAACAGACACTTTCTCACCGTAGAACAATATGCAGCACATTCAGTGAGGGCTATTCAGAAAAGTCAGCTTATACAGCCAGGTGGAAATTCCACAAAATCCCCACCATCTAAATGGACCTCTATCTGGAACAACCCGATTTTCTTGTTAACGGGAAACCAATCAATTTCTACACATGGACTGAAAGCACTTATTCATGAAACCTTACAGCTGAAGGCCTTTGCACTATAATGCCTTTAAAAGGCATCTATTTATCACAGACAAGAGTGACATTATTGTTTGGAACTGCTTAAAAGATCGTCTAATCTTAGTTTATTTTGCAATTTGCATTCAAAGTAAAAGCATGAGCATCAGCAATAAAGAAATAACAGTTTGGTACATGTGATATTTGTATTATTAGCATATCATGTGGCAACAAATAAATAGCAAAAGTTGAATGACCAACATATTCCTGATTTAATTTTACAGATGACTTTTGGAAAAATGACGAACAAGGACGTTTTAGGTTGCCAGATTCGTTACTTACTGTATGTGTTCATGTCGTGGAATCCCCTTTTTTTATTTTGATTGCGTATTTCTGGATGATGATCCTTCCACTTCATTGAATGAATCTGAAAATTGCAAACTCAAAATTACAAGAGCTAACATCAATTTTTCAAATAAAGCCAACCTATTAACTGGAAAATACATAGCTGTCCCCGAGGTCTGGGAAAAGTTATTATGCCCTCCTGCATTTTAAGCCAGGTCAACATTTACTGGCAGACAGTTCCCAGAATAATGCAACCTTATTAATGGTTCAGCTAAGCAGCTAAGCAGACCATAGCAATAAAAAGTACATATGGGAAAATATGGTTGATGAGGCTTTTGGTAAAGTAATTTTTGTAATATTTTTAGTGCTGTATGCTTGGGGGCGTTGTGTATTTCAGACACTTTATGTTTTCTGGCTCTTATCCTCTTCAAACACAAACATCATTCTCCTCTTGTGAAAAGCCACCTTGCACTCTTCTCTTCATTATAGATGAGCCAGTGTGCAATAGGGGAGCGGGAGGAGCTGATTTGTTTGGCTGTGACTGCTGACGGCCCCCTACGTACACACTATTCCTCTTAATCCCACCAACACAGACAGGTAGGCTTGGGTGGGCCTGTGCTGCCACCCATTTGAAAAAAAGACCAATTCCTAAAAATGAATGACTGGAATAAAGTTTTAGCTCAGAGGGCGGCGGCAGAGAGTGCCGGGGGCCATCAGTGTCTCATGCTTACAGAGAGTGTACTGCATTTGCGTGCACTCACATCAGGTTTTTTGGTTTAAGACATGAACGAGCAGAATCTGAAGAGGTTACAGTGTCGACGTTATGATTAAGATCCCTAGGTAGCGACCTGTCGATCACAAGGTCACCCCACCCTAACCATACCCTTCCTTATTGTCTATTTGACTCTAAATAAACCATCATTTACAAAATGAACAACATGCTGTATTGAAAAAGACTTGAAACTAGAGATTGAGACCATAAACTCATGTTTACAATGTTTACTGAGGGAATAAATCAAGAGAGAAGTAGAGTCATTTTCTCATAGACTTCTATACAATCAGAGGAGTCGCACCCTGATAGACGTTAGAGAGAATGCAAGTTTTAGACACTCAAATTGTCAGAGGTTGCCCTCTGCTGTGACATGTGTGACTTTTTGATCCGGCACAGAGACAGGGCAGTCCCCGGTGTGGCGTCAGGGGAGGACGAAATGGAAATCTTGAGTCGTTTTCTCGTTTCTGCCACTTTGGATTTAATCTAATAAACAAACTATCAAAAAGCACGTGGATCCTTTAACTTCAATGCGATTTGACCAGCCCTCTTGGCGGCTCTACTTCTTGGTCTTTCCATGTTGGACTGAGGACAGACTGGACGCTACAGTTGCTCACAGTGGTAATACAAGACAGAATGGGCCAAGGCTAGCTGGTTAGCATGCTCATTTCAGTAGATATCACTGCAGCACAATACATACATGCTTTAACACTTACTTAAATTCTGAAGATCGTGTTTGTTCATTTTTTGAATGTTTTACACTAAAATTCAGACCACAACTTACACATTGCACCTTTTCACCAAAGTGCTTTCTTTTACCTAAAACTGACACCGATGGGACCCAGATGTAGAACCTGACTCCTGGTCCACCATTGAATGGAACACATGATGAAAACGTTTTCATGGAGTGCATCGAGAATGAAAGCCACTTCTAGTTGCTCAAGTTACATTTGAAGACGATCGACTGACACAGTTAAGAGGGTAAAGAATAAAGCATGTTTCTGTGATAAATATGAAGCAGAGTTCATTTATCTAACCTCTGACCCCTGCTTCCCCTGGGCCTCTTAAACCATAATCAAAAGGTCAAAATTATAGATACACAGTAAAGAATTACCTGCAGTGTGGAAGCGAGGACCTTTATTCGAGTGGCAAAAGAATCACGTCCCATTAAAAACAGATAAGAAATGACAATCATGCTCAACAGAAATGCACATTTCCAATTTGGTGATAAAATATTCACATCAAACGTTGGAGCCATTTACGTGATGACGGAACAATTCCCATTAGTGGCAGTAAGCTGATAAGTATTGGCAGCAAAGGTGGATATTTTTAAAGTCTATCCATCATTTGCTGATGGATCGAGGAGGTATTATGGTTATTAGGTAATCTCTTTCTGACGGACAGTCTGATTCGCATGGCTGAAGTTTGAGCGTGTTAACTGCGGAGAATTTGATCAAAAAGGGCTCAGTTGGAACGGAGTTGTGGGAATTGTTTTTCGTAAATTAACAGTCAAACATTAAAGAACGTCTGTACTTGGGAAAGTCTGACGTATGTCAACCTTTCGAAATGTCCGCTTGGATGTGTTAATGTCATCCTGATGAGAGTTATCAGAGAGAGAGCAGAGCTGAAGGAAAAGACTTTAACTCCTTCTCCAACGTCATTCCATTATTTTGCAAGTCATGAAACCGACCTCTTTATGTCACACAGATTTGGTCTGACAGAAGTTGAATTGGTGTTGATTTTGTGTTCAACTTGCATTTTAAATAAAGGTCCCCACATCCACACTGCAGGTAATTCTTGACGGTGTATCTATCATTTTGACCTTTTGATTATAGTTTAAGAGGCCCAGGGGAAGCAGAGGTCAGAGGTTAGATAAATTACCATGCTTCACCGTGCGCCATATTTATCACAGAAACATGCTTCATTCTTTACCCTCTTAACTGTGTCAGTCGGTTGTCTTCAAATGTAACTTGAGCAACTAGAAGTGGCTTTTCATTCTCGATGCAAACCATGAAAATGTTGTCATCATGTGTTCCAATCCCTTCCCTGCAAAATCAGTAAGAAGAAAAAAAAAAGAAGCAATTATGCAATATCAATGGTGGAACAATGCAGGGAAAGTGCAGGACAGTGAAAGAAGAAGCCAGGTTCCACTTCTGGGTCCCATCTGTGGTCAGGTTAAAGTAACAAAAGCACTTTGGTTAAAAGGTACAATGTGTATAATCTGGACGGAATTTTAGTTTAAAAACTTAATAATGATGAACAAGATCACTAGAATATGAAAAGGTTACAATGTTTGATGTCATGTCAAAGACGTCTTTGTAACGGGTTGCATAGATATCTACTGAAATGAGCATGCTAACTAGCTAGCCGCTGCCTTTCCTGTAATACCATTTCTGCCTCTAGAGGCGATAGTAAGAAACAGTAGCGTCCCCAAAGGCTTATAAATCATGTCGAAGGTACAGAGTCCAAGTGACTCTGTACTCTGTGTTTGTTTATTGGACTAAATACAAGGTGGCAGAAACAAGAAAAGGTCCGGCACCCTTGCCTCGTCTTCCACGCCGCCAGGATACGACTTTGCCTGGAGGGAGAGCATGCAGCAGCTCCGGGAGATGGACATTCAGTTAGCTAGTTTGCTCAAATTAACTCACGAGATACAAGCCCCAGCTCAGGAGTCTGTTCCCAGGCAAGGCACCTCAGGCCAAAACGACTTTTTTTCATGCACTGGTCGATTTTTCTGATTTTGGGTTGTTTTGCTTTCATGACTTGTCTTCTTTCAGACTAGTGGAAAGAAAACATCCAAAACACATTTAAGATTTATTTAAATACTTTGTTTTTTGTCGATTTGTGTCTGTAGATTTCTCCTTGATTCACATAAAGTTAGTGTAAAATAATGCCTTATTTTCATATTTGAACATAACATTTTTTTTACCTTATTCCCCTCTAGTGTCTTCAAAATGTATGTAATTATACAATACATATCTTTAATGGCTGTTCTCCCAAAATTAGTTTTTTTCTCAGACTCTTAGCCAGAAATGTCCCTTCAGTAGCTCTTACATACACCAAACTTTCCAGAGGAGTTTGTTATAGCATTCATAGCCTGAATCTTTTTTTATTTTATGGCTGTTGACGGTATTGTCTGACTTATTTGAGATATCCAAAATTCACTGTGTAAAACCCTTTTTCAAATATGTCAACAAAATAAAACAATGATTTTGAAACTGGCTTCATCCGATATAGAGATTTCTGTTCTGGAAATGTATGAAACTTTGCAAATATTTAAAAAGATAATTCCTCATCTACATATATAAACATAGATTTTCAGAAAACTTGTAAAAAGCAGCAAAAAGCTCTTTGTTTACAGCTGCAACATGACTGTCACCACACGAGCAAAACAAAACCCCGTCTGAATAGTAATGAGACCTGGCCGTCTTTGAACAGACACATTCAGAATTAATCATAATTAGCCCAAATGAAATCCTTCAACATGTTGCATTTCTCTCAACCTTTCCTCCGTGCAGCTAATCCCTCTCTCTCTCTCTCTCTCTTTTCCTCACTCTCTCTGCCCTCCATTCTCCATCTGTTTCTGAGAAGGCGAAGTCATTGAAGAAAAATAAAATCATTTGGCTGTCCTTAATGTGTTTTGATTTTCCCATTAGCAACCCAGTCATTCTTCCCCCACATGGGCATGAGCATAATTAGTGTCTTTCATCTGCATAAATTTGGCCCCCGAACCACAAGAATATCGACCAGGCCCTGCGAGCACAGCCTTACCTGAGGAGTATGAAAAGTGTGATGTGGCGGCCTGGGAATAAACAAGATTTGACTGTCATATATTGGCTTTCTGCCATTACTAATCCTTCATGTGATCCGGTGTCTTCTCCTAGTGAAACGCTCAAACCTGAGATGTCATCACTTAGCAGCACCACTAATTAGCATAAAAAAATATGTTTTCGTCAACCCCTTAGTATTTATGCTCCCACATTAGCCAGAATGGGATAATTGATAGCACCAAAAAACCTCTCTGCTATCTCCTCACACACTGAAGGTATTTAAGATGCAGTCATCCTGTTACAAAGCCAGTTTCTGCTCATGTTTGGTAAGACTTCAAATATCTATGATGAAACATCTGATACACGGTAAGAGAAACTGGAGGGACGTGCACAAATGTGACTAACCCAAGCTAACCCACTTCATATTTATTTTAGAATGTTCCATATCATAACTATTGCTCATCTCATGATGCCGCCGTTTTGTTTCAAAAGCTGTTTTTAAATCTGTAACAATATGCTCACGTCTTACTGTGTAATAACGGTCTGAGAAGATCTTTGTTTGTCCTTTGTAATGTGACACAATTTGAAGCCAAATGATGCAGTAAGTAATAAGTTTGAGTGCAGACGCTTGAACTGAAAAATTGACAAAGTGACACAAGACAACGTTTAAATGTTTTGTTTTTTTAACAAGTTAATAACACTTGATGCTAACTCACCAGAATTTGTTTTTTATCCTCACTTGCCTCCCGTTTTTTTTTTTTTTTAAACAACACATGCAAAACAACATAAAATATTACTGAAAATGAAAATATGTCTGCTGAGGAGGAGACTGCTTTTGCTCCAGTGGACATCATGGGTAATGTGATAGGAACACTTTGTCTTAACCCCGAGACAGACCTGGTCTACGTCTTATGAACTCCTCTCCGCTGCTCCAGAAGTTGCTGTAATGCTGTATAACTGTTCAGCCTAGAAGGCACGACTGCACATCCAAGAGTTTAAAGGGATCATAATATTAATCGCTTGGTTCAGAGCGACGGTACACCACTTGATCGTGTTGGAGTTGATCCTAACATCTGGCTGCCCCCTAGTATCTGGAATGAAGTCTGCAAAAGGAATTAGGGAACTTCTCAAACTTTTAATTGCAAGTAGCAACGAGTATAGAGAATGTGTGTCAACAAATGTATCACTGCAATGTCTTACTTGTGGCCCTTTTAAACATCAATATGTGTGTATTATTATGTTTGTTTGATATCTTGTTAGTATATTAAGTGTTCTAGTTACTACAAAGATATGAGTTAATGGCCAAAATAACTGGTAACCTCAAACTAACCTTATGTTAAGTCACACTAACATAACGTTAGTGTGAGGTTGGCTATTCGTTACACAAAATACTCAAAATAAACTTCCGTATTCACAGGAAATGTACAGTTTCTACTCGTTACATATATGCAGTGTCAAAATAGTTTACTTAGTTTTTAGGTTTACTTGGCACCAAAAAGTCTTAGGTTTATGTAAAGATTGTGGTTTGAATTAAGTAAGACTTTTACGTGAAATAAATACGCTTCTTATTTAACTTACGTATGCGGTTTTAGATTGTATGCCATTAATTAAAAAAAATTAAGCTAGTATGTGACTGCAGTTCATTGACTATATAGCCATTCAGCAATCCAACACAATTGGGCCCTCCTAGCTTGTTGTCAAGCTCAGTGACCTTGGGCTCAACACCGCCCTCTGTGATTTGATCCTGAACCTCCTGATTCCCCAGTCTGACTCTCAGCACCGAAAGGCCCCTCAGTCCTCTCCTGTCCTCCCTATCCTCGCATGAGGATAGGGAGGATTTTGGACAACAGGAAGAGGACACTACCCGATTACTGTGGCGAGAGTCAGCAGCGTCACGTTCCTTTGGGTTCAAATCAGTAGGACCCAGACCCACCACACAAACACCATCGCAAGGACGGCGAGACATCGGCTCTTCTTCCTTCGCGCACTGAGGAGGCCAAACCTTGACTCCAGGGTGCTCTGCAACTTCTAGAGGTTCACGAACTGAGAGCATCCGGATGGCCCACTGCCCTCAACAGTACTGCTCTACAGAGGGTGGTGAAAACTGCTCAGCATATCACCAGGACAGAGCTGCCATCCATGGAGGACCTCTAAAGCCAGCCGCGCAGGAAGAAGGCCAACAAGATTAACAAGACCCCAATCACCTCAACCACAAACTGTTTACCACAAGTGTATAATATTTTATACACATATATTCAATTCAATTCAATTCAGTTTATTTTGTATAGTCCAGAATCTCAAATTACAAATTTGCCTCAGAGGGCTTTACAATCTGTACATGCGCCATCCTCTGTCCTTCCCTCACATCGGCACAGGAAAAACTCCCCTAAAAAAACCCTTTAACAGGGAGAAAAAAGGAAGAAACCTATGGGAGAACGACAGAGGAGGGATCCTTCTCCCAGGATGGACAGAATGCAATAGATGTCATGTGTACAGAATGAACAGCATAACAGAGATACAACACATTCAATGTATATGACATAAATGATTCATATAATAAGACTACTTATAATAACAGCAGCAATTATTATAGTAGAATTATAATTATAATTATGAAAATAGGGATAGTAATGTGATTAATAATAATAATCGAAGTAGCAGTGGGTGTCAGTCGGCTCACAGCAGGAGGCACGACTACGGTCCAGGTACCACAACGATTCATGGAAACCTGCAGAGCGAGAAAGCAAAAGGGCTTCAGGGTGGAAGTAAAGCTAAAATGCTTAATGGTACAGGTAATAGTAATAGTAATGTGACTAGTAATAATAATGGTGGTAGCAGTCGGTGTCAGCAGGGCCGTAGCAGGATGCACGACCACGGTCCAGGTACAGCCACGATTTATAGAAGCCTGCGAAGCGAGAAAGCACAAAGACTCCAGGGTAGAAGCAAGTCAATAAGCGTAATAGTACAGGCAATAATAATAGTAATGTGACTAATAATGATAGTGGTAGTAGTAGTGGGTGTCAGCAGGGCCTCAGTAGGTGGCACGATGACAGTCCAAATATAACCCCGATTCCTGGGAACCTGCGAGGCGAGAAAGCACAAGAACTCTGGGGAAGAAGCAAAATCAGTAATGTGCATAAATAGGAGATTAATACATAAAGAAGGAGGGAGAGAAGAGGAGAGAGGAGCTCAGTGTATCCTAGGTAGTCCCCGGCTGTCTAGGCATATAGCAGCATATCTAGGGGCTGGACCAAGGCGAACCTGAACCAGCCCTAACTATAAGCGCTATCAAAAAGGAAGGTCTTAAGCCTGCTCTTAAAAGTGGTGAGTGTGTCTGCCCCCGGACTGAAACTGGAACCTGGTTCCACAGAAGAGGAGCCTGATAACTGAAGGCTCTGGCTCCCATCCTACTCTTATATACTCTAGGAACCACAAGTAACCCTGCATTGATTGAGCGCAGCTCTCTAGTTGGGTAATATGGAACTATAAGTTCCTTAAGATAAGATGGTGCCTGGCCAGTTAGAGCTTTGTAGGTAAGTAAAATAATTTTAAATTCTATTCTTGATTTAACAGGGAGCCAGTGCAGAGAAGCTAATACTGGAGTAATATGATCTCTTTTCTTAGTTTTTGTTGGAACACGTGCTGCACCATTCTGGATCAACTGTAAAGATCTAAGAGACCTATTAGAGCAGCCTGATAATAAGGAGTTACAGTAATCTAGTCTAGAGGTAACAAATGCATGAACTAGTTTTTCTGCATCACTTTGAGACAGGATTTGCCTGATTTTCGCAATGTTACATAAATGAAAAAAGGCTGTCCTTGAGATCTGTTTTATACAAGAGTTAAAAGACAGATCCTGATCAAAGATAACTCCAAGGTTCTTAACGGTAGTGCTGGATGCTAGAGCAATGCCATCTAGAGAAACTATATCGTTAGATAATTGATTTCGAAGGTGATCTGGACCTAGTAGGATAACTTCTGTTTTTTTATCTAGAGTTTAACATTAAGAAGTTACAGGTCATCCAGGTTTTTATGTCCGTAAGACATGCTTGAAGTTTAGAGAACTGGTTAGTTTCGTCTGGCTTAATTGATAGATATAACTGGGTATCATCTGCATAACAATGAAAGTTTACTGAGTGTTTTCTGATAATATTCCCCAAGGGAAGCATATATAAGGTAAATAAAATAGGTCCAAGAACAGACCCCTGTGGAACTCCGTGACTGACCCTGGTTTTCATTGAGCTTTCATTGTTTACATACAAACTGAGATCGGTCTGATAAATACGACTTAAACCAGCTAAGTGCGGTTCCTTTAATGCCTATTAGATGCTCCAATCTCTGTAATAGGATTTGGTGATCAATGGTATCAAATGCAGCACTAAGGTCTAGCAATACAAGTACAGAGACAAGTCCTTTGTCTGAAGCTATTAGAAGGTCATTGGTCATTTTCACCAGTGCCGTCTCTGTGCTATGATTCACTCTAAATCCTGACTGAAAATCCTCAAATAAACTATTGTTATGCATAAAGTCACACAGCTGATTTGCTACTGCTTTCTCAAGGATCTTAGAGAGGAACGGAAGGTTAGATATAGGTCTATAGTTAGCCAACACCTCTGGATCTAAAGTAGGTTTCTTAAGAAGAGGTTTAATTACAGCTAGTTTGAAGGCCTGTGGTACATGGCCCGTTAGTAAAGACAGATTGATAATTTCTAATAAAGAATTGCTAATTAAAGGTAAAACTTCCTTAAGCAGCCTAGTCGGAATCGGGTCTAAGAGACAGGTGGAAGGTTTAGACTTAGAAATAGTTAAAGTCAATTGTTGAAGGTCGATGGGAGAAAAGCCATCTAAATATATTTCAGGTTCTACAGCTATGGATCGATCGGTACTGGTTGAGGGCAGTAGATTATAAATTTTTTCTCTAATAGTTAGAATCTTATCATTAAAGAAGTTCATGAAGTCACTACTACTGAGGTTTATAGGAATACACGGCTCAACAGAGCTGTGACTCTCTGTCAGCCTGGCTACAGTGCTGAAGAGAACCCTGGGGTTGTTCTTATTTTTCTCTATATTAACCTCTGCACTATTTCATGTCTAAGATTTGATGTATATTTTTAGTTGGATGGTTTTGGTTTGGAGGACCCTGAGATCTAGGATTTTTTAAATAACTTGAACTTGGAAATAGGAAGTTGTCCCCTCTTAGTTCTGACTGTTGGAGTTCCATCCACAATGGGACATCTGAACAAAGTAAAACAGGGACCCAACTAGTTTACCAAAACAAGGGATTTCTGAAGTTCTGAAAGTTTACCATTAAGGCCGATTTAAAGATTAAAGGTAAGACATAATTGAGCTGACATCTCAATCCCTGGAAAGCATCCAAACTGCATTTTAAAAACATGATCCTCAACTGTCTCCCGTACTTTACTATATTTTAAAAAACGCGTCATTAAAAAAGAATGAGGAGCAGAAGGATGGGGGAATCCGATTTAAAAAAGTGGCGAGTGATTTCCTTCCCCACGCCAGCACAACACAGATGCCACTGTCAGCTGAATAACAATCCTATCCGGAGTTGAAATAGAATACACTATTGTGTGCTTCCAGGAGAATGTAACCTTTGAAAGGCCCTCCTTACGAGGGCCCACGTGGTGAGAAAGAGATACCAGATGAGACTTGACGGGTAAAAGCATTTGGGTCCAAAGGGACGGGACAGTCTGCAGGGATGTTCCTCATTGATGTGGGAAAGTGGCACTTGAAGAAAGCAGGCGGTGTATGGTATTGATTGCCCGTCATTCTCTACCTCCTGCCCAGCCTTTGTTACTCGCAACATCACAGGGGCCACAAGCGGGAAGGGATGAATGGAGGAAAATCATAGCTTTAAGTTCTTCAAACACCACAACACCTTGTGACAAAATTCTGGATTTTTAGAAGCCCGCGCCAAAGAAAATAACAGGCACAGTAATAGACTTGGTGTTTCCTCGCGCAGAATGTATCTTTTCTCCCCAGCTAGTGGCTGCTGAGCTTCACAGTAGTGGCTTCCGTTTTAATTAAATTTTACAAAAATATCGTACACTAAGCCCTGTTATTGACGAGAGGGATCAATAGTGTACTGTATGTGCTTGCCAGAATATAGAATTACATGTGTTTGACAAATATCTGTATTATCCAGTATATTAACTTTCCAATTGTTTATTGTACAAGGCTGGTATTATTCTGTGTATTTCTTATTGCCAAAGAATCCTATGAAAAGACCAAAGCCGTTTCTCAATACTTTCCAACTTCCCTAAGCCCATTTATTTCTTCTGAAGACGTAGGGCTTATGGGGGTGCAATGGTGGCATGGGGGTTAAAGGTTAGGTTCACATTTTTTTCAAGTCTGTCTTCATCATTAGCCACGTGCTCATATATAAATTGAAAATGGTCAGTGGATGGTTTGGTCAAATATCACAGACTTTCACCTGTCCGTTTCCCGTGTGAAACCAACTTGACTTTTGTTACTTAACTTATATAACGCCGCTTACATAGCTCAAGGAACAAGCGCATTTATTTTACCTAACAAATATACCTTTTTTTTTTTTACCTTAACCACTTTCCCAAAGCCTAAAAATGTACCTTTGTTGTCTAAACCTAACCAAGTAAACCTAAAACCTAAGTAAAAATTAGTTGGAAGTTTAACCTGAAAAGAGACTTCAACATGGAAGTTTATTTTGTAAAGACACTATGGATGTCACAGGGGAAACTCTACAATTCACAGTGTTACAGGGAACTCTACGTTTTACTTTTCCTGAACATGGAAGTTTATTTTGAAAAAAGATACAATGTATATACCAGGGAAACTACGTTTTCTGTGAACATGGAAGTTTAATTAGAGAAGACACTATCGATGTAACAGGGGTAAGTCTATGTTTCCTGTGAACATGGAAGTTTATTTTGAAAAGACACTATTGCATGGAACAAGCGAAAAACGGACAAAACTGACTCTAGTGGGGAACCTAGAGCGTCATCATTTGACGCTTAGAGACCACTCACCAAGCCTCTGCGTGTGACACGTTCATGACTGTTTACATGCAAAAAAAAGTGCAATATGTGAGATGCACCAAAAGTATGAACAACGCCGAATTTTCGTGAAAATGATGAATAACGCAGAATTTGTTGTGAAAATTATGAATATCTCAGTGAAAAAAATAAATAAAAGACTTATATTAAACTATGCAGTGTAAATATGTGGGACTAATGCTCTGCTTTTGGTAGGAAAAGACGTTTTTTTTCCTTTTCTGCATTGCGCGGTTTTCATCAATCCACCCTGCCCGCGAGTGTGCGCGCATCCGCTGTATTTGGCCGCGCGCGTCGCTGCTCCTCGTGCATCCCTGATAGCGCCGCGCGCAAAGCCAGACCCGCAGACCCGCATGGCATCGCTGGGGGCCCGGTGCCAGACTGAAGCAGCCGGCAAGACCGCCACTGCGAGCCGTCAGTGAGGACACAACAACCGGCCGCCGGAGAGCACCGGTCCTCACGTTTGGAGTTGTATTAGTTCACTGCTCATTATCATCGATTCCACTGAGGACAGATGGTCGTTTTCTTATTTTGTATGCCAAGTTGGATGCTTTCATCTTTTTCCAACTCTCTACTTTTAATTCTCAACACAGAGTCCGTTTCCAGGTCGGATCATTCTCGGAGTTTCCTGCCCCGAGCTCTGTTTTCTGTGCCGTGAATATTTGTCTCCAGTTGCTGTAAGTGTGTTTTCCCCCTCTCATTAAACCAACACCAGGCTAACATCTGCGCTGTTAACTTCGCAGAATATGCTTGTGTGTGTGTGTGTGTGTGTGTGTGTGTGTGTGTGTGTGTGTGTGTGTGTGTGTGTCCTTGGTGTTTGGTGGTGGGATGATGGCGAGCAAAGCAAACATGGCATCAAGCTCGACACAGTTAGCCGGAACATGAACGGAAATCAGGCAAATGTATGTTACAAATTAAAAGCACAGATTAAAGAAAGCCGTGACAAGAATTACAAATGGGAATGTGTAATCGCTCAGTGTGATAATGGGGGTTATAATAATGTTGTCAATGCTTAAATCAGTAGCAAAAAATAATGGAAGTCTTAAATGTAATAATCTGGAATCAAAGTATTATAGACTATTCATTATTATTATTATTATTTGTCGTCATTGCCAGATGGGATGGGGGGGCATGGTAATGGGTTGACGTTCGAAGTCAACCCTTCCGAAGCTTTAATTTTGATAATCCAGAACCGGAAGTCTCGGTGTCACTCCGCGCCGCTCGACGCTCGAGTCTGGACCGGAGGTTTGCCACTTGCCGATGCGAGTTTTCTGAGTTGCGAGGCTTCTCCGGTTGTTAGTCCGACCCCACCTCATCAAACTGTACTCTCTCTCTCTCTCTCTCTCTCTCTTTTCCACACAGACATCCCCACGCGCACGACCATGCGCGCCTCTCCCCGGTGAGAACAGGATGCCCACTCTGTGAAGCCTCGCCGGGCAGGATGGACGGATGGATGGGCGGACATGTCTAAAGGCGCACTGGAATAACACAGCGAGCTGAAAAGAGGATCAGCGTCCTTTCTCGGCTGTTTTTGTCTTGGAGTTCATTTTTTTCCCCCCCCCCCCCTCGCCACCACCTATCTCTGGAATTGTTACATTCAGTGGCGCAACATTTTTTTTTCTTTCGGCTTTGATCACCTGCTATGCGTCTGGCGTGGAACACACCTGGTGGAAGGTGTGCAGCGGGGTCCAGCCCGAGACAACAGGACATCCGCAACTGAAGAGAGAAATAGAAAGAAAAGAAAAAAAAGAAGCCCCGTTTTCTTCTTTTGAATCTTTCTCTACTCTGTGCGTAATGCACGTGGAATGAAGACAGAGGATGGATATCATTTGGGAAATACTGATTATTCTTCACGCCAACGTGATCGTCTGCATATCAGGTGAGCTCATGGGCGTCGATGCTGTCTCTTGGGGGCAGGTGCGTCGGATGGATGGCTGCGTTACTTTTTACTGATTGATTTTGTAAAAATGATTGGGATTGAGGGTGGTTTATAGGTGGGGGTGGGGGGGGGGATGATTAATTTATATATAGGAAATGCATGTCGGGCAGGTGGAGAGAGAGAGAGAGGAAAACTGCGAAATGTTACCTCCAGGTTGTGTGCACGGCGTGATATAACCCTGCTCTTTTTAATCTTTGGTTATAGATATATCAGGTGTGTGTGTGTGTGTGTGTGTGTGTGTGTGTGTGTGTGTGTGTGTGTGTGTGTGTGTGTGTGTGTGTGTGTGTGTGTGTGTGTGTGTGTGTGTGTGTGTGTGTGTGACTCAAGACAGTCGCCGTGTAGCCTCCAGGACTGGATCTGGATGCGCAGGCTTCTGACGCACGCGTGACATGGGTGGGCTTTTAAAAAAAAAAAAAAAGCAAAGCACAGTGAACATTATGGATCATGTGTTTTGTTGCCCCCCCCCCCCTCCTCTCCTGAAGTTATCATCAGATGAAGCCGCTGTGCGCCCCGGGGAGCGACGCGGCGCTGTGTGTAGGTCATGCCGCGTGTGCGTCCGTGCGGCAGGCAGCGCGTCGCGGTGGGGCCAACGCGTCTCTCTCTCTCACTTCGCTGTGGTTCAGCGGATGCTTGACTTTAACAGGCCGATGTAACAAACGCGCTCCTGTTAAGTGTGTTTGAAAAGTGAGTCTTGTTTTAAAGGAAACGTGACAAAGTTTCACCCCTTTGCCAGTGTTAAAAATGCAAGAGTTTATTATTATTTTTTTTTTTTAAATCAAGGCAGATTTTTGTGCCCACGAAAAAAAGGCGACATTTGGGAAATGTATACAATTATAACACCGATTGAGACTTTCTCAAATGTGTGTGTGTGTTTTTTTTTTTGCATCCCATCTTGTAAGATATATAAATCTACGAATCACTCCAGTAAACATGAGCAGATTGTCCTTGTCCTCCTACAGACCCACAGGTTTAGGTGAGTGTGGTTTATGTGACCACATCGTGCGTCACTGGCTTAGCCCCACCCAACAATCTGCTTTATTCCTTAAGAATATGTTTTACTAACCAACCAGGAGCAAGATAACCACAAGATTTATAGTGAGTCATTTGGTTATGGTGTTACGTTCATGGCCTTTATTGAAAATAGTTTCTATGCTGTATGGTCGTTCTACTGTGGCCTATAATAACCGAGTGGGAATTTAACTGTTCAAATACTTTAAACCATAATTTACTCAGCTGTTCATACTGTTTCTCACTTGTGTTTCCCCCAAAACACCCCAAAACCCAGCTTACGTAATGAAAATGCACTTTGTCTTTTATTTTATTTTGTCCCGTCATTTAAACTTTTAAATACTGCTGCTTTTATTTTGAAGAAAAAACCCTTTCGAAGAAAGCGACGCACGGAAAAACTGCAGGTGTGTCGTACCTTTGTGTCTGTTCGTCACGTGATCGATAAGGTTGGTCTATATCTGGTTTCATACTGTGGTTACTACTGAGTCACGGTATGTTGTAGTTTTGTAGTTTTGCTTACTTGCATGATAGAGGCCGTGTGCTAGCAAGAATGCTATGTTTTCACGTCATGCTGATGAGCAATTAGCGTCGCTCGTCGTGTCCTCCGAAGAAACCTCGCAAGGAACACACACTTATTATCCTAATTCAGTTTAGTTGAATTGGGATGCGTGGAGCAGCATTTTAAGTGTGAATTTTTTTTAATTTTATTTTTTGTTTAAAAAAGTAACTGTAGTACAATAGATTACAGCCCATAATGGTATAAAAATGAAAACATATATATATATATATATATATATATGTATGTATACTGTATGTGGAGTTGGTGTGTCTGCCTGTGAAACACTTTACTGCTAGGTGTTATATAAATAATCTTTATTATTATCAACCAGCACAAGTTATGTTTTTAGATTAAAACTTTATTGCACAACATGAGACTTATAGCCTACAATCGAGCGTTAAGTATTACAATTACACAGAAGAGTAAGATCTTCTACAATTTATTTTTTTTTTGTCAAATCTAAGAGCCAATCAGCTCTCTGATCGAGCTGATTGGCTGATTGAAGGAGCCTAACATTTTCTTTCTTTATTTACGTGATGTTCCACTTTAAGAAAAATCAAATAAAACATTCAGTTTGGTTTTCTTCTTTGCTCGCAAGGTGTGTTTACAGTATTTTCTTTCGGAGCTATATTCCAGTAAAAGAGCGCGAGAGTCAAGATCTTGGGGTGTTTTTCTTTTTCTGTTTTTCCTTCTTCAAAATATATATTTTTTTAAATGTTTGAGCTTTAGCACCGTAGAATAAAAGGCATCGACTAATCACGTTGACTTGTGCCTATTTTTATAACACAGGGCGTTCTGTCGTCAGAACCGACTTTATTATTCCTTTCAACTTTGACATTTTCGTGTTGTTTGTTCATCACGCCCCTTGTGTTGGAACATCTTTTGACAGAAATGGAGGTGTGGAGTTTAAGCAATGAGGCAGGGTAGGTCCAATGAATGATGCTATTGAGCTGCATTATGGGAAGTGTAGGATCTGCTGTTTTTTAAATCAGACTCACACTATGCAAACCAATAATATCTAGGCCTGTCTTTCTGCTGCTTCCATTTTGACTGAATCTGTTTCGTCACAAAAGACAATGGATGTAGTTTAGCTTCATTTTGACTTAGTATGTGGTCATGGCTCTCAGTTTAGCAGCGTATTTCAATTCTTCTGAGCACTTTCTGGATTTAAAGGGACGATCAAAAGCTCCAGCACAAGCGAGTGAGTGCTTCTTGAGCAGAAGTTGTGCCGTGAACTGCCGCCTCAGTAGTCAAGAATTAATTGTCATGCTCAGTATCTCGCTAGACTTTTCTATCCTTTTATCCTGGCGGTTGGAATCCACTTTAACGAGACATCTTTTCCCGCTCTGCTTATGCCTCGGCTTGGTCCCGCTTTTGGTCAGGGGACTCGAGTAGAAGTAGTAGAAGTATTCATGTGGACATGCTGATTATATTCAAAAAACAAAAACACTAGCCTGTTTGCTGTGTGTCATTTGTACTTGTCGTGTGAGTCACGTCTTCCAGTGAAAGCCTTCCTCTGGTGATGCTATGGGAATGTATGGAGCTCAGCCAATTGTTACCACGTAGCTTGATTGTCAGGTGAAGCTCTGCGGGGATTGATAATGCAGCGAAACCAGACTTCAAGGCAAGGCTATAATCCCCCACAGTCGAGCGTGGACCGTGGACATGAAAGTCTCCTCAATGCCAAGAGTCTAATCTGTGATGTAATCAAGAGGCAAAGCTTGGCTCTGCTCCAGTGACCGTGAACGGAAGACCCGACTCCCACGGACGCAGAGGCGGAACCCTTAGTTGATTTCCTGAAGACAATGAGCTACAATCGTTATTCTGAAAGGCTTTCAAAGTCTGACACTATGGCCATGTCCCATTTCTGATATATCAGAATCAACTTTATTGGTCAAGTATGTGAACGCATCAAAATAATTGGACTCTATTATGGACAGAATGTATATTCTATCTTTATAATGTTTCTGTAAATTGTTCACAAATACAAATAGTGCAAAGGAGTAGTATTTAAAAAGATTAATATATATATATATATAAACCCTCTGAGACTTGCGGGATCGCTGGCTTTCCCAGTTTTGCTGGTATATTTGTGGAATGCAAGATCGCAAATGGTGCAACAACCTTTTTCTTTCAAAGGTGAAGAAAACGGTGAAATAATAAAACGGTAAACATGAAAGGAAAACAAATGTAATCCCAAACATGATCATTGTTCAGATCCAGGATGCTCATCATCACTCAAAACAACAGCATTGTTGCTACCACGAACTCAGGGAATTAATCACATTACATTTACTAATTAAACTACATTATGTTGCGGGTTAACATTGTGAACTATTGTGAACATTTATTGTGAACCAATTAAAATACTATTGTGAAACAATAAACACACGTTTTTCTTTTTTCTTTTCCTTGTGTATCTTCCACTAAATTGCCAATACAGTGAAGAGGTAGAATCATATTTTCAGTGGTGTTCCCTCTTTATTTTTTAATGAAGTCGTTGGCTGTCGTGTCGTGTACAACCTTAAATGGTTTAACAGACGGGTCTCCTGAGGTAAAGACGTTGGCTTGGAGAGAGAAGAGCAGTGGGGAGAGCACAAATCCCTGTGGTGCCCCAGTGCTGATGTAAATTGATGGAGGGTTGCTCAGAGACCGGGATGACGGCTGAGTCTTGTTTTCCAGCTTTTCAGCATAGCTCCTCTTTGCCACTCTGATGGCTCTAAATCAGCGTGTTTCTGTCCTGGCTGTACAGGATTCTGTCTACACTTCTGTAGGCCTCCTCCTTGGCCTAAATATGTTGTGTATAGCAGATTTAATTAATGAGCTACCAGGACTTGAACATGTAAAACAATGAGTGGAAACACATTGCTCTAGAGCTCTTTGTATTGTTCCAAAGTAGTCGCAACAAAAAAAGACCACCTCATTTATCTCATTTTGTCTGTAATCTAAGTCTGTGGAGTGATCAGGTCATTATTTCTGGACAGGAAATGCTGCTGTAGAATTTTTGCAATGTAATTTTGATGCTTGCAGCACCACACACCAAATTACCCTCAATCGTATTGGGTCGGAGGCAGAAATCTGTTGCTATCGTAAGGCCCGAAGTCAGAGGTCAAGTGGTCTGGGGATTTTTCACCACCACTGTTTCCCGTAACATTTTGACCGTTTTGCCCCGGCTGTAAATAACTCCAGCGGGGTGGCCCTGCCAGACCCGATGTTAATGAAGGGTCAATCTCATCTTGGGTCTGCAATCTCTGGAGCCTCTCCCTCCATTCTGATTTGTAAACATCTTTTTTTTCCCCCTTATTTTTTCAGAGAATAGCGGTTTGTTCATTTGTTCACCTAAAAACACAGAAATGGGAAATATAGGGAAGCAATTATCTTGTTGCTGCTATTTCATTGCGGATCGCTAATTTATAAAACATGGTTTCATGGTTATCTGACAATGGTGCTTTGATGTTCATATAGAATGCTAGAAGCTGAACCTCCTCCTCGGCCTCTGTATTATTCCATGTCTGTTTCATCTGTGTCATATTCAGTCAGCACTGTGGGTTTCAACGAAGCCTCATATCTAATGCACGCAATGTTTTTTTTCTCCATACATCTGTCTATTAGGTATTCTACAGAGGCAGCATGTATAAATGATAAAAATAACGCAGTGTAATTGATGTAAAGCAGGGTCGGATTGACCCACTATGGGGTCCAGGGGCAAAAGGGACCCCTGTTTTTATGCTCTCTGTGCTATTATAAAACCAGGGCTGGGCAATACCACAACATATAGACGTATAGAAATACTTTCCTTGAATATGAGTCAGTCAAAATTTTATAAAATACAGTATTACCCAACACTTTGGCACTCCCAACTCTTCAAATACTGAGGGTTGGTCATAGGAACTATGTTTAAAACTATGACGCTCTAGGTTCCCCTCTAGCGTCAGTTTTGGACGTGGCAGGGATGGCGTGTCAGTTTCTGCTTGTTACATGCGTAGTGTCTTTTCAAAATGAACTTCCCCTTTCACAGGGAGCATGCTGTTAAATGCAGTTGTCTTTTCAAATGAACCTTCCCTTTCGACAGGGAACGTACAGTTCACGCTTGTAACGTGCACACAGTCTCTCTGAATAAACTTTCAACGTAGGTTTTCTCAGTTGTAAGGTTTACTTAGATCGAGGCAGCGATAGGCTTAGGAAAAGATAGTAGTTTGGGGTTAAAATAAGGACTTTTTTAAATGTAAAATAAGGACGTTTTTTTAAGTAACTGGCTTTAGTTAAGTACGTAAGTCACGTAGCGTAACTAAGGTAAAAGTAGTCAAGGTTGTCTTTGTTCCACACGGGATGCGAACAGCTGTCTCGTGGGTGAAAGTCTTGTGTGACCTGTCCGACCAAAGAGAGACCTTCTGGCTTTTTATACCACGTCAGTCACCCTACCGTGTTATACTGACGCAGATGAGTTTATATTGGAGTAAGTTAAAAGCCTGTCGCATTCTAAAGAGGTATACGTAGGCATCAAACGAATGGGACTGACAATCGGTTAACATGGTTTCATGGTTTCATGGTTACCTGACAATGGTGCTTTGATGTTACACAGGCCTACATATATAATGCTAGAAGCTGAACCTCCTCCTCGGTGTCTGTATTAATCCATTTTGTCTGTTTCATCTGTGTCATATTCAGTCAGCACTGTGGGTTTCAACAAAGCCTTTTTTTCTTTCACATGATCTTGAAATCCAATTCAATAATAGCCATGATGGAGGAAGCCTCATATCTAATGCACGCAACGTTTTCTGCCTTTTTCTCTATACATCTGTCTACAAGCTATTCCACAGAGGCAGCATGTATGGATGATAAACATAAAACAATGTTCTGGGTGTAAAGCAGAACCAGGACCTGTTGGGGCCCATATTGGCGTGTTTATGCTCTTGTTTTTCTTTTCAAAATAGTGTTTTATCAAATAATATATTTCCCACAACACATTCGCACTCCCAACTCGTCAAATACAGAGGCTTGCAGTGGTCCTACGCTTAAAGCTAAGACGCTCTAGGTTCCCCTCTAGCGTCAGTTTTGAACACGGCAGGGATGGCGTGTCAGTTTCCGCTTGTTCGTATTGTCTTTTCAAAATAAACTTCCCTATTCACAGGAAACGTACAGTTCTCGCTGGTTACATGCACACAGACTCTCTCAATAAACTTCAAACATAGGTTTACTTAGTTTCTAGGTTAACTGGGTTCAGATTTAGGCAATTAAAGTACTTTGGTTAGGCTTTGGAACATATAGTGGTTTGGGGTTATAATAAGGACTTTAAAGAATACATAAAATAAGGAAGCTTGTTACGTAACTACTGTTAGTAAAGTACGTATGTTACGTCACAAAACTAATGTAAAATAAGTCACGGATGTATTTTTTTGCACACAGGTCATGAACAGCGGTCTCCTTGGTGAAAGTCTTGTTTGTGTGACCCATCCAACCAAAGGCCAAAGCATCACTGTCATGATCCTAAATGTCCCTTAGCCGTTAATTGACTTAAATTATGTTCATTTTGTGAAAGAATTAAGAGCAATAATTCGCATTATTTATTGGCAGTTATTCAGTGTTAGTTTAAGCTTCTATGGTTAGAGCTTCAGTTCTTCTGAGGGAGATATACCTTGAATGCCAACAAGTATTGAGTGAACTGTCTTCCATTATGAAAATGATCAGGCTGCATTTATGCTGGATCTGTGCTCTAATGATCAGAAATTCAGACCAACCAGATAAACAGAAAAGTCTTGCTGTGGAGGAGGGGGAAAAAAGTATCGATTTTTCAATGGACTCCAGTTGTGGCTCGATCTATAAAGACTTGTCGTGTGTGCTTTTTACGCAGTGTATTTCTTTTCTGGCTAAAGGCCAGAGCAGGAATATGTTTGCCGCTGTGCCGTGAGCACACATTCAGAGGGTTTCTACCTCTCCTTTTCCTGGCATCTCTTTTTCCCCCGCAGTATTTGTTTGCCTCCCCTGCTCAAAAAGCCAGTCCTAAACAGGATTTCACACTAGGTGCCAGGTAAACAGCTCTGTCTGCCGTTCTCCCATCTGTTCAGACACAGAGTTCCCTTTTTTTCCTTCCCTCTTCTACTTTGCCTTAACATGTCCTCAGCAAGATATCCTTCTATTCCTGCACTGTGACAGAGTGGTAAAAACGTGATGATTTATCTTTTCTCTACCTTGTTGTATTTAACTGAAGCAATGCCTTTGCTCGACTGCTGGTGTTTCTGCTTGCAATTTTGTAGAGAACCAGAGCACAGTTTGATTGCAACCAGGCAGGTCGGAAAAGTGAAGTGTCGTAAACTTGCAGTCTCTCTACTGGCCAGCAGGGGGAGACTCTTCCGGTTGCAAAAAGAAGTGGTAAACATTGTAAACATGAGTTTATGGTCTCAATCTCTAGTTTTAAGTCTTCTTCACTACAGCATGATGTTCATTTAGTAAATTACCAATACCATTTAAAGTCAAACAGACCATAAAGCGGTGTATGCTTTACGGTCAGGTCACTACCTCTACCAAAGCGATAAATGGCGTCTCTATGCAAATCCTCCGTATTGGCACCTCAGTTAGCTGGTTGCAAAAATTCCAAGATGGCGACTGCCAAAATGCTGAACTAGAGGCTTCATAACAGCAGTCCACAAACCAATAGGTGACGTCACGGTGACGACATCCACTTCTAATATACAGTCTATTGTTGAAACATAAGAATAAACAGCACCTAGCAACAAAACTGAACTATGTAAACCAGCTTGTTTGACAGTTTAAAACGTTTTGGATGGCAGAGTCTTCAAACTAGGGATGCATGGATCCCACTTTTTCAGTCCTGATAACGAAACCTTGGCTTTGGGTATCAGCCAATACCAAGTACTGAACCAATATCAGTTTTAAATCAATAAGCTTTATACCTCACTGGGTGGAAGCAACTGGGATCATACTTTACTGTGTAAGACGACATCAGGCTTGACCCAAACTTAGATTTTTTTTTTAAACTTCGTACAACAAAAGTAACAAATGAATATATGTATACAAATTTGCTGACTTGTTATTTATTATTGAAATAATAAAGCGTGCACCTTGTTAAAAAAAAAAAAGAAAAAGATCTTCAAAATGATTTAGTCACAAAGGACCCACTCCCTATGTAGATATTAACAGCTCATTCCAAGGTAACAAAGACACAACCGTTGTTTATTTCAGGTGGTTATATTTTATTGATATATATTCCATTTCTGCGATTAGATCCCCCTTAATTCTACAAACTGGACCATTTTAAATAACTTCACTAGTAGATATTTAAGTGGGGAAAAGCAGTAAAAGAAAATGACTTCATTTTCTTTGTGGTCCCTATAGGAAAGCTTATTCCATACATTCTTCTTTAAAATGACTATGTGTCTAATGCTCATTTATTACACAGCTCTGAAACAACAAAGCAGTTTTCTCTGCATCCTTTTCACTTTTCTTGCTCTTTTGTTGCTGAGCATAAACAGGAATTGATCCTTTGTTCACATAACTGCAGGATTTACCCTGGCATGCCGTGAATAATTTTGCGGCGTCAGCTGTAGTGCTAAAACAAAAGTACTTTGCAAAAGGAGTGTCAGCTGGGCGTCCGTCATGTCTTCCTGTGCAAATTTGACAACCTGTTTAGGAGCTAGGATTCACTACAAGACAAGAGTGTTTTTCAGTTGTTGAACTCCTCCTCTTTCTCCTTCTTCTGCCTATACCTCTACCAGAGCAATGTACAGCGTCTCTACGTCAATCTTCCGCAGCCCAAATATGGTCGCTTCCGTACGTTGGTTTGAAAAAATCCAAAGTGGCGACTGCCAAACCGCCCAACATGAGGCTTCATAACGGCAGTCCACAAAAAAAACCTGCAAATCTCGCCCTGAATAAACCTTTTACTTTAACCAGAATTTTTTTGGACTTGATTGATTGGCATGTAACCAACAGTCACGTGGCAAAAATTCTGTGAAACTTCAACTGAACTGCAGGCTGCTGATCACAGAGCAGAGAGGAGAGGAGAGGCTGTAAAAATGTAAATAGTTCAACGTATATTGCATGTGGAGCATGTATTCTTTTTCCAACATTGGTAGCATTTGTGGACACTTGGAAACAAGTTGCATATATATATTCCATTGTTTGCCAATTTTGGAAAATAAATTATCAACGAAATTAAAGTTTGTTTTTTCTTTTTAGGATTTGTGGCATTATAACTGTTATACTGCACAGAATATATTACTGAGTTCTGTTCCCGTGCAGTGAAAATCAAGGCGGAGTAAAATATGACAGGAGCAGAAAGCGGCTCCACTTCCACTTCGCCAAACCTGATTTTGCGAGCAACTGTGACCACCTCAGATAATCACACTCCAGTCTCTGAGAAAAACAACCAAAAGAAAAAAAACATGCCCTCAGGGAAGCTTAGAAATGTAAATGGGATGATGAAATCACAGGGTAGAGGCCTGCGGCGTATTCGTGACAGTAACACGTGTCTCCATCCGCCCGGCCATATGCCACCGGGCAAACGACCTGCGGTACCGGGGAACGCCTCCAAGCGCTCCCTGCATGTTGCACAAAAACAGTGACACACGGTGCCCGCAGTGCGTTTCTGCACCGGTTTTCCTCTGCGTGGCCGTCTGGGTCAGTGTCGGTGTGTGCACGTCGCCTGTTTGCCAAGTCATTTTGAACGGCCTCCCGTTTCTACAACAGTAGAGGTGAAGAAGTTATTTCACTGGATCTGAGTACGGTCCAGAATGTGCTCATCCAGACTCTTTTCAAATCCCCTTCCTCAGTCTGCTTTCAACACTTGGAATGAGCCAATGTTCAGTGCCGTCCTACTTCATGATCTGAAAAATCAAAGCAAATATTTAAATAAAACAAACAAATCAGTTCTTAATCATTTGGATTATGTGTGTTCATGCAAATAACCACTATAGATGACAATAACAGAGCAAAATCGATCATATTTAGAGTTTTCAGACAGGATTCAAGATTTAATAAAGTCAATAAGAAGACCTCACAAGTACATAGTTGTGTGTGTGTGTGTGTGTGTGTGTGTGTGTGTGTGTGTGTGTGTGTGTGTGTGTGTGTGTGTGTGTGTGTGTGTGTGTGTGTGTGTGTGTGTGTGTGTGTGTGTGTGTGTGTGTGTGTGTGTGTGTGTGTGTGTGTGTGTGTGTGTGTGTGTGAGACACCGACCACCTTGCCTGTCCCCAAGCAGCCGTAGCTCATCACATCTGCTGCTCAGGAATTTGAAGTCTATCAACCAGCCGGAGTGAGACGACCTCCACGCCAGCTGTAATTTACCACAGGGAGAGATGGGATTGTGTGTGTGTGTGTGCTTGAGTGTGTGTTTGAAGCAGACAGAAAGAGCAAAACGAGTTAGACAGAGAAGAGGGAAGGAAGGTGGTGGTCACACAAAAAAAACCCAGTCACAACAGCGCCATCCAAATGCCCCAATTCACTCTCTCTCCGTCACACACACCACACAGGCCCCCGTCAGGGAAAATCTCCAGCTGCTAATCTGATAATCCTGTGCAGATGTGTGTCCCACAGCAGTAAGTAGGAATAGTGTGTGTTTGCGTGTGAGGGAGGGAGGCGAGCCCCCTGAATAATCCACGCCGGCGTTAACGCACTCCGCCATCACACAGCCAAGGCACAGCGTTGGGTCAGTTCAAAAGATGATGTTGTCATGGAGATAAAAGGCATGGGAAGCTATATTCATAGTGTCTTTGTAGTATTAACTTAGTATCATAGGCTGCTTAGTGGTAGAAAGGGGTCAGGTCATAATAACCTCTTAATATTTATATTGCTTTGAAAAAATCTCCTTCAAACTATATTTTGAATGCGGAGCAGTAACGTAGAGACGCTGTATAGAGCTCGGGAAGCGGCAGCTACCTGTCATTCACAGTAGGCCCGCCCTAAAGCATACTTTATGGTCGATTTGACTCTAAATGGACCATAATTTACTAAATGAACATCATGCTGTATTGAAGAAGACTTTAACTAGAGATTGAGACCATAAACTCATGTTTATAATGTTTACTGAGGGAATAAATCAAGTGAAGGTAGGGTCATTTTCACATAGACTTCTATACAACCTGACTTCTTTTTGCAACCAGAGGAGTCGCCCCCTGCTGTTCAGTGGAGATAATGCATGTTTGAAGACCTTTCTGCATCGGCTTCACTCGGCAGAGCCAGAGGTTGCTGCCTGATGCCGACTTAAAACCATCACGTGGCACATGTGTGTAAATGTGACCGGCAACAAAAATGTTATATATGTGACTGACTGGCAGTCACCGGTCTTGGCCGATATAAGTTGAAAGCAGTCCGAAAACTAAAAATAACCCATGTATTCACATTATGGCTGTTTTTAGTAGCCTAGTATTTAAAAAAAACAAGTGAGTTTGCAGTAAGTTTATTTTTAAATTGTGAAAACCAAGGCGATGGGGCCTTTTCGCTGCAGTCAGCATGAGTTGTGCTCTGAGAGATGCAACGATAACCTCAGAGTATTGTTTTAGAAAACGGACGCCACTGCTGCTCTCCAACAACCGTAAGACTCAGGGCATGATGGGAAAACAACCAGCTGTCACCTGATTAAAGAGCTGATTGACTCTTTTCAATATGTTCAGAAAAAGATCGATAAATATGTCGGGTTTACAAAAAGATGGTGAGATACTTAGATAGGGTTTCCAAAAGATTGTGAAAGACGTAGTTAGGTTTGGTAAAAGATTGTGAAATACGTCTTTGGGTTTGGGGAAAGATCGTGAGATACTTAGTTAGGTTTGGTCAAAATATTGTGAAATCGGTCATAAGGTTCAGGAAAACATTGTGAAATATGTCTTTAGGTTTAAGAGAAGATCGTGAAATACTTTCTTAGTTTTGGGAAAAGAACATTAAATCCATCATTAGAGTTTAGGAAAAGATCGTGAAAAACATTGTTGGGTTTACAAAAAGATCTTGAGATACTTAGTTAGGGTTTCCAAAAGTTTGTGAAATATGACATTAGGTTTGGTTAAATAGTGTGTAATACGTCTTTGGGTTTGGGAAAAGATGGTGAAATACTTTGTAATGTTTGGTAAAGGATCGTGAAATGCGTGATTAGGTTTCGAAAAAGATTGTCGTTTGGGTTAAATCATCTACGAAAGTGACGCTGCTTAAGCATGCAACTTGCGTGACCTCTCGTCTCCCATGGGGAAGGAACAGCGATCCCCTGGGATGGCGACCGCCTACAGCGTGATATTTACATGTGTCGCCACACTCTATTTCAGTCAGTCAAATCGCTAGCATGCTAGGTCGTCTTGGAGACCCAGCTTCCTGGGAGAGTTTAGCAGAATTATTCAATATCACTTCACTCCAAAGATAATGCGAACAAGTTGGCTGAAATACTGGTGCAGAGTGTGTGTTCTAATCAGAGACAGAGACAGACAGCCACTTCTCTCCTGCTCTCCTGAATACTCTTTGTGTAATAGAACACCACTCTGCTGAGCCAACTTTGCCTATTAGTGCAGACACAGTTCGTCTGAGCCGATATTGGATCACGTGTTTGGGACGAGAAGACCAAAACAATGCAATTATTACGATATTAAAGCTGCTACATGCAACCTTTTTAACGTTTGAATTATCAATCTGTTCATACCTGCTTTTGGTTGGCCTGAAAAGATATAGTCAGCGAGGTTTGAGGATGTGTAGAAAAAAACTAAAGATATAGTGGATTTGGGTTTACCTGCTGCCGCCTCGTCAGTGTTTGTTTTGGAGCCAGCAGACTTCAGGAGAAGAGATGATGTGAGCCCTCTCTTAGAGACCCGTCAGTCAAAGCAAACACAACCCCGAACATACCACTTTCAGAGCCCTGTTATCTTCAAAATAAGTTTCCGAACCGTCTCCACGACGCACTGCGGGAGGAGTAAAATAAGCAGTTCAACCGCAGCCTCAGGTGGGATAAAAAAAAAAGTACCGACGTCCTCCCTGTTTCTCCAGGTTTCCTTTGCAGTCAGCGCACAGATGGTATCATTTGAACGTGACAGAACCATCAATGCCTTTTGTACATCACTCATGAAAATGAGCATATGCCAGGACCTTAAAGATGCACATTCTTTAGATAAGAATCTGTTGTGATGAGAAATATTTTTGTTCACTTTTCTACATTCAGATTGGCCACTTTCAGACGTGTCACTTCACTCAGATACTAAGCAGTTTTTGGGGGCATTCCAGTTGTATTCATGTGTGACAACGTTCGCTCCCGTAGCTGCCATTTCACATAGTGAGACCAATTTTGGGGGGAAATTGCTGCAACAACTCCTGAGACTTAATAGAGCATGGGAATGATAAGAACCACTGGACACACACACTGTTGAGCTGCATATTAAAATAATCTTCAAGTTCACAGCTTGTAGGTGAAGTCCACAATTATGTTTCATCTACTGTTATCTCCCCCCTAAATATTCCCTGTCCCTCCCCTCCAAAAAAGAATGTTTTTTGTCACATGACTGTTGGTCTCCAAAGAGTCAATCATGGCTTCACAGGAGTGTCGAATTTAATGTTTTTTATAGTATCTGATTCCTTCAAACGGTTTATTCAGGGCGTGATTTTAAATGACACATGTAGAATAAAGTGTTTGTGATGGGCTATAACAATTTTTGGCTTCTATGGCTGCTTTTTCTGACAGAAGTGTTTGTCACATATGATGTGTTCAAGGACCATCTGAAGGATGGAAAATCTGGTGATCATGATGTTTTTTTACGGCTTCTGCCTATGATAAACAACATGGTTTTGGCGGTTGTTTGAATAAAAAACATGCTTTTCAATCCCACTGGCGGGTTTTGGGGTTAAGAGGGTTGAAACCAGAATGGGAATTAGTTTAAAGAGCTACATCAAGCGGAAGCTAGCTAGAGAGATAGCCACGGTTAAAGCTAAAATTCACTTTTTCACCCCCACGGTAGCACTGGGGCAGCGTATTGCACACTGTATTTTTCAGATAGTAAACCAATTTGGTTTGATTCTGTCTTCAGGGCTCAGATCTTTCAGAGGCTAACCCCCCCCTACATACAGCTGGGGCTATTAAAGGGAGGTGAAGGATAATTGTCTCATAAGTCAGTGAGCACAGCTGTTGGCAAGGTCAAGTTTCATTTACGGACGCATGTTGCTGCTCTCAATTTCGTCTCTGTGTCTTTTCCCAATCCGTCATCTCTCTTTTTCCCCCTCTTTTTCTCCGTCTGATTCTGTCCCTGTACCTGTCCCGCTCCCTGTCACAACCCCCCGCCCCCCCCTCCACCCTGTCTTTCTGCATGGTCGGGCTTCAGGGATCGTCTGCGCCCCTTCAATGAATATTAATGGAAGACTTTGGATATCATATGAAAATGAACTGTTTATTTACAGGGTCTGTTGCTCTCTTCTTTGGCTATTTTGGAGGTTGGCGGGGGTTGGGCTGGGTTGGCTGCCAAACTCCCGAGTATGAGTGTGAAATAGGCCGGCGCCGTGCTAAATAGGATTCGGGTCAGTAAGAGGCTGTGGCCAACTAGATCCGTCATACGGCTCTGCTGTGGTGTTGTTTTGAACGGGGAGATGATTGGAAGGTGTCTCAAGTGGTTCTGGGTTTGTCGCAGTGGTACATGCTGAATTTTGTATTACTGGTCCTTTTTATTATGTTTTGTTTTTTCAAATGGAAATGTCCACTCATCAGTTTTGCAAAAAGCAGCGATGTAGGTTTACCAGACTGTCTTATTATTTAGAAGTAGGGGCTTATTAATACTGCCATGTTTGGCAACTTAAAATGACCGTGGTTGTCAATGGAGTCCTGTGGCTTTGAAGAATGCGATGTAACCCCTTCAGTTCCCTGACCGGAAAGGGACTTTAATCAAGAAAGGACAAAGGTAAGAAAGAAGAAAGGATGGAAGGAAAAGTTAGGAATCATGTTAGGAAGGAAAAGAATAAAGAAGGACAGTAGGAAACACAGAAGGATGAAGATAATAAGGAAGGTTAAAAGGAAGATCCGTCTACTTTTTATATACAATATATGGAACATTACTGGTGTATCTAACGCAAGTAAAGAAAGACAGGCAAAGAGACAGAGGGAAATAAACCAAAGAGGAACTGTAATAAAACATTTATACAGTATATTAGACGTATAGCTGCTAGATAAACGTGTTGGAGTAGAATGTGTAATGTTTCCCTCTAATGCTGTGTGGAGAAATGTCTTTTTTTTTAAATGTTAATGCCAAACATCAGCACTTCAAACCATACTAAAGCACGATACCCAAGTAACACTGGGAACTTCAGCCCACGTTTTACAAGTTTCCAGTGCAAATGAGTTCACTACCAGACTTTTCTCGTATCCAGCGACGTCATCTGTCATAAAAAGTTTTCAATCATTCTCTTTTTTCCCCCCCATTTTAATTGGGGTTAGCTGTCAGAATCCGCTGACAGTGGAGACAGCCATATAAGTCTATGTGAGCGCTGACATTGTGACGGGCAAGACAGAGACATAAAGTACACATTTGCCTCGGGTCCAGAAATGTGCAGTTTGGAAAGAATTGACGATAAGAGCAGATTGTCATCTGCTGAGCCTGGACCGTCTGTGAGCCGCTATATTTAGAGTCCAGACGTGAAGAGAGTAGCCAACTGATGCTTACAAAAAAAAAAAAAAAAAAAAAAAACGGCTTAAACTTGGGTGTTTAAGTTTAGAATGGAGATGATTGATTTTTTTTGTCTCATTGACTTTCTTGCTGCACTATTGTTCTGTGAGCAATTCAACAGCCTTACATTTAAGCTATTGATTGGATAACTTTACATGACCTGCAGGGAAGAACTCAACACACACAACAACCCCTTCAAACTCTCAGCTAGTGAAATATGTCATGGATGTCTGATACCCGACGCACCACGGGAACCCTTTGCACCCGTACGAGAAGCAACTAACTCCAACGTAAACTCATCTACGTCATTATTAGACGCTCAGAGCGAGTTGCGTGGTATAAAGAGTGAGAAAGTCCATGTAGGGTGGAGGTTGGGTCTATAAAACACAGGACTTTCACCCAGGAGACGGCTGTTTGTGTCCCGTGTGAGACCGTTGACTTATTTTAACATACTTTTGTAACGTATCTTGCAAACTTAATTAAAATTGTACTTATTTAATGAAACAAGCATACTACACATATTTACACCAAAACCACTGTTTCATCTTAAGTGCCAACCATATAGTTTTGTTTTCTGAAACAAAAAAATTCAAAAGTCAACCTCTGTGGGAAGATTATTTTGCAAATACACTGCATACATGTAAGGATGGGGAACTGTACGTTTCCTGTGAACACGGAACATTATTTTGAAATCACACCAAGCTCGTAACATGCGTAACTTTATGTTTCCTGTGAGCACCTACGATTATTATGAAAATCCTCTATGCATGCTGCTATTGGAAACCGTACATTTCCTGTGAACACGGAAGATTATTTTGAAAAATACACTATATTCACATAATGAGGGGAAACTGTATGTTTCCTGTGAACACGGTAGATTATTTTGAAAATACACTTTTTGCATGTGAATACTTGAAACTCAAAATTTCCTTTTAACACGGAAAATTATTTTGAAAATACACGGTGTGCGTGTAATGAGCTCTACATTTCCTGTGAACACAAATGATCATTTTAAAATAACCTATTTATTTTGCCCATGCATGTGCTGGGTTCATAACAAAGCTCTCAAGAGTACAAGTGCATGACAAAGCAGGGACAGTATTCAGTGTGGCATTAAAGCAGTGGGATACCTTCACTCCAAACCAATGAAATCCTCTTTGACTGAAACTGACGTGTTGTGTCATCCGACGTCCAGCTTTTCCATCGGAACAGGAAGCTTTCCAAAAGCAAACGTCACTCATACAATCAACTTCAAGTTGGAAATGCGTATAGCCTTTTTGTATTAAATCTTTTTTTATTTGTGGATCATAAAGGACTCATTTTTCTCCAATACTGACACTTATTTATCTTCTATATATTCTATATTATAGATATTATATCTATATTATAGTCGCCAGGATACGTCACTTCATATAAAAGTGTACTCTCTTCTCCTGGAGTTGTTAAATCATAAAAAAAAGATTTTGCTTATGCACAATTAAGCCTCAATAGCTGTTTTTAAATTAATGTATTATGTGCAAATTTTGAAGTATCACATTATGGAAATGGAAGTAATAGTTTTTTACGCTCTGTGAAGGTGTTTTTTGCATTTGTGGAAAGCGAGTCAATGCACCAAATGGATTATTGAAATGCCTTCACCAAATAAGATCATCTCACTCACATGACAGTCAGCTCTTTCTGCCGTAGGCTTCTTCCCTGAATATATAATTAGATATTTGTTACTGCAGAAAGCATAAAGAATGTCAAATATTAGCTTACATGAAAGTAAAATTAAAACTTGCCCAAACGAAACACATTCCTCCCTCCATTTTTTCATCTCATAGATGGTTTCTCCTCTACTTGGTTTACTGTTGGATTACAGCCAACCACAGCGTTCCATACCAGTTGATGGAAACGCATCTAATTCTATTTTTCTTTTTGGCAATATTACAAAAGTTCCCTCAACCGTTTGAAGCGGGATGGAAAAGCATGTTTTTCTTTTAACAATCGCCAAAAACTACACCGTTTATCTTAGCCAGAAGCTGTAAACGCTGTCATAATCCTCAGAGTTTACATGTTTCTATGGATCCTACGCATCACATGTGACGAACGCTTCCGGCAAAAAAAAGCAACCGAAAAGAAACAAACCGTTGAAAAGTGAAAGTGCTGGGGATGCAGCAGCACGGAATTCTGTTCATGAACTGTCGTGTCTTTACTGAAGTCATGCAGCTGTAAGCGGTGACACTGCGTTCTCGCTGTTGATCGTTGAGCTAAAGACCGTTTCGTGCTCCGTGTCCTCCATGTGAGCCCACTGTGACTCGTCTGTAAGGGGCTCGTTGTTGGCGTCACAACATTTGAGTCTGTTTTTTAATGGGTTCAATTCCCGGGCCGGACAACCTTCTGTGTGGAGTTTGCATGTTCTCCCCGTGTCAGCGTGGGTTCTCTCCGGGTTCTCCGGCTTCCTCCCACAGTCCAAAGACATGCAGGTTAGGTTAATTGAAGACTCTAAATTGCCCGTAGTGTGGATGTGAGCGTGAATGGTTGTCTGTCTCTATATGTCAGCCCTGTGATAGGCTGATTCCAGGGTGAACCCTGCCTCTGACAGCTGAGATCGGCTTTTAACTATCCATATCCAGGGGAAATGTCATATTAACAAGCATTTAAAACAAACACATTTGAAAGTACTTCTTCTCCTTTATAAGCAGCATCCTCTCATCTTCTACCTCACGCACACACTACTTAATTGATAGTTTAAACGTCATGTGCCGTTATTGCTCTGTGCCTGTGCTGACTCTCTAAACAGCTCCGGGACCCAATAAAATGTAAAAATGGCGATCCATCAAACCCCCCCCCCCACCTCCTCCCACAGCGTCTCGGCTGCATTTCCCTTTATAGATTGGAGGCATTTCCTTTCTGCTGATGTCAGGAAGTGTGTTTTTGGGGCCACAGCCAGACATTGTGAGAAATGGGACGGTGCTTGTCATGCTGCTTGTGTTCCTCTCTCTCTGTCTCTGTCTCTCTCTCTCTCTCTCTCTCTCTCTCTCTCTCTCTCTCTCGTCTGATGAGCCACAGGAAGTGATTATGTCTCACCTATTGGCTGCTGCTGATGAATATATGGAGTCAGGAGTGAGCCACCACAATAACCACAGACTATTCATGTTGAATTAAACTGATCTTGAAGTGAACAAATAAAAGTATACTTACATATTAATTGCAGTATAAGACCTCCATTTATGTAAAGGCAAAACAACCGATCTCTAGGTAACACATTTCCTACTGCATCTTAGAATGAATCCATGTTGCCATGTTGTGAGATGGAATATACATAAACACAAGAGATGCATATTAATAAGTGACACAAAGTAATATTTGTAAGCATGAATCATGGATGAGTAATCCCATTACAAAAGAGAATGCTCATTCATGATTAAAGACAGATTAAAGATATGAATAAGTGATTTTGATCATTTATTGATCTACCTAATTGTATAATGTATTTTTAGACATTTTAAATGATCATTTGCAACATTGTACTAATATAATTGATACATTCGTGATAGCCTTTTGTGATTCCATTTTATAATGGCGTTACTCGATTTAAAGACAGATTAAGGAAATTAATAACAGTGGTTTAAAAAAAAAAGGAAAGAAGTCCAATTAGTTAAATTACATTTATTTTAATTGTTTGAAATGATCATTTGCAACATTGATATACTCATATAACTAATACATTCTTCATAGCCCTTCATTTTTTTTTGTGATTTCATTTTACAATGATATTACTCAATCGTGATATGAAGACAGAATAAGGAAATTTATAATAGTGGTGTGAAAAAAATACCGGTCGAATTAATTCAATTAAATATATATTTTACATGTTTAAAATGATCATATGCAACGTTGATATACTATTGTAATTAATGCATTCTTAATAACCTTTTAAAAATATATTTAAATTATTCACTGATATCCATTATTTATTAGTGGGACGTTGTGGACTCCATACCTTTAGTCGTACATTATCTGCTTTTCCATCGGTCACACTGTAAATTGCATTCATTCTCTTTCTCCTATTTGCCACATCCTCCATAAACAAATAATTCCATAATATATTTTCGCATTCGTCAACGTCGTTTTGTCGTAATTAGTGCTGCTGTTCCCGGCAACCGCTCCGTTTTCCCACAGGGATCACAAAAGGTTCAATTTACCTTTGCAGAATTCCTCACTGTAGTATCTCTGCAGCAATTTGTCTGAAGCCGACGGTGATAAAACTGTTTCACGTTCGGTCTAATTAGACTGAAATAACAGGGAGAGTGGGCTTATCAATCTAAAAAGGGTGCTTTATTCTTTTTTTTTTCCTTTAGCAGGGACGGCAGCTGTGTTATCTGAGGCTCTAGTGCAGTGAACGTGCAGCAAAGAGTAAAGAGAGATCTGTATATTTGTCAGTAGCTTGTAAGAGGATCATGTCCACAGGCCTGGAATCTCCTTTATATTATTACTTACAGCAGCTACAATCCCAAGGGCTCTGTCTTACACACACACACACACACACACACACACACACACACACACACACACACACACACACACACACACACACACACACACACACACACACACACACACAAATAACACTGTGTTCTACTGTTCTCTCCGACAACTCATTATTCGTCTTATCTCATAAAACAGGATGAAAACGCTGTGCGGTTTGACAAAGTGGTACACCACCATCACAGTGTATTTGCTATTCAGCAGTACGGATAGCTTTTTATGTAAATGAAACTGTACAGGGATGGTCAAAGAAAACATCTCTAGGTCTTAGGTTGCTGCTACTTTGTTCCAAGAAATCACAGTGAAAAAAAGAACAATGGCAGCCACTACCGGCCGTTATGCAAAAGGTTGTTATTACTAAAAAAGTTACAGGTTATATTTAGAATATCTTCTTTAAGTTTATCCTGCCACGAGACAGCTGTGGAGGCGAGAGGTAACAATTACACGCTACTGACCCATTAGAAGTTCATCTTACGGGCCTTGCACTCGGCACAGTCATTAACAACACTGCTCAAGTAGACTGCGTGAAACTGTCACTGTGCGGGAGGGCCCCACCTACATAAAGCTTCCTATACACGGGCCCCTGACAGCTTCTGGGCCCCTTGCAGCTGCACCGGTTGAACCCTCCACATTTACAGTGCCAGTGACGTCTGACTTCGTTACTCTTGTGTTTTATTTGAAGTGGAAACTGGGTTCAGTACTGGGCAGTGGGCCAGCCTGTCTCTAATGGTTCAGAGAGTCCCACTCACTGCTGCTGCTGCTGCTTGGTTGGCCAATGCACCGATTTCGACGCACTCCAGTCATAAGGTGGCGTTTACTTCGAGTTCTTTTACCATCAAAAGGGAGAGAGAGAACTTATCATTTTGAAAAACAAGTTGAAAAAGAGGAAGCATTTTTTTTTTCTCAGCGGGGGCCGACTGCTACATGGTGGCAGCGGAGATTGTCTTTTTTCTGACCCACCCCCTTCTGAAATTGAACCCTGTTCTGTAGTGTTACTGCGGCAGGGCTGTTTGGAGGGGATAGGAGAGGGGAGGAGGTGTTTTGCTAGAGGTCGGCCTTGACTTCCATTAAAGACAAGCGAGCAGGGTCGAACCCTCCTCCACCCCTCCATTAAGCCCCGCTCTGCTCGTTCGGCGAAATGAACAGGGGAAAGGAAAAAGTTGAGGTGTAAAAAAAAAAAAAAAAAAAAAAAAAAAAAAAAAAAAAAAAAAAAAAGAAGCAATATCCCTTGTCGGGGTAATTTTCCGTCACAACTCTTTCCCTGAACACAGACTTTCTCACTTCGTCACCTCAATTATACTGTAGCACCTTTGCTCTGATCTGGGGCTTCCTTCTGCAGCTCTCACAACATGACAGCGTGCATTTATACAAATGCCTAGGAACTCACCCAATAATGGGGGAGAATGTGCTTGTGTGTGTGTGTGTGTGTGTGTGTGTGGTGTGTGTGTGGGGCGAGAGGTTGAGTTCCAATTGGAGGCCTTGTTTGCTCCAAGGCCGTCTCCGAAGAGCCTTATTTGCCCGAGGTCTCTCGCCGGGAAGGTTAGCGAGGGCGGTAAAATAATCAACCCTCAGCAGCGCCTGCGTTCCTTTTTGTTTTCTCCACTGAATGTTCTGATCTAAGTGATTTGATATCCCTTGTTCCTGTGTTTCTTCTCCCCGACCTCACAGCGCAGCCGAATCAGCCGAAAATTCACGAAGGATGGTGGGCGTACAAGGAGGTGGTGCAGGGGAGCTTCGTCCCAGGTAAGCTTTGAAAACAGCACGCAGCATACACCCATAACCACACCGCGTGCTCGATCCCGAAGTGCTAGCTTATTACATATTTAAGATGTCACCTGAGCCACCTTGCCATTGGCATTGTTTTCTCATTCTGACAAAGTCCCCTTCGCCCTTCCCGCACAGACGTCGATCTTATTCATAATTGATTGACGGCAGCTCGCCGTTCCTTCACCACCTTTTTTTTCCAATCTTGTCGTGCATCTGCGCGTCAGGCCAATTTATTTTCCCAGAGATTGTGTCTTTCTGCTGAGCCGAGGTGCTTTTTTGATAAACCCGCAGGTGGCTGTCTGCAGGAGTGTTTCTATGTGAGGAGGCGTCTATGCCTATGAGGACCAAATGTGGGCACGCGGGTAGAACAGTTATGGAAAATTCAAGGTAGAAATCAAGGTTAACTTTAAGAGTGGCGGGAGGTAAAAGTTAGGAGTTTTGTAGATTCCCATATTCCCACAAATGTTATGCAAGGTGACATTAACAGCATTCATTTGGAACCCTGCTTTCACCTGTGTAGTGGATGTAGTTATTTTTGATGTCACTCAATGGTTTGTGTACTGCCGTTTTGAAGTCTTGAGTTTGGCATTTTGCCGTTGCCATCTTTGATTATGGCTGTTACCATATTTGGAATAAGGAGGATTGACGTAGAGACGCCGTATACCGCTCTGGCTGTGGCAGCGACCTGTAGGGTCATTTTCCTATAGACTTCCATTCAGTTGGACTTGTTTTTGCAACCAGAGGAGTCGCCCCCTGCTGGTCAGTAGAGATTATGCAAGTTTTAAGACACTTCCGCATTGGCTTTACTCGACAGAACCAGAGGTTGCCCCAAATGGAGAAGCCACAAAATCTCTCTTTGAAAACCATCCCTTTCAATGAACTATGTGAAACATATTGGCACACATATTAGCGCTCGGTTGTCGATTCCACTACAGAGAATAAAGGAGAAGTTAAATTGTGCGTCTCTGAGTTCTCAAGGGAAATGTCACTCTACACTCCAGGACATGAGAGAAAAATCTGAAATGTTGCAACGAATATCAGAGGATGGAGTCCCAATTAAAACTGGTAACATACTGCTGTTGCCAGTTTTTTATCAAAAGTAGCGCAAAAACGTTAACAAAAGTTCAAGAAAAAAACAAGAAAAGAAAAAGAAATTTAATCGTGCCTTTTCCACCCACTAATGTGAAGTGAATAATGCACCTCACATTAGTGGAGTCATTTCAGGGTTGTTAGCATTTTTACACTAGCGTCCGTCTGATATCCGAGGCAATAGTTCTCGAGGTTAAATTCTGTAACGAGGAAAAAATAAGAAAACAAAACAGAAGGAGGAATTTGCAAAGGCGTCAGAGGTCATGGAGGTTTTAAAAAAAAACAATGAACGGAATTCCGGTTAATTCTCGTAAGTGCACGCAGCTGTGTGGGTCATTCTCATCTACTCCAAGACTCGCACTACAAGAACACATTTTTGCTGATGACTTACAATACAGTCCCAGTCTTTGTGGAGACGGACTTTCCGCCGGGTTATGCCATCTAAATCAGGGCTGGTTTTGACATGAATTTCTTCTAAGTGAATCCTACAATTTAAACTCAAGTCTGAAGGTTAAAGTTGGCAGTGAAGGCTGAGTTCCACAAAAGGCCCTGAGGGATATAAAAGCACATATGTGCTGTAACACAGTGAGGTATTGTGTTTGTTTTTGTGTCTGTTTCACAAAGCACACAAGGCTTTCCCAGAATGCCCAGGCATTCATAAAGAAGCGGCTGTTGTGTTTGTCCTATTCCCTCCGGCACCAAACCGCTCGGCGGGTTTGTCGCTCCCCGTTTACAGATCAGCCATCTCCCCTCGCACTCGCTTTTACTAACCCGCCGCACAACAGCTGGAGCCGTCACAACACCCTTCATGATACTCCAGTGGCCGGGCGGAGCATTCCCAAACCCCCCAAAACACCTCGCTCTGCAGCCGGCAGGCTTTCGATAGCTGGGACGAAAAAAGAGGAAAGAAGAAATTGTCTTTTACCAGTGCAAATAATGCCCAATTTAGCAGAGTGTAAGTCTGATAGCACTCTGTGTGCTCTGACAGCGACTGGCGATACAAGATTTCAGCTTGTTCACAGGAGTTTCAGTCATATGCTCATAAGCATTGGTCATTCAGAGTAATATTGTACTCCCTTAGAGCAGCCACTACACCGCGACAAGTAGGGCTGTAAAGTCCTAGTCGACTGGTCGACTTATTGGTCGATACGTTCTGGGTCGACCAAAATTCTGATTGGTCGATTTTTTGCCGTGTTAATTTCATAAAGTCGTCATCAGGAGGAAAGTACCAAGTGCTAATGGGGGTGTTTTCAGAGCCCTGTTTCACAGAAAACAGCCTGTCTTCAGAGAACACCCCCTTGTTTTCACTATTTTGGATTAACCATCCCAACCCACTAGAGACTAGATTGAAGAAGGTCCATGTTATTCAACGTCCGGTGGTTTAATTGCTGAATATTTATTTTTATTTTGAGCGTTTCATTTAAGTTTCATTTGAGTCCTCCTCCTCTACCATCCATGTCAAAGACATCGGCAGTGTGGCAGAATTTTTCCAAAATAGATGGGGAAAAAAGTCTGTAAAATTTGCAAACAACAGTTTGCATATCACAGCTTCGACTACAAACATGTCATCTAAAAACGGTAATATTTCAATATTATAGCCTATTAATATCATATTAAACATATTTCAATATTTTAGTCTAATAATCGTTTATTCGTTTTATATTTTCCCTGAATTGCCTTTTGTGTTTAATTGCATTCTTGTTTAATTGCATTCTTGTGCTGATATCAGTATATATTTTTTCGGTAATCATGGGCTGCATATTGCGCAGATGCACGGGTGATGCATCTCCACTTCTTTCCACCTGTTAATGGCCTATTTCTCTTCCTGGGAAACGATTCATGCTGAGGTCAAAAACTGCATCTTAAGACATTCACACTCTCCAAGGAAAAGCAAAGCAAATGCAATCACATTCTCAGGCCCGTGTCACTGCAGGCTGACCTTTTGGAATATTGCTTATCCTTCCTGAGCTCTCTCAATTGGCTTTAAATTGTGTAAAAGGTCAGATATGACCCTTAAGTGCTGCCTTTTCGCCTCCTCCTCCTCCTCCTCCGCAGCGTCATCAGTCGTGCTTCTTTCCACACGTCCGGCTGAGTCAGTTTCATTCTAGTCCTGGGTCTGTCATTTCACCGTTAATTAATGGAGGCGCGCGGGACACGTGTGATTTACTTCATTTATGCGCTCGTTAGTTTGTGTCTGGTGTGCGCTTTTATGATTCAACTGAACTTTAATTAAAACAGTGCAGTGCAACTCACAACTTGGGCGCCTGCTGCGTTTGCTAAAGTCCATGTGAGCCTATCGTAATGTCACGGGACTGAAAATAGAAAGGAAAAGCAGAGCCTCCAATTAAGCCGGCTAATAAGCTGTCATTGTAAGGCTTTAGAGTTATTCAGAGTATTGTTTTTGAGCGTGTGAATTGTTCGCATAGACAGGTCAGTCTGTATTTCATGACATAAGCAGGCCATTAGGACTTAATTGCATCATAAAATATAATACAAGACTAATATTAAACCCAGATTCTGCAAAAAAACGCTAAATTGTTATCATATATAAAGGACTTAAACCTGCTTGCAGCCTTTTTAAAAGCAAGTGCTTTTCATGTGTGTAACTTTTAGACTCCACAGTCCCTCAGTGGATTCACAGGATCAGGATCGGGACTGATCCAGAATGATCAGTGTGAGTCATATGAAGCCTGATCCCTTTCCAGTCATTCTGCATTTATTTCAGCAACATTTTGCAGATATATCAAAACGAAGCAGCTCTCAAAGCAGCGGCGTGGCCCATGTCCACTAAAGCGTTTTTTTTCCCCCCGGAAAATGTCAGGTGCTCTTCCGAAAAAAGGCCCAGCTGGGAGGGCTCTTCATTTTGGAGGAGGCAGCGTTTGTTTTTGTGTTGTTTTTTTTTTTTTACAGATGAGACGCTTTCGTTGCTATGATACGGAATATCCACGGATGAAAAAAATGGTGGCAGTAAAAAGAAAAGGCTTGTTGCTCTGGGGGGGATGGGAATTAGCAACATTCTAGAAACTTCTAAAGAGGTTACATGGAGGATGGGAAGGTGGTTTTGTCCCGCCCCTCCTCCACTATGATTGGACTATTTATAGAAATTTTGCGACCAGAGAAAAAAGAGAAACACCAAACGTGCAGCACCGAAGGATAGAGGCCAAACGTCATTGCAAAGAATTAAGAAAATGGGACAGTGATGTCTTTACATAACAAATAGTTGTTTGTCATAACATTAAGACTTCTGAATTTCAAATCTAGCACCTTTAAGTTCTTATTCTCAGGCTGTTGAGAGGAGCTGCGGAAATCCTTTCAAAAATGTCCCTGCTTGATCGCTACAAATGCTGCTTTACTCACCGGAATTTAATTTCTTTAAATATAGCGGGACGCTTTACACACAACATAAAAAAAGTTGGATTGAAAGGAGATCATCAAAGGAAAACTTTTGATGCAGGCTGAATCTTCTTTCAATATTGAGCAGAGAATTTTAATTCTTTCATCTCTAATTTGTATGACTAAATACGAGTTGTGATGTCAGCTCTTTGAGTTGGTACAAAAACAAAACCACGTCTTTCATTAGCTCTCCGTGATTTTCAGAGATCATCGGAAAGACGTGTGTTTGGCAACTAAATCAGTAAAGCCGAGCTGCACTTTAAAGACTGAGAACTACTTAAAGACTGAGAACTACTGTCTCAAGTTGCCGATAAAAAGCGATAATTTTTTTAATAATAAAAAAATAAAAAAATAAAAAATTGGGAACTGTCTCAGTGTGATCGGCTGGTTGACGTCTTTAGGTTCACCTTTCTCATTTGGCTGCAAAAAACTTCCATATGCAGCGGTACTAACTAAGATAGCCTCCACGGCAGATCAACATGGGCTCACGAGGTAGGCTAATCGACTATCGGCGAGTGCCTCCGGCTGTGTGCGGTCGTGATGTGTAGCATGGGAGGAGTGTGTCTGACTGTATTTAGATGAGGGGAGGGCTGTTGATCCTGTAAATGTAAAGGGGGGAGGGGGGAGAAAGGGCAGCAGCTGGGTAATACCATTTTAATACCCTTCATATGCTTCACTCTTTTATACTCATGCTTTCTTTTACGTTTTGTACGGTTTTCCCGCGTATTACTTACATGTTCGTGCCTTGTTTGTACCTCTGTACATTATGTTTAGTTTGAATGCTGCAACATTCGTTTCTTTTTTGTTTGGACCAGGGCAAACTGAATCTCATTCCTCTATGCCAGGGGTGGGCAATTATTTTTCCCAGGGGGCCAAATGAGCAACTGAAAATATTTTGGAGGGCCGGGCCAAAATGCCGAACTCAATTATGCATAATATACATTTTATTTCTATATAAAAAGCAGTAAATGGCATTGTTTTGACCGCTGGTAAGAGTGTATGTTATTATCTGGCAATTAAAAGGTGAGGTTAGCTTTCAAAAATATCATTTATTCAAATAGAATTTCCAAAATGATAAACAAAATGTGAAACATTTGACTCATTTTCAGTCACATTAATAACAAAGGGCATTTTGAGTTTCATATACTATTGAAACAAGGATTTTCTTAGCTTTCTAAAGACATCACATCATCTTTGTAGCCAAAATAAACAAGACATGTCACTGAACTGTGTAACTGTGTAAAGAAAAGTGTCCCAGTTTTGTAGCCTTTTTGACTTTACATGCCTATATTAAACATTTAATGTTTTCAGAACTGTGCAAAAAAAAAAAAAAAAAAAAAAAAAAAGAAAATTGTACTCTTTAAACACGGCGACATGCTCCCCACAAACCAAACACACAGGTTCACCCTGGACTTCAGTAAAGAAACATTAGTAGTCCATATTTGTTTGAAAGTTCTGCTTTCGGCACCACTTTCCTCTTTTTGGCATGAGCCGACATGTTCGCATGTTTCAGGGGTGACAAGGAAGGAAGACAGGTTGTCAATCACACGCATTTCACGTGCACAGTTGACGTGCACGATTGCGTGCACTGTGAGAATAAATGGGCTTCAAAATAAAAGCAATGCGGTTTTAGTCCACCCATAAGATAATTAGAAAATATGTTTTATTTTCTAATTATCATGTAATCTTTCGCGGGCCGGTCAGAATCATCCCGCGGGCCGTACAATGCCCAGGTCTGCTCTATGCACTGCACGGCACTGTGTACAGTTGGGATGTTGGAGGTACATCTTGTATCTTTTACCCTGCTTCCTTTGATTTGCTTGATTTGGATTATGGGGCTGTGGTAGCCAGGACTGTTCAAATACATTGAGTTGAAAGCCTCTGCAATACTTTATCAACATTTTTTTGATAAACGTTTTTTAATGAATGGTTGTTGTCGGCAATAACCTTGGAGACTTATACAATGGGTTTTCTGAAAACTAATAAAAGCCTAATAAAATAATCAAATAAAAGCCGGCCCCATTAGTCTCTTGTTGAATGCTTTTAATTTGAAGTAGCACACAGTTTTCATTAGCAGTAACTTAATGCAGCTCTGACACGACTGGAGGAGAGTAAACGGCAAACTGTGAGGCTGATATCGATCAGATCAACTTTACAGACAGTTCTGTTGGATTGCTTATCTCCAGCATGGGAATGGGGACTCTGCCAAAGTTATCATACTCATTTATAGAGAATCATTTACAGAATGTTAATACATGGACTGGCTATTGCTGCCTAACAGTGATGACCATAATTACAATAGAAAATAAGTGTTTTTTTAAAAAGTTATTTCACTTGGTATCTAAATGCCGTTTCAAACTTCCAGGAATGAAAGGAATGGCGAGGCGAGGAATCACTGAATCATTTTTTCCTGTTATTTATATTGTTGGCATGGCTACATTTATATATGGTGAGTCTGGAAAAATATTGGATTTAGTCCATAAAATTCAGCAACATCAGTTCATAAAACAATTGAACTAGGGTCCAATACATTTCTTGTTCCAGAGCTTTTGACCCCTACCACCATTTCTTCATCAGCAGAAGGAGTCCACTTAGCTGTCTTGGCACTCTCAAACTTTTCATTATTCTTAACACTTTTAGAACCTTTTTGTCCATGTTTTACACTATTGAGACTGTTTGATATGGTCAAAGGCTCTGGAATAAAAGAGTAAGAAGGCCTTGAGTCAAGATTGTTCCTGCCAAGTTGTTAAACCCTTGATATGACATGACTCACTGTAATTAGTGGTATTGTCCAAACTCCTAAAAACACAGATGCTTGGTCTGTGGCCCACATTCATAGTGCCTTTTCAAAATAGACTTGCGTGTTTACAGGAAATGTACAATTTCCCCTTGTGACATGCATACGGTGTCTCTTAAAAATAAACTTTTGTTTACCTTATGTTTAGATTTACTTGGTCAGGTTAAGGCAACAAAACTGCTTGATTAGTTTTTGGAAAAATATTATGATTTTGGTTAAAATAAATGAGTTTGTTACGTAAAATAAGTATGCTTGTTCCGTAACTTACAAATATGGCGTCAGTAAAGTGCATAAGTTCTGTTATAAAAAGAAATGTAAAATACGTTGTTGATTTGTTTTCACACACGACATGAACAGCGGTCTCCTGTGTGAAAGTCTGTGTTTGTTTGACCCAACCTCTCTCTTTGTATTAAGTCAGTTGCTCTGACCGTGCTCTGACTTGGATGAGTTTCCGTTGGACTTAGTTGAAAGCTCCTCGGAAAGACGCTAAAGGTTGCCACTGTGCATCGGAATAATACGCAGAGGGAAACTGACCAAGCCTAGGTATTTGACCAATCGGGTGTTAGAACAAGTTCCTTCTTTCCACATGAGGCCCCCATGGGCCAACAGAATTTAGAGTGCAGGTATGTTTGCCCTTCTTTTTTTTGTTGGGTAGATGAGATGCTGAGATGTCCCAACCCAAAGGTTTAAGACAGGAGGATGAGGGGGGAGGAGGATGGAGAGTGGTGAAAGCCTACAGACAGGGCATGTGATGAGAGTGAGAGTGCTCAGAGAGAAACTCACACAAGAAAGCTTTTATGGAGCTAATGGTGTAACAGTGGAATTGCTCTGTCTTTCAAACGCACACAGTCATTACAGCCACAGCCCTCCATCTGATCCGATTTGTCTGAGTGGTCTATTATCCAACACGACTTTGTTGTTGTTGATTTAGGATTGAAATGTTTAACTGCCAACTCGTTCTGTACGTGCAGAAATGATCAGGATGAGTGGCGCTCGTAATTCTGTTAGTCACTATTAAACATCCAATAATTAGGCTAATTTCAAGCAAATAACATAATTCAAAGTGATTAGAATTTGTTTCTCAACAAATAATCCAATGTTGATACAATGAGTTCTGTCTATGCAGATTGGGGTATCGGTTTAATGCTCCCACCGGATCCTGTATCTGCCTCCACCCCAACACAATGTTAGTACTGTAAATGGAATACATTTTAATTGCAAAATGTACATTCTGTGTTCATATTGTGTTGAATTAACAACATTTAAAGTGGAATGTATACTCTGGCTGCTCCGCTGTAGGGAGGAGAACCGTTGACTTAGACCCAGGTGACCGCTGAAATCAAGTCCAAGTTGACTTATTTGTCACGTATATTCCATACTTAAGTAACCCCACTTTAAAGGTTGTTCAAACTGAAACCAGGACCTTCTCTTAACCCCTGTGCCACCACAGGGGCTTTTCCAGGTGAACAGATAATTTGTGCTGCTAGACTTTGGAGGAAAACGCAAGAAATAATAATAATAATAAATAAATAATGATTAAGATAAGATAAGATAAGATAATCCTTTATTAGTCCCGCAGCGGGGAAATTTGCAGACTTACAACAGCGCAGAGTAAAGTGCACACAAGAGACATAGCAGAAGAAGACAAGCTAAAAATAAAAATAAAAAATAAGATAAAAAATAAATAAAATAAAAAATGAAAAATAAAATAAAACAAGTATTATAAATAAGCAATAAAAAAAAACAGTAGAAAAAACAACAATAACTGAAATACTATATTTACAGACAGAGAAAAAACAACAACTATTTCAACTACTTTTAACTTTTTTAACCATTATTGCACAGTGCAATGTGCAATGTATTGCACAGGTTTCTATTGTCATGTATAACTAACTATATATAAGATATCATAGGTTTGATGAGGATATGTTGGTATACTCTATCCAGCTTAATGACTGGTGTACGTCACAGTTCAACTTTGATATGGCACAGTCTAAGAGCTTATTAATATTTACTTTTATTTTATTTCAAAGATAACTTTTTGGCCATTTTGTCTTTATTTGATTGATAAACCGGAAAGGGGAGAGAGAGAGAGAGAGAGAGCTAGAGGGGTTGACCAAAAAGGCCTGAAGGTTGGATTTGAACCGGCGCCGCTGCAGCACGTGCAGCTCTGCAGAGATGAGAAGGGAGGGATATGGCCCACTTGTTAGCTACCTCGGGGGTTGATTTGCAAGTGATAAAACCCTCACAAACCCTGCACACGCTCCCAAATAGATGGCATTCGTCATTTTGAACGAGCAATTTCTGACAGGTTATTTCCATTTAAGAGAGTTTGTTGATTCCTACTTGGAATAAGAACCGTGCATTTACCAAGAAAAAAAACAAAACATGTCAGCCATTCCTCTGATTTTAAACGGGATAAACAACCTGTTTGCACAAGTGTTGAGTAATGTGTTGCAGTGCTCTAGTTAGGATTATTGTTGTGCTCTTCGCTGTTGACGCTGAGGACAGCCCCTCGATCACAAACGCTTTAGCATCTGATCTAATCATCAGACCTTATCGTACATCTCCCGTTTCCAAACCCCGTCAGAGCATCTTAGTCACAGCTTCTCATCACCAGAATCACATTTAATCCCGTGTTTTCCCCTCCTCACGCTCTTGTTTGACAGATGCTTTCACTCGCAGCAATCAAACAAGCAGGCTCGTGAGCTGATTCAACTTTTTTCTTTGTTTTTTTTAAACTCAACATTCCACCGAGACAAGAACCAAGCACCAATTATACAATTTTAGCTCCTAATTTTAAAATTCAAAAGGCCATGTAGCGAAAAAGTCCCCTGACTAAATACTAGATACTCCAGCTCAGCCCCTCTCTGAATCAATGGAAGAGGCTAATTGGCAGGTACTTTGTAAACGTCTGGCGGGTAGCGAGCTCTTCTTCAAGTGACATCGCTGATCGAAAACCAATTAAAGGCACAGACATCACCAGTCGGGTCGCAGGGAGGGGGGGGCACGCACCATTTACCCACCAGCAGGTTTATGGGAACAAAATGGATATCCAATATTACAAAGAAGTGTGGCTTGGAAGGGGGCAGGTCTGTTTTCTTCTTCTTTGTAGTTCACTGTTGAGGTGTCCACAAAGGAAATGGATACACTTAAGATCAGTTTGGCTCAGCGCAATTAAAAAATGTGAAAAGGAAGAAAAAAAGAAAAGATCCATCTTTTTCTAAGGCCAGAGTTTACTTTGAAAACCACCTGCAGTAGCTCAGCTCTGCTCTAGGTCTGCACTGCAGTGAGATTTAATGCTAATAGGGGGTTGTTTGTAGTGTCAGATTACAGTATGTTTTCAGTATGTACGTACCAAAATCAGTTTTAAATGTTTTAATGGTGAAGCTTGATTTTATATATATTATATTATTATATTTATACATCAAAATTATATCTATAGTTCTATATATTTAATATATATATACATGAATGTAAATATACATATATATGAATGTAAATATACATTACATTACATTACAACATCCAGTCCACACCGAATGTAAATAAGGACACATACTGCCGAAGCCGGGTAGATTGGAGAACTACCTTGCTCTCCATGAATGTAACTAGTATAAACATACATAAAACTAGTATAATGTCAAAGACATGGGAAGATCAACGTTCCCCAAAAAAATACTAAATGATAATATAGTTATTATAATAATAATGCTGACATGATGACAACATAATAATATCAGACTAGTGAAAAAGAGGAGAGGACCAGAAAGGGGGAGATGATGGAAAGGAGAGAGTCGTTAAGAGGATACGAGGAAAGGATTACAGGAGAGGGGAGGAGAGAAGGAAAGGGAGTATGAATACAGGAAAAGAGAAAATACTTTTATTTTAAGCTTCCAAAAACCCTTTGGGGGGATTATTATATCCACTCAGTCTGCTGTTGTACTTGTCCACCACCTGCATGTTCCGGGCCCTCCAGTGCACGATAGGCGTGTTTCTGCTCTCAGAACAAAAGCTCCCTCCTCTTGAACCCATGTCCCGGTGTCTCTGTGTGTTGTTGCTTTTCTGTCAAACCGAATTCGCATATGACGGAGTTCACATTCAGAATGTTCACACTCAAAAGAAGTCTGTGGCACAACAACCCTGCTCACTGTCAGAGAAGCCTGGAGGAGCTCCGGGGCTGCTCAGCAAACCTATACGCACAACCAACACAGCCTATTTCTATGGTAAAATAACCATTGTAGACAATACACACTTGTACAGAATCCATACATACTGTTTCATAGAATTCAATATAAACATCATCAAATAACGATCGATAAAGAAAAGAAAAATCTAAAGATATGGAGGATTTATATTAAAGTATATATTTGAAATATATATTAACAGTCATTGGTTTTACACGAAGAGGAGCAAAGGTTTCATTTAAATAACAATAAATGAGATAAATCCCCCAAAATCTTTCTTGTTATTTTACTAAAACCTTATTATAGAGATTTAAAATAATTTACAAACCAAACCAATTTACTGCAGTGATAAGAATGATCATGTTAACCATGTCAGAAATACAAGAATTTAAATGATGTGTGAAATGTCATAGCAAGGAATTATCTAACCAAGTGGACAGACACAGACACTCACACACTCATTCACTCGGGCGGAAACGATCACATTAACCTCCTGGCGGAGATATATATCATTTTTCTGATATCAAAGAATACATTTATGCTTTTAGCTATTTATAGATACTTTTAGAATTCTAACCATTGATTTGTATTCAGGAGCTTTGAACCCACCCTTTCCATTCTCTGTTGTCCAGATGTGATCTTTACTCACATACAGTGGAATAGTCTTAATTCCAACAATTTCAGCAGAGAGGAGGGGATACTGTTAAGGCAGTATTTACATTTTTTGGGTAACCTCCTGTCAATTTCTAATGTGATTTATGGAAAATCCTAGACACACACACACACACACACACATACACACCACAAAGACACACACACAGTCCATCTGGCTGAGCAAGATCAACACACGCACATAAACACCTGCACAAAGACACACTCTTGTGCGCACACAGTGACAGCTGTGGGTATTAAGTGGCAGTGTGATGGATGGGGTTCAGACAGGATGGACCTGTATTTACCCTCCACTGACTGACAGCAGGGAGAGGGAGAGGAGACAAGGAAAGGAAACAACGGGGGGGAAAAAAGGGAGTGAAGTGGAATTGGGACAGATGAAGGGATGAAGCAGGAGGAGAAAAAAAAATGGAGGGGAGACATGAGTGGGAGGGGAGAGGAAATGATGAGAGCAAAATGAGGGAGATGGTGAGGGACGAAATAGAAAAAGGAATCATAAGCAAAGGATGTAAGTGAAGGGGGAGAATAGAGGAAAGGGAGACAATTTTAGAGGGAGGCACCATCAAAACGAGAGAAGAAGAAGAAGAAGTGACTGCAGCAAGGGAAGATGAAAGAAAGGAGATGAGAGGACGGGGGAGATGGTAGTCGGGCAGGGAAGGGTGGTGTATGTGAGAAGAGAAGTCAGGTCCTAGTTAGACCAAGCGAGGAGATGAAAGCAGAGGCAGCCGAGTGGAGGTTAAGGGAAAGAGAGCGGGGGAATAAATAGAGTTGAAGGTTGGAATGAGGGCTGGGGGATTTTCCTTAAAGAGCCACGCAAAGAAAGAAATTGAAAAAATATTTGCCGTGGTTGACAGTAACCCCGCGGTGATGGGTGCAGACCCCTTTCATCAGCTCCTTTAAGTCCTCTAATACCACAGGCCGGCGTCGGTCTGTCAATCACCCGGCCACCGCCAGCACCACCGGCCTCCAGCGCACAACGGACACCGGGAGAACTTTCTTTCCACACTCTCCTTCTTTTGATCTACGCTGATAACTTGAGATGTGCTCGGTTGAAAGCGGCCGTCTGGATTACTTAGTACATCTCACTCCACTTGTATTTCAATCTGACTTTTTTTCGCTGTTTCCTTTGCTCTTTTTTTCCACTCTCTTTCTCTGTCATTTCCTTGATTTTATTTTCTCTTTCAGCTCTTGGCTTCCAAATATCAGCCAAAAATATAAGCTTTCTTCATTAAGCTAATTAGGAGCTAGCTGACATTTTGCCGAACCGCTAACAAAAGTGTCAATTGTTCTTTCATTTCATTTCGGCTAGTCTTGGCCCATTTCCATGCTGCTCAGAGCATGTCCTACATCAGAACTAATTCCCCCAAAGTCGTTCTAATTTCCCATTCGGCGCATCAACTCTTTTTTTCAACAAAGATAAAAACCACCTCAAGCAAACGTAAAAACTTAGTCGGAGGAGGTTTGATTAAAAGAAAAATGTGTTCCCATACAGCTTTTATAATGCGATACTATGAAATGCAAATATGTGAATAGAAACATGACTGCGGATGGCGTTTCTTTGCAAAACTTTTCCTAATCTTCTAACCACGTCAGGCCTCAAACGGTGACGAGACAGCTTCACCAACTAGCTCAGGGACGACAAAACTACGTAGTTGCGTTAAGAAAAGATTGTGGTTGCCAACTTGATGAAAATGTTATACTACGAATCAAGCGACTTAAAAATGACCAAAGAAACGTCAATGAGTTAACGTTGACTTTAAGTGAGACACCCCCCACGTCTCGTGTGGATCCTGCTCTTTATGATACGTCACTTGCTCTCAGTGCGTAAATAAGGTAGCGGATTGGGTCCATGCTGGACGCAGAGTGGCACCGATCAAAAGTCGGTATCTGGCGGCAAGCTGCTATTTTGAAGAGTGACACGAATGCTGAAGTGCCTTTAACTTGTATTCTTTCTACTGGCCATTAGGGGTCAACACCTACGGTTGCAAAAACAAGTCTGAGGTCTCTGAGAATATGACTCTACTTCTCACTTGATTTATTCCCTCAGTAAACATTGTAAACATGAGTTTATGGTCTCAATCTCTAGTTTCAAGTCTTCTTCAATACAGCATGATGTTCATTTAGTAAATGATGCTCCATTTAGAGTCAAATAAACCATCAAGTATGTAAGTATGCTTTAGGGGGGGGCTACCTTGTGATTGACAGGTCACTACCACTACCAGAGCAGTGTACGGCATCTCTACGTCACTCCTCCGCAGTCCAAATATGGTAACTTCCGCTCGCTGGTTTCAAAAAGCCAAGAAAGTTACGGTCACAACGCTGAACTCGACGCTTCAAAAACGTAGTCCACAAACCAATGGGTGTTATCATGACGACTATGTCCACTTCTTATAAACAGTCTACTGTCTGTATTTGACGAGATGCATGTTGCTGATTGTCTGAAAACAAATCTCTCATAGACAGACTGTGTCAGTGATGTAGATCCACATTCTGCATTTGTGAATCGTTTCCTAATTAGCCAATGCACGGTTTCATTTTTTTAATGTCCGTTGTGAGGAACAAAAGCTGACACATCTTTGCCAATTAATTAGGGCTTTTATCTCCAGTTTGAAAAAAACAGACCAGACGGAAGATGATCAAGCCCACATGGCATAAACACTTGACCTTAACCCTGACAAACTCACTGTGACACACATTAATACACACAGAGTCGATAATGTAGTCAGACAAAATACAGTTTGAGGCATGTATGAAATAATCTCTTCCAAACATTCCTACCCTTCATTATAATCTGTTAGCTGTACCCGTTAGCATTTGTCTGTCCAACTGCTACTCAGCATTCAGTTGAGGTTGTGTGCAGCCATGTGAGTCAAAGCTGTGTGATATTGAAATCTCCTGAAGACAATATCATATCGGGGAGGGGGGGATCCGCTATCCGCTGATGGCCTGCTTTATACCTCACCACGGGCATCTTAGCCTAATAGCATTTCCTTGTATTGATACCGACACTGTGTACGGAGGGGATTACAAATTGTGATATAAGTCAAATAAATCTGTCACCGTCTGAGCCCGGTGCGGGACAAAAGAGATTACAGGGGGAAAATACACGATTACATCTGGTTCGCCTCATTCGCCAGTTCCCCCGTTTATTTTTAAGGGATATATGCTCCTCCGTCTGCCGCTGTGTTTGTGAGTTCAGCCTCTTAGAGTGGCATTTAGGAGAATTATTGTACGCTGTTTGTGTGTGTGCAGAGCAGCTGAGTACCTGCAGTACAGTAAGATGCTGACTTGTGCTCCAGTCTTTCCTTCCATTTACATTGCCTCAGTAAACAGTGTACACACTGTTTCCTTGCATACACCTCCCCGAGGGAAAAAGAGATGCACGCAATGCTGAGGATAGATGCTGAGGAAGACACAAGGCGGTTTGTGATTCACCCCCGCTCCTTCATAAATCTGCTTTTAGTAATGCGAAAACAAAACCAATAAAAATACAAGTCACGTTTTTTCGACTTGATATTGTTTTGCTGGCTTTGGTTTGAGGTTTTTACAACAATAACCAAACCCGGTAGCTGGAGGCAGGTGAATAAAAAGATCACTATGGAGTGACTTGCTATTGATAAAACTTGTGCTTCTGCAGAGGCGTGTTCTGCAAAAGCCGAGCCTCGTATCGCTGGCTTGCGTCTTCGGCGCCTGTACTGCTCGGAGAGATGTAAGGATATAGGCTGCATCCTCGGGGCTGTGTGCGTTCTGCTTTTCGCTTACGGAGGCAGAACAACGGCGTGCATTGTAAGTGCGAGGTGGCTGGCGGAGGTAAAATAGGGTGTCTGAAGACATTTTGCAGAGTGCTCCGGCAGACACTGACTGCTTCAAACGCAGACGGATCAATGGCGGTCAAAACGCACAGGAAGCTCAGGGAAATAACTGCTATACCGTCTCTGAGCAGTTAGTTCGTGAACAGCAGGGTACAAGAGCAGGCTGAATTTACTGGAAAACCCAATGAGCAGAACTGTGATGATTAGCAGGTCAAAAATATCTTAAAACCACCCAGGAAAGATTACATTTGGCCCCTTTGGTACCAGTGATCAACCGTGTGAATAGATGACAAAGGCCTTCTGAACCTCCTAGAAGGCCCCTTCAAACCCACATCTTTGATGCTGACAGCCGCTGATAAGGCCCACTCAATCGGCTGATAATATCTGAAGCGAGACTATCTCAAGGAGTCTCATTGGTTGTAATGTTACTGTAGAAGTTCACACTTTCCATTCTTGCTGAGCACTTTAAGGACTCCTTCTCCATGTTAGTTGAAAAGTTTAAATTGAAAGTCATTCCTAAGCTTGGGAGCACAACTTCATTGGTAGCTACATAGAATTTTAATTTGGTCGTTAGGGCTGCAAACATTACATTACATTACATTACATTACAGTCATTTAGCAGACGCTTTTATCCAAAGCGACTTACAGGAAGTGTATTCAACATAGGTATTCAAGAGAACTACTAGTCACCAGAAGTCATAAGTGCATCTCCTTTCTTAAACAAGCATCTTAAAGCATAAACCAGAGCAGAAGTATAGTGCAGAGGCAAGTTACTACGAAAACAATAATTGCAACAAACTAATATGAATACAATAGGTGCTACAAACTAATACGAATAGGATAAGTGCAACGAACTAATACGAATGCAATAAGTGCAGCGAGGAAGGCTCAGGGTAGTACTTCTTGAAGAGGTGAGTTTTCAGCCTGCGCCTAAAGATGGGCAGTGACTCTGCTGTCCTGACGTCAGTGGGGAGTTCATTCCACCACTGAGGGGCCAGGACAGAAAGAAGCGGACAGATACTCATTGCATTGGAATGTACAGAAGTTAAAAAGTTTGTATAACTTGGAAACCTATAAACTTGTCCCTCTTCATCCATATTTATAGAAAGGCTTACAGAAAGTGATACGGTACTGTAGCCGACTCTTACAAAAGTTTCCCCAACACAGATACGGCTTCAGTGGGTAGGTTTCTAACAAAGGTATATTTATTTTATCCAATATACACCACACAATGCGGACCGTCGTGCGCTCCGCTGGCTGCCCGGCTTCTCGGGCGCACTCACCAGCGTTCCCGTAACGCCACCTCTCTGATGGCTTCGCTCTCTCTCAGTCCGTCCGTGTCGCTCTCGAACTCCCGCCTGCTACTGCTTAAATACATTCAGCCTCATTAGCACCATGTTACAGCCGTGTTGATTGAACTCACCCCGGCACTGTTCCCATGAACCACTCCCCCACCTCTCTCGCCTGCAGCTGAGCGCAGACCACGCCCACTGCCACAGGTACATTTTGACCAGCAGGTAATTTGCAGTAAACCACTCCGTCATATGGCTGATCCCACACACGGAAACATAAAGAGGCTTTATTCTGCATCAGTTTGAGTCAAACTCGGCTTCTGAAGGCCCGTCAAAGCAGCAGGAGGCCACCTGAACATCTGGACTAGTGGGAGTTCTCCTGGTGATCTGGTGGACCTGTGGGCTGGCAGTGAGTCCACTGACATATATGTAGTGAGCTAAAAAAAAAAATCTTCATCATGGTTCTCTTCCTGCCAATTTCACCTTGGCGCCTTCCACCGTTTCCATCCCCAGCAGAATGATTGTATCATGCATAAAACATGGTCATAAAAGAGGTATTGACATAATGAATGATATATTTTCCCTTTTAAAACATCCGTGTGACTGATCCTTGGCCCATTTGCCTTAAAAATCAGCATTTCAATACGTTCCTGCGAACCATGGTGCTGCAGGAATGAGTCCTAAAACCTTGAAAAGGAGTTGGCATTTTTGTGTCTTCCGGTTCTATTGTCAATGGGTTTTTAGAGTGGGTTTTTGGTGCGATGCCTGAAAGAAGGTCTGTGGTTAACACACGCTTAGTGGATTTTAAGGTTTTGCTCCACGACATAAAAGATATTGGTAAATACCCCTCTTGCTAATTTTTAAGCTTTACGTGTCTTAAAAAAGGCGATTGCTAACAAGTAGCTAAATGACACGACTACACATCATCACAAGAACACTTATAACCCCATTTGGCTAAGCGGTGGTGACGTAAACTCATGGTGTAGTTATTTTATAGCCTAGCTTTGATTAATTTCAAGCTTCGAAGATGATAAAAGTGGTGTTCATTTGTGAAAATTATCTCGCTGAACAAAACATGTCATAGTACCATAAACTAAAGCTTATTATTTGCAGTAATCCAAAATACAATGGGAAAAATCCGATCTGGCTTTTAGTCAAGGGAACCAGTGCGATGCCACCTTCTGGACTGGCCTACAAAAAGATCCCTGCAGCCCTCTATTGCTTTCATAATTATATTTACCACTTCATTTTCACTGTTTGATGGCTTTCTCTTGTACCCACAAAACCGCATCTCTCTCATTCTAACACATCATTTAACTGAGCTAACAGCCGAGTTAATGAGATATGCTCTTCACCCACATTCAGAGGTCAGATTCTCCCAATTTCGAGTCCCATTTTCTCCCTCCGACCCACTTCCATGCGGGGCCCCGGCGTGCTGCCCTATGCTCGACATTGAGGCGAGAGATAACCCCATTTAAATACATGAGCTGCCGAGGGTTGGGCCGCGGGACGGAGTCTCCATTAAGTTGGGTAATACAGCGCGACGCTGTTTAAACAAAGCTCCTCAGCGGGACCCTGCTGCAGTTCAACCCCAGTGCCTGTAGATTCCTCACCGGGCTGGAATGTAATGAGGAAGCGGTTGAACCCCCCCCCCTCCCGCCGATAACCGAATCTGCCCCACAGATCTGAGCAAGGACACAAAGATGAATTAGCCACGTGGAACTCACAGAGGGGACTGAGCGAAATAGGCAGATAATGCCCTCATCTCTGGCTTTCGATTTCATCATTTCTGCCCAGCACTGTATTTTTTTTCTCTAAAAACTTTTTTTCCTACCATACATGGAATGACATTCTGTTAAATCTCCTTGGGATGGCAGTAAGATGGTGATGAAAGAGAGGTGTGTGTCAGAGCGAGAAAGGAGTGATGAGGTGTGTACAGTTTACCGCTGATGAAGTGTGGCAGCCTTTTACTCAATCTGCACTTTCGAATTACCCCCCCCACTCTGTCTGATTGAGAAATGACATCAACTGCACGAGACACTCCGACACAGAAATCAATCTAACCCAGGGAAATCATTTTCAATCCAGGAGCATTTACTGGGGCTTGTCCACCTCGCCACTCCGCCAAATGGCCCACCGCTAACGGATATTTCACGAGGTTGATTTCAATGTTTTCTCTCAAAGGTCATAAAAACAGCCGGCACTCTGCGATTTGTTACCAAAAAAAACTTGTTGACTCGCCAGTTTTGTAAAGTAACACATTCATAAGACGTCGACTTGAACAGAATTAATGGTGTTTTTCATGCATGGCAAGACAGATTACTCTTTTTTAGCTTCACTGCAGCCTTCACTGCAAAGTTTCCGCACCATCTTTCATATGCTTTCCTCGCTATTAAACTTCTAAAGTCAGCAAGCCATCTGCATAGCAATGAGCGGGCGAATCAATGGCAATGTGAGGCAGCCGGAATTATGATATTATCTACAAGCGGGCAATTGTACCGATCCGAATCGATCAATCATGGAGCGGCTTCCACAGGAAATGACTCAATTACTGCACCTGTCAAACTCACTGTGGTCGGACAGAAGAACTAGTGGCTTTCTAAAGAGTTGAACGGCGTGTTGGATTATGAAGGCTTTATTTGTTCAGACGGTAGCTTTGGTTTTCAATCAGTAAGGGATAATGACATGAAAGAATCCAGCAAAGAAAAAAGTCCTTATACTATATGATGGAGATGTTTCAAAACTTCTGATATTAAAGGGTTTATTCACCCAAAAAACACGTTTTCCTCACCAACCTATTGTGGCCTTAGAGAGATGCCACAAAAGGTTGGTAGCAGCAAGGTTGCAATACCCCTCTGCTTACTCCTCCCTTGCAGTAATGTGATCCCCCGATTGCAAATACTTGAAAACTGCCATTCGCCTCGCTTGGAGGTCGACCTCACCATAATAATCATCCTTTTAGGAACAACAAAAATCAGACGGCGGCTGGAGGGATTGAGCCTTTTCTTGGTTAAAACCTCAAATAAGATGGCGACAGCTGTAATCCAATATGGCAAAGGCAAAAATGCTCTACTAGAAGCTTCTAAACACCAAATTAGGTCTGAGCCGCCCTGACGTCACCCATTGGTTTGTGGACTGCAGTTATGAAGCCTCTAGTTCAGCGTTTTGTCAGTTGCCAGATTGGCTTTTGCAACCATTGAATGGAAGTGACCATATTTGGACTGCAGAGGAGTGACGTAGAGACGTCGTATACGGCTCTTTTAGAGACCTGTCAATCACAAAGTAGCCCCGCCCTAAAGCATACTCTGCTTTAAGGTCTATTTGACTCTTAATGGGTCCATAATTTACTAAATGAACATCATGCTGTATTGAAGAAGACTTGAAACTAGTGTTTGAAACCATAAACTCATGTTTACAATGTTTACTGAGGTAATAAATCAAGTGAGAAGTAGAGTCATTTTCTCATAGACTTCTATACAACCAGACTTCTTTTTGGATACCTCAAAACAGTGGATCATGACTATCCCGGTGTCTATCCCTAAATAAGTTTAATTTACCGTGTTCAGAAATCTAATTTAAGTTGAAAACAAACTCAAACTATGAAAAAAGAAAAATCCTTTTAACAAGACAACATGTCCCCTGTTCTTCCCTCGGTTCCCTACTTCTTCAGTAGTTATTTTAAACGACAGCCTCATAAATCAGAACATCATCAGGATCATATTTAGTAGGGCTGTGTTCAAAAAATCGATCCGCGATCCGATATCGATTCACGCTCAAAAAGCACGATATCGATCCAAAAATGTCTGGATCGATCTTTTCCAGGTGACTAAAGGCACTATTTTCTTTGACGCGCAAGGCGCACTATAAAAAGCGAGTGCCCGCTAAACGAAACCGAAACTTAAGCTAGCGAGATGGCTGAAGCGGCACCACTGACATCACCTTCTGGAATGAAGGCTGATGTTTGGCAAAACTTCGGATTCAGACGTTACGAGGACAAAGACGAACTAGACAGAACAAAAGCAGTGTGCAAACTGTGTCAGACAGAGGTAAAATATAGTGGCAATACCACGAATCTCCGCAACCATTTATCCAGGCACCACGGCAACCTAGCTAAATCTGCCGCGAGCCAAACAGCACTGGAAAAGGCATTTGGGGTTAAGTTTCCCTCGAATTCTACGCGTGCCTTGAGCATAACCGAGGGTGTCGGAATATTTATTAGTAGTGGTTAGTTCCTGTCTATTGTTTTACTCCTGCCATGGGTAGGCCTATGTTATTACCATCTAGCACACTTATAATAAGTTTTCTAATATAGAGGGCCATTTAATTGTAATTTATTTATATTTTATTTGGTCATTGTTGTTTAGTTCTGGTCATTGTTTTAATTCTGCCATGGATATGTTACTTAAATTTCAAATAATACTTGGATTTTTGTCTAAAATAAATACTTGATTCTTGACTCTTCTCTCTCTGTGTCCCTCTTACACGTACACAGATACAATCACAAACACATGGAGCTGTTTTGTCTATGGGACAGTATTTATTTGCATTATGTCTGTAAATAGATCGATATCGAATCGAATCGTGGATCGAATCGGATCGTGACCTTATGAATCGGAATCGGATCGATCCAGGAAATTCGGATCGATTCCCAGCCCTAATATTTAGGCGGAGAGAAAAAATTGTTTTCAGTTTAATTATCAGTTTAATTTAAGAGTAAACAAATGCAGTGAGAGTGTGGAAGCTGGCGACGCATTAGTCTTGGTACTACTCAAGATATTCTCTGTGAGCAATACATTTGTATCATCACATTATTTCACTCTGATTCTCGGAGCCCACCCACCGTCCTCTGATAAGCAGCAGACCAAACCACTCCATGGAGCTTTAACCGCTTCACGTGCCCGCAGGATGCAGCTGCAGGGTGCTGCTCCTCGGCCAAAGGTTAGCCGGGTTAACATCAGTTTCATTATCACCCTCGCTTCAATTGAGTGCATCCCCACCCCCCTTCTGAGTGTTAAAGGGTCGCTTGTTGGTCTGTCAGCCCACAGACCCAGGCGGGGATTTACACCCTGCATTTTTATGAGCCGCAGCGAGGCGTACTGGGCTGCCCTGCTGATGGGAGGGGAGCAGACAAATGGACGTAGTTTGCCCAGTGTCTGCAAACAAATCCCAGTTGCAGGGAGGACCCCCAGCAATCTGCCAGTGAAGTCGGGGTACAGAAGGATTGATTGATTGGTTGGTTGGATTAGAACCAAAGCGCATTGAAAGGCGAGAGCTCGTTCTCTTGCCCTCCTGGCTCTCAAACCATAAAAACAGTTCAGATAGATGTACTGTTAAAAGACCTACATGACACCTTTTACATCTACCTTTAAATCAAAAAGTCTGCAATGTAAGATAAACTGAAGGTAAAAAGCCATTTCTGATATATTCAGTTTGGCATCGCAGACATGTTTCTATCCATGCAGACATCCATCCATCCCTCCATTCTCTGGAGTCACACCACATTGTTTTCAGGTAGTTTGATTTCGTTTGCTATGACGCTGTTCTTCTATCATCAGTAAAAAAAATAAATGCATTCAAATGACGAGGACAGCACCACTTGTGTACCTACAGTTGATTTACATTGACCAAAATCCAAAGTCTCATCTCTGTTGAACAAAAAAATGATGAAAGTGAAAGTGCAGAAAAACTAAGAGCGTTCACTCTTAAGCACTGCTATCAGCAGGCCTCGGGAAGGTTTGAGTGTGGACCATCTCATCGGGTTCTCCAACAAAGTTCATTCTGCCTGTTGACGCAAACAGCTCGTCATCGTCATCCAACGATCCACGGCGCCCAAACATCTCCCCTTCCGCTGAATTCATCATGTCGCTAATGCTCTAAAGCATCGACTTAGTCACACAGTTAATAATATCAGCAGCAATAGCGGGGAAAATGACATTAAAGCGTAACCTGTTTGCTGTCGGTGTATGTGAGCATTAAGAGATTAAGGGTGCAGTTATTAAAGACGTGCGGTTGTAGTTTATCGTGTCCCGTCATAAATACATATGATTCGCATAAGCCCCCGCTCTGCCGCGACTGTTTACCAACATCTGTCAGCTGATAAGTCAATTCTGCCCGTCGAGCCCTCGAGTACACAAGTCGCCGTCGGCTGACGGGTTGAGAATGTCCACGTTTCATTTAGGGAGCTCTCACGTCTTTACAGAAGTGAGGTGACGCCGACTGCGACGTGTAGAACGCTCGTCACGGTCTTTTTTTCAACAACAAAAAAAAGTGCTTCACTTTGTTTCAAATGGGACACTTGGGTTGCTTAAAATCCTTTGAAAACACAATTTGAACCATTGTGTCAACATCCAACATGATACGACACTAATTGCGGTGACTTGTTCTGGTTGGAATCAGATCAGAATGTCACACTAGAATCTATAGGTTAAGGGGTTAATACAGACAAACAAATCAATAATAATTGATCGGTGACACAATAAATATCTACTCAAACAAACTGCACCGGCCGGCCCGCGGGCCACTTTTAATAAAAATCAAACCCCAGCCGTCCAGGCAACAGCTCCTCACTCTGGGTGAAGAGAAATGACCCCAGACAGAGCGGGACTATTGGCATTCCAGGGTGATCATGTCAAGGCCATGTTGGAAATCGGAGGAGTCTCATCTAATCAATTCAATCTGGGCCAGCAGCACGTCCAGGGGGGGGAGAGATGGAGAGAGACAGCGGGAGAGAGAGAGAGAGAGAGGCCGAATAATCAACAGAGATGAGGGCCGCTATGATCTTTCCTTGAAGTGGTGCCCCTCAAAACATTGATCCCTTGTTTCTGCCTCTGGCAAAACACCGAACATTTGGATAAATAAGCCCATTAGGCAGCAGGCTGTGCAGGAGACCTGAGGACACTGTGCACCTCTCTCTCTGCTGGTGGTGTTTTTTTTGCCGATGGTCCGACGCGTCTTTAATGTGCAGACCTCCACCCTCAGCACGGCAGCCCACCGACAGATATTATATCCGCCACCACTGCTGTGATCGCTGTTGTTTGTATTCAAAGCAGCCCCGCCGAGGCACTTAGCTGAGATTCATTGTATATTGTCTCGTTTCATTTTTTTACAGCCAACAAATGAGGCCCCGGCCGCTTGCTGGTCCTCTCCAGTGCGTGCCGCGCCGCATTACCACAGCTCAGTCGGCTTTAAGTCGAGTGTATTTGCTCAATTCCAACCGAGGCAAACGGATAAAGCGCCAGCAATTTGAATCAGGGAGCCAGAGGAAAATAGAAAAAACACCCAGGTGTTTCAAAGAGGGAGATTCAAGAAAAGAGGTGTGATGTGCATATGCAAGTAGGTGTGTGTGTGTGTGTGTGTGTGTGTGTGTGTGTGTGTTTGGGTTCCTCTGGGAAGTGATGAATCACCTCAGGCCCCAGTGTGCAGCACCTGGGAGTAAAACCAGTGTGTGTGTGTGTGTGTGTGTGTGTGTGTGTGTGTGTGTGTGTGTGTGTGTGTGTGTGTGTGTGTGTGTGTGTGTGTGTGTGTGTGTGTGTGTGTGTGTGTGTGTGTGTGTGTGTGTGTGTGTGTGTGTGTGTGTGTGTGTGATTTTAATAAGTTGACCCGGGGAGCCACTGAGGTTGCCAAGGTGAAGCTTTCTCTCCCCTGAGATGACTTGTCACAGACGGAAAGACAGAAACACAAGAGGAATGCCAAAACCACAGGAGAGAGTGTGTGTGTGTGTGTGTGTGTGAGAGAGAGAAAGAAATCTTCCCTCGCCAATTTCCCTCCTCTTCCCTTTTTTCCTCTTGAGGAGGCAGTTTTTCCTCAGCGATGTAGAGGGAGGCACTTCACTTCGCTACCTATCAGATTTCATCACGGAGAGGATGAATCATGCCTACAAATCATGTTGCGTCTCAATTGAGTCGTATCTACTGTAATGATCAGAATGAGCAGTGAGAGTTCCGGTTATGTTCCGGTTATTTTCCAGTGTGTTTAAATTGCAGCTCAATGACGAATATGCATGAATCCAACCATACTTTGTACACCCCAAGGATATTTCCTGGGTTTATTTACAATTTTTTTATATTTTATTGACTGTTTGTGAGGGTTTAAATTCTGCTCGCACATGAAATGCTGACAAGGGATATCCGGCAGGTCGTTGGAAGAGAATAATCACAGAACACACTGAATTCTACCATGACTGGAGCACATTAGACCCAGGCATGTAAGTGGAGGGTCAGGTTTAACTCTGCTCCACTTTAATTGCTCTCCTCGTTCTCCAAAAGAATAAATAAGCTGCGAGGTATTTAGAGTACTACTGTACCGAATGTATTTTTTGAGATGACGCTTCAAATGTCAAAAAATGTTTTCGATCAAAATTCTAAATTTTGATCGAGGTGAGTCGTCATTCTTATTAAATCCACTTTCTTCAAGGAATCCTTGTTAGTTTTAAATGAGTTAAATTGTGCTTACATTTGTGTGCTGTAAGTTGGAGAGTGAACAGTTTTTTGACTGCAATTAAAATGTAGTTTTTGAAAGGCTAAACGCCAACAAACACGGAATAAAATCGAATGATCCGTTAGATAAAAACATGTCAAAATGATTCGACTTTTGGACTATACAACGCTCTGGAGTTATTTTATAAATCCTCTCTCGTTAAATATCGCGATGCAAATGCTAATTCTTTTAAAATTAGGTCTCTGAAAAAGAATACTGTTGGTTCGTTAGTCGAGATGTTGGTACCCGGCGGCATAAGTTTGTGCATTTCAGCCTCTGAAATGAAAACCTGTGTCTGCTGATTGTGTCCAAGTCCTGTCCGTGACATTGTGTGAAATTTAATGTTGAGGTGTGTTTCTAACTCTTATTAACCTTACATATAAAGAGCAGAATATACCGCCTGGTGTTAACACTAAATCATATTGTGACTGTCACGGAGCAGGTACTGCATTTGTGTGTGTTTGCACATAGGTAGAAGCAGAAATGTACCTGTGGCAACCAGCTCATTAATGGGAAAACCCTGCATTTCAAAACACCCTCACCAAAATGCATAGCAACCCCACAGCATCAACAAAAGACTACCAGAGATTAGCTTCATCAGCCATAGCATTAACAGTCAGCTGGGACGGGGTCCGGTCCAGAAAAACATAGCTAGGAAAGAATTTTGTTCCCAGTATGATCATGGCTGACTAGAAGAGCCAGAACCCACTGATCAACCAGGAAGCCAGACAGCTGGAGGCATAAATGATTTATGATCTCACGAGACGTTCTGAATCTATCCTTCATGTTGCGTCTGCCCTGCTGATGGTGTGATCCACAATGTATGTGTCTGCATGTCTGTATGCATGGTATGTTTTTATATTCTCATTCCTTTTATTTTACCTTTATTTGACTTTTTTTATTTGGAGTATGACAGGTGGGGTATTATTATCCATCAGATAGTTTCCGATAGAAAGATAAAGCCATTGATTTGGTGAAACCGTCGATATTTAGGATGATTTGGGCCGACACTTATTTGAGCAATAATTATACTTTATCTTACCTTGTACATAGTCACATAGTTTAGTAGCCTAAGTGAACTTACACCACAGCGTTTGCACTCCACTGGTTTCAAGGCTAAAACATGAGACGCTACTTTTGCTGATAAAAAGGTTAGACAATGATAAGCCCTGGTAAGCAGACGTCTCATGTTGAACGCCGAATGTTGGATTATAGCTAGGCGGCAACCTATGGTTCTGGCGAGTGAAGCCAATGCAGAGGTGTCTCAAAACTTGTCTATGAGCATGGCGACGGCTGTAAAATAAGATAGCAGTAATCCGCTAAACTCGAGGCATCCAAACATCAGTCCATAAACCGATGGGACTACTTTCACTTATTATATGCAGTCTATGGTTAAAACATAGCAGTCTGATGTGCGGAGTAGTCTGTATTGTTAAACCGTAGCAGTCTGCCGTTTTCAGGCAATTTATTGAAACATCATGACCGGCCGTGCAAAACCGTACTGCGCTGCGTCATTTCTTAGGGGCTGCTGAATTATCCATGTATCAGTCCTCTGTAAAAGTCGGTCTAGCATTTGATCAGTTATGGCATGTAAACATGCTACCAAACAGTGGTTTAAGAGCACTCCACCCCTGGTAGTCAGGTGTTTGGCCGGCAGCAGATGCTAACGGAAAAGCTGACAAGAAAAGTGACAACGTCTCTTGGTGAGTCTTCATGTTTTATGGGGCCAAACCAACCAAGCAAAACTTGTTATTTCGATGTGCCGATTTAATGGTTGACGAGGACAAAATAAAAAACGATTTGATTTTGAAATTTGGGCTGAAGGGAGAGAGGGGCATTGCCCATGCCTGGAACCGACCTCTGATACAAGACAGGCAGATCGGGGGCTACCAGGGGTGTCAGCCGATTAATCAGCTTTTCCTGCTCCAAAGTGCTGTTCCTTTATCAGCCTTTAAAAATCCTCCTACAGTGTACCATTTCATTTATAGTACTCCTGTTTGAATCCTATGTGGTATATATGTTAAGCTCTTACATATATATCCTTCTCTCTGCCAACTCAACTACCCACACATGGATCATGCATGTTTATCTCATGCTATTTAATGCGATCTTGTGACTGATATATTTGCAGATCGTGTGCAGGGATTTAAATATAGAAGCAGATAGTTTTTTATTTTAGTAGCTCAGCCGCATGAGCCAGGGACATTTCTGAGGTGCCAGATGGCAATAACTCAGCCTCATCATACAGTTATTGGTTAGAAAGCACAAGGAAGGCAATCCACTCCGGATTGGGAAAACTTTGACAAGGATTGTTTGCATAATTCTCATTTCATAAAGTATTGGCTGATTTAAAGAGAAAACAACCAAAACCATAAAAAACATAACATTTTGAAAACCAGATGCACCGTTTATTCCGATTAACGGTAAGTGATGCAATGTATCCCACTTATCCCACTCTATCTTTTACCTGAATCCTCCTCCCAACCCTCATTAAGAGACTGTCTTCTTTTACTTACATTTTACTTATCTGCCATCATGCTGTAATTGCTTTGGTGTTAGAGCTTCTAGTCCCAGGAATCTCTTGTAAACAGTGCAGCCAGTGCTTTTAAGTCTCTGGACTGACAGCAACTCCCACACCTCCAAACAAACCAGCATGTGCTGCTCTGCTCAGAGTTCTTCGGCGACAAACAAACTGACAATTTAAACCAGAGCTGAAGAGCCCAGCGGAGCCCGGCGACAGAGACAAGCTGGTGAAGGAAGTTAAACACGAGCCAAATATTTAGTCTTCAACACAGTAAAACACTGTAAAAAAAATTTTTTTATGATAAACAGGGTATGCTTTAGGGCGTGGCTACTTGTGATTGACAGGTCACTACTTAGGTGTTGGTGTTATCTTGGTATCTCGGTTTTACTACCCTAGCTCAACCCTCTCATGTCATGTCCGGTTGCAAAAAACCAAGATGGCGACGGCCAAAGTGCCAAACTTGAGCCTTCAAAACCGCCAAAGTCACTACGTCCACTTCTTCTAGTTACAGGTATAGTGTTGACCCAGAAAGAGCGAAAGAAGGGTGAATGTCAGAGGCAAGCGCGACTCCAAACACATCAGGTAGTTTCTAATAATAAAATAAAAACATTGAGCGGTTCTGACCATATATGAATGTTGGACACAAGCACGTCTCCAATCACGTGCTAATATTCCGTCTCCATGTCAGTGATGTGTTAAGTCATCTGTCGGCTAACAGGACCAACTGACTTAATATTTTGATTTAAGTTATACTGACATAAAATTTGCAACAGAGTTACTTTGTTAAGTCATTGCCGTTTGTTTCTGCAGACTCTATTTCAGAATTGAGAGTCTCTGTCTCAGACATAAGAAAACCTCACTTAAATAAAGAAATACTCATACATATTTTATGCAATTATGCTAATTTCAATAAATCCAGCCTTAAAACAAGACCTTTTAAATTGAGCAGTTCATTTAAGTTGTCTAGGCGGGGCTGGATATAATCTTGTGGCCATAGACTGATGGAAAAACCTACTAATCTGCATCAATGTTGCATCTCGTCTTCTCTCTGGGTCTTTTTTCATCTTGTAAAGTCAGTCCCTGAACTCACTGTAGGATTCCTCTTTAGAATGCTTGTCTTCTTCAGACTGATTAATCTGTTTTTTCTTTGGATTTTATCTTCTTTGTCTATTCAAGCAGTGTAGCTCTCGCTGTTCACACAGTCCCACTTTATTCTTCAATTTAGTGCAAACAGACTTCTTCTGCCACTGCAACAAACACAATGTTTCTCCTATTTGAGGAAAAACCAACAGTGGAAGTTAGAGGAGCAAATGGAAAAGTCTGACACTTCTGGATAATGACGTCTTTGGTTTTTTCCAATTACACTGCTATTTGGGTCTACTTTAAGCTTTTGGTTGCGTTGCACGGCAGCTGGGTTCTCTCCATATATCGTCAGACCAGTCATCGAGTAGCAGCAGAACAACAATGGCGGATCAGAGATCAACGTAGATGCTGCAATAGCATCAGTTCAGGATCAGTTGGAATTCCTTCATTGAAAGAATGACACTGAAGAAAAAACACACGTTTTCTCTCTTCTCCAGACTGGCTTCAGCTACAGTCTGACTGACAGGCCATTCATCCAATCACCTGTCAGGTACTCTTTGAAAGTGTCTGCCCTTTTCAAAACAGTTTCCAATGATGGCCTGGAAACTATCAGGTGCTTCAAGTTAAATTTCAATCAAAGCATGAGCAGAAAAAAGCCAAGACGATGAAGCATAAACTTGAATTGCTATATGTTTTGCTAATATGTATTTAAACACAACACATAAGCACATTTTCAGACTGTACTGTTTGAAAACCAATCAATGAACAGTTTGGCAAACATAAAATTATCCCCACTTTGTAAAGTGCTACACAGCAGCTCCTCTGGTAAATCACAATCCTTTTTCACTCACTCTGATCTTTGAAGCAACAAAATGAGTTAAGACTTGGGAGAGGATTTTGAAAACGGCAAGAAACAAATAAAATAAAAATAAAAAGCAGCACTCTGAGAAAGTAACAAATGATTACTCGTTGAGCAAAAACATCTCAGCCTTGATGGAGAGATGGTGCTGCGGCATTGCATCAGCTTTTTTTTTAATTGCAGTGCTACAGCATGTTGGAGTAAACAAAGCAGATGAAATTAGGAACAAGCAAGTGAGCGAGCATAGCCTTCGAAAGCATTACATTTCAAACAAGCATGAAAGCTTGGCAAGTGCAGTTACAAGGGCAGCAGCAGGAACACGTACAATTACAGGCATCTCTAAGTCGCACAGTCTTGCACATATCTGCGCACACACCTGTGTACTGATGACAGTATTAAGTGTGGTAAAACAATCCAGTGTTCAGTCTTTGCTGAAAATGCAGTTTTTTTGATTATCACTAAAATACTTTTCAAATTAAAAGGTTTTTAATAGTAAAACATTTTGCGTGCAAAAATCACTGAAATAGTAATTAACTAAATTCTAAGGTGGAAAAGGGTCAAAACATTTAATATGGTGAAAATATGCCTCTATGCAATTAGATCCAAGCACCTATTTAACAGTAAAGCAGGCTATAGGTCACTATTGCGCCTCCAAATTTAAGGACACAATTGGCAACCTCGCTTTCTATACCAACTTGCTAAATACAGACCAAGTAGTTTTGTTGCCTTAACCTAACCGAGTAGATGTGTTGCCTAAACCTAACCGAGTAGATGTGTTGCCTAAACCTAACCGAGTAGATATGTTGCCTAAACCTAACCGAGTAGATATGTTGCCTAAACCTAACCGAGTAGATATGTTGCCTAAACCTAACCGAGTAGATATGTTGCCTAAACCTAACCGAGTAGATATGTTGCCTAAACCTAACCGAGTAGATATGTTGCCTAAACCTAACCGAGTAGATGTGTTGCCTTAACCTAACCGAGTAGTTGTATTGCCTAAACCTAACCGAGTAGATGTGTTGCCTAAACCTAACCGAGTAGATGTGTTGCCTAAACCTAACCGAGTAGATATGTTGCCTTAACCTAACCGAGTAGATGTGTTGCCTTAACCTAACCGAGTAGATGTGTTGCCTAAACCTAACCGAGTAGATATGTTGCCTAAACCTAACCGAGTAGATATGTTGCCTAAACCTAACCGAGTAGATGTGTTGCCTAAACCTAACCGAGTAGATGTGTTGCCTAAACCTAACCGAGTAGATGTGTTGCCTAAACCTAACCGAGTAGTTGTGTTGCCTAAACCTAACCGAGTAGTAGATAACCTAACCGAGTAGTTGTATTGCCTAAACCTAACCGAGTAGATATGTTGCCTTAACCTAACCGAGTAGATATGTTGCCTTAACCTAACCGAGTAGATGTGTTGCCTAAACCTAACCGAGTAGATATGTTGCCTTAACCTAACCGAGTAGATATGTTGCCTTAACCTAACCGAGTAGATATGTTGCCTTAACCTAACCGAGTAGATATGTTGCCTAAACCTAACCGAGTAGATATGTTGCCTAAACCTAACCGAGTAGATATGTTGCCTTAACCTAACCGAGTAGATGTGTTGCCTAAACCTAACCGAGTAGATGTGTTGCCTAAACCTAACCGAGTAGATGTGTTGCCTAAACCTAACCGAGTAGATATGTTGCCTTAACCTAACCGAGTAGATATGTTGCCTTAACCTAACCGAGTAGATGTGTTGCCTAAACCTAACCGAGTAGATATGTTGCCTTAACCTAACCGAGTAGATATGTTGCCTTAACCTAACCGAGTAGATATGTTGCCTTAACCTAACCGAGTAGATATGTTGCCTTAACCTAACCGAGTAGATATGTTGCCTTAACCTAACCGAAGATGTGTTGCCTTAACCTAACCGAGTAACCTAACCGAGATATGTGTATTGCCTAAACCTAACCGAGTAGATGTGTTGCCTAAACCTAACCGAGTAGATGTGTTGCCTAAACCTAACCGAGTAGATGTGTTGCCTTAACCTAACCGAGTAGTTGTATTGCCTAAACCTAACCGAGTAGATGTGTTGCCTTAACCTAACCGAGTAGATATGTTGCCTTAACCTAACCGAGTAGATGTGTTGCCTAAACCTAACCAAGTAGATATGTTGCCTTAACCTAACCGAGTAGATGTGTTGCCTAAACCTAACCGAGTAGATGTGTTGCCTTAACCTAACTAACCGAGTAGATATGTTGCCTAAACCTAACCGAGTAGTTGTATTGCCTAAACCTAACCGAGTAGATGTGTTGCCTAAACCTAACCGAGTAGATATGTTGCCTAAACCTAACCGAGTAGATGTATTGCCTAAACCTAACCGAGTAGATATGTTGCCTAAACCTAACCGAGTAGATATGTTGCCTAAACCTAACCGAGTAGATATGTTGCCTAAACCTAACCGAGTAGATATGTTGCCTTAACCTAACCGAGTAGATATGTTGCCTTAACCTAACCGAGTAGATGTGTTGCCTAAACCTAACCGAGTAGATATGTTGCCTTAACCTAACCGAGTATATGATATGTGTTGCCTTAACCTAACCGAGTAGTTGTATTGCCTAAACCTAACCGAGTAGATGTGTTGCCTAAACCTAACCGAGTAGATGTGTTGCCTAAACCTAACCGAGTAGATATGTTGCCTTAACCTAACCGAGTAGATGTGTTGCCTTAACCTAACCGAGTAGATGTGTTGCCTTAACCTAACCGAGTAGATGTGTTGCCTAAACCTAACCGAGTAGATGTGTTGCCTAAACCTAACCGAGTAGATATGTTGCCTAAACCTAACCGAGTAGATATGTCGTTTTATTGCCTAAACCCATCAAAGTATACCAAAAAACTAAGTTAACCTTTATTGGATGTTTATTTTCATTTAAAGAGTGGAAACGGTGCTTTTCCTGTGATTATGGAAGTTTATTTTGTGGGAACTGCAACACCGACCCTGACATGTCCAAAACTGACCCTAGAGCGGTACCTAGAGCGTCATATTTTGACCAAGCATCAGTATTTGACGAGTTGGGGGTGAGAATGTATTGAAATAGGGCATTTAATTGCTTATGATTGGCTTGCTTTTGGTTTTATTCAAGAGGTCTATCCAAAAGCTTCAAGTGAGATAAATTAGTACTCTAGGCTTTGTCATGCAGGTAGACAAGGGAAGCAGTTTATTGTTGTAATTCTCACAGGCAAAATACATATCTACAAATGGAACATTTCAGAAAACATGAGGATACAAATCTAAAGTAATCAGGAATAGGTTTTCTTTGTAATGAGGCCATGCGATAGCGAATCTCAGTGATAATACAGCATATCATCCAGGTTGAATTGGAGAATGTGTATGCTGCCTCCGCTGTGCTCCTGTACAGTGTCTCTTCATACCACACTCTCTTCTTTCTTCTGGTCAGCAATCCCCCCCCCACACACACACACCATCTCCTCCTCCCCTCTACAATCTCCCGCTCACCCCCCCCCCAGTCTTTGCTCCTGCAGCACAACTTCCACAGCAGTAAGGTAAATACGCCGTGACTGATGGGAGAAAGCACGGGACCCCGCGCCCTTTGTACTCGTACCTTTCCAGGTCACAGGGGCTCGGGGGGGATTACAAAAGCAATTGTACACCTATAGCCCTACATCAAGCGATACAGCCACGTGTGCTCCTACAGACCATTAGCCCCCGGCTTTGCACTCCCAGTCATAATCACAGAACATACTCCACACACACTCATGTTGCCTCAACCTCTGAGTGAAGCCTCCCAATGCAGGTCTCAGGGGCTTTTCTCAAGTGTTGCGTCAGGTGCTACAGTCGTGATTTTACTCTTGATTGGTGTTTTTTTTTTTTAAGTAGAGCTGGGGTAAATGAAAAAACATTTACATGAATATACATAAAGAGTCTACCAAATTTAGTTTGTTTTGGAATGTCTGGTACATTCATTCCCCAGTTGCTTTCAACAGATGTCCCCCAAATACTAGAACATTCAAGCTTCTCTTCTCTACTTCATTTTGTACTTTTCTTCAAAGTAAAGCAGCAACATGGGGATCTCAAATTATATTTAACATTTTCTTTTAGCTGCCAGTTGGCCTCCAGCTGATATCAAATGATATCAGAAAATTTAAGATGAATGTATGTTTATGTGTTGGTATAAAAAGTGTAAACCAAGACAATCAGTGGTACATACATAATACTGTTAGTAATTATTGCCATTGAACATCAACTACAGTTTTGCAAAATTGTAAAAAATGTATTTTGTATTGTGTTTTGTATAATGGTGATAGGCTTGTTGATACATCATCATAATTGGAAATCCCTTTGACCAACACATTCTCACTCCCAACACGTCAAATTCCAAGGCTTGGTCGATGGCCCTTCACTTCAATCTATGACGCTCTAGGTTCCCCTCTAGAGTCAGTTTTGGACGTGTCATGGACTGCATGTTTCCGCTCATAACACGCATAGTGTCTTTTCAAATAAAGTTCAAACGTAGCTTAAGTCAGTTTTAAGGTTTTCTTGGTTAGGTTTAGATAACAGAAGAACTTGGTTAGGCTGAGTAAATTATCTTGGTTTGGGTTTAAACGAGTAAGTCTGTTGCGTAAGATAAGGATGTTTGTACCGTAACTTAAGTATGTGGCGCTAGTTAAGTATGAAGGTTATGCAACAACAGTAAAGTCAAATAAGTCAATGCTGACTTGATTTCACATAGAACAAGAGCAGCGGTCCTCACCTAAAAAGCCTTTCTTCCATGTAATTTGCTTTGACGTTTACATTGGCATTAGTTATATGCCTAAAGGGTCTCATACAGATGTTAAAGCTTGCCTCGGTGGCAAACTGACCAAGCGGCGGTATTTGACGAGTTTGTAGTGATAACGGGTTGCTCTGACATAGTCACAAATCCTCGAATCAAAAGGGAAAAAAGGGCTTGCTGAATGACCCAAACAGTCTGTGACCATTTGCTGATAAGATTTTGGGGAAAGATTGATGGCTTGGTTACAAGAAATCAGCACTGACAGTTGGTAGAATACTGGTATCCCATTGCAAAGTAACTTGGTTTGTTTGACCCAACCGTTCACCCTGACATCCACCCCAAAATATTAGTTAGTTCGGGGGTTAGTGATGCCACAATTCTTCTCGGCAATAATAGTCACTATACACACAAGAAATCATAGCTGGTTCCAAGCGTTTGAACAAATAACAAATTCTGTCTCATTCTGCTGACTGCCTTCTTAGTCACTAGCGATGGAACCCCCAGGAAACTTGAGCCTCATACCGCTTTCAAGCCAAATAAAACTAAACAGCTAAGCTCCTGCTCAACACTTGTAGGTTGTAACTGGCAATGATTTAGGGTCCCACTCCTGGGCCGTTCTTTTTTCTTTATTTCTCTGTCATCTTGTTTCTCCCCTCCATCACACAATTCCTCTCATCTCCCACTCATGCTAGGAGCGGTGGCTGCTCTCAGCAGGGTGTCCATTTTGTAAGTGCTGCAGGAGTTTGTGGAGTGGCAGCTCGGCTCGCGGGGCAGCAGAGGAAGAGGCGATGATAAAAAAGAGTGAGGGATCCAGCGCCAGGACTGGGAGAGGGGAAAAAAGGCAATAGTCTAGTGTGGATAGAGGGAAGGGAAAGAGAGGATGATGCATCATGTCAGGGAAGAAATTGAGAAAGGGTAGAATGGATTGGAAGGAGTGAAAGGGATCGACTGATCAAAGGCCTTCATGCCCCCTTCAAAGATCAACTTCTGTTTCAGGAATCTAATTCATCCACGCAGACCAACGGCGTCACATTCAAGTCATGATTTACTGCGCTCCAAAGTCAGCTTTCAATTTCCTTTGATATATATTTGAGTTATACAAATTCCAACATGTTTGATCAGATCTTTATATTCAAGTTTAAGCGTATTGCGATGGGAGGGAAAAAAAGAACAGGCATGAAACTTATATCCCTTATTTGTTATTCATGCATAAGCTCCAGCTTCTCTTGCCTCATTCATATAATACTTCAAATGATTTGGCAATCAAGCCTCGGGGGGTGCACTGGAGAGGAGGGGAGCAGAGACAGGAGAAATATTGCCCTGCGTTTCAGCTGTTCACTAATTATTTCTCAGGCAGTGGAGAAGAAGCCCAGAGGCTGATGAAAGACCAGTAGAACTTGAGGGTCCTCTGAGAGCCTCTGCGCTCCACGAGAAGTGCTCCATTAACTGATGCATCATGGGATTTCTTGCGCTCTGAGCTGGACAGTAGCCCACTGTGAACCCTCACAAACCAACAAATGTTCTTTCTAAAAGAGGATTTCAATCAGCCATCTTGAAGAGTTTGTTGTCTTGGTCGACGCGAGTCTTTTGACCAGGGATTCTTCATGTTCTCATTATTTGGCGTCCTGAATTTGTTGTTTTTTAAAGACATACTAGTTCTCTGTCAGTCGTGTAGTCCCGCCTCTTAGGTCCAGTACATAGACTGTAGCTATTGGTTTGTGGAATATATTTTTGAAGCCTCAAATTGTGCAAAAAGAAGACTGCTTGCCAATAATACAGGTTTCCAAATATTAAAAGACCTGAAACATTCAATTAGGTTTATGCTATGAGTGATGGGTCCCTATAATAACACAATATTCTGCTCAAATGAGTGCAGTTGGCAATGTTTCAGAAATCAATATCTGATAAGATGTTTTCTGATCAAACCACATCCAAACAGCTTTGATGACTTTTCAACTGATAATAACCAAATAAATAAGGCTGCTGCTTCTTTTTCTCAACACTCTTACTTTGATTGTAGTTCATTTATTCATAACTGAATCGCATTACATCCACCAAAGAAAAAAAAAAAGCTTGTAGTTATGAGATCTTGTCTCATTACAAGATCCATATTTCAGAGATAAATAGTTAGTCATATGATATACAAAAGTCGTAATTATAAGATATGGCCTCCATTTTTAACTTCTTTCAAATAATGAATATTTATGGTATAGAGAAATGATTCACGTTTGAAGCTATTGTTTTCATGAGCTTTGCAAATCTATAATGAGTTTGGCCTTGAGACACAATGTGCTCTAGTGTGTAACCCTGAATATAAATGAGACTGTTTAATAAAACTCCATAGGACACTTTCATTGTTTTTGGGTGGAGGCAGAAATCGCAGAAATCTTACGCTTTTATCTAAAAATCCAGACAAATGAAACCAAAACTTATCTGCAATTGTGTAATTTGGACGACTGACCTTTTAAATGGTTGGTCACTTAGTGTCAAATGTTACTTTCATGTTTGAATCAAAGCCATGCGTGCATAAAATACTTACCTCCAAACAGATCTCGAATCAGCTTGGAACACGGGAGAACATAACTTGCCAGGTCCATCCATTCGCAACATGGACTGCAAGGACCAAGTTATTATAAACAACAGAGAAAAGCACGGCTAGTGAAGTGATCATTTGATTTATTGCGTGGCAAATACATGTCTCTTAAACAGTTTGAAACACTTATCGATGTAAATCCAAACCAGTTTAAGTACTTGCCCTGGACATTAACACCAGTGTCCTGGGTGAGAGTTTTTGACCCATCAAAGACCACAACCTCCTCCCTTCTTGAACTCATTTGAAACTAATTTGTGATTCATGTGGTTTCCACTCGAAACATCATTCACAATGCAGTTTTGTGTGTGGGAAGTTTTATAGAAAGGACCATAAAGACGAGTTTTGGTCTTTTTTGGTCCTCCAGTGACTTTCTTTCAAATTTTGCACCACTTCTACTTTTCTCTGACCTCCCTTTGCAATTTGTGTCAATGATCCAAGTCCACACATGTGGTCATAAACATCAGAATTAATAAAGGCTTTAGCTGTTGACCCGAGCCGTAGTTGCGTTGTGTCGGGTTACAAGCCTTCACCAGTTGGAGGGCCTTGACAAATCCATTCATAAACCACATTCTTGTTTCATACCTGCTGGATTAGTGCATACACGATCGAAACTTCACCAAAATACTAATGAGTGAATTAAACAGCCTCTCTTTGGTTGTTGTTGTTGTTGTAGGAAAAAAAACCTGGATTTTATGTGAGCAGAAATGATGCCGGGAAGATAAGGGATCTGTGTAATTAGAAAGGGATCTGGAGCGTTGGGGGATATGTGAGAGTGGTGTACAGTATGTAGGGATTAGTTTGGATTAAAAGCAGTGGTTAAGAGCTCTGCTCTCTAACACTGTTCCCTCATTTGCCACAAAGGAGCCTACACAACATGTTCCAGGGAGCAAAAAAAAGAAAAAAATGACACTCTTTTTTATCCTTTGGCAACCTGGAGAAAGTCGCCTCTGCTTTTATCTTTTCAAAAGGGCCCTCTCACACCTACAGCATGCATCACCCGGCCTTTAAATGAGAGAGGAGATGCCAAGCTCTTTATTTCATCTTTAGTGTATTTGTGGTGCACTGTGGTAGTTTACATTGTTTTTTTTTAATTGTTTTGTACTACGCTGCCTGTAATGACAGAGGTCGGATAAACATTCAATATGCAAATATGCGTGTTGGCAACACAACATATCTTTGATAGGAAACTGAAAAAGAATAAGAACTACAAGCTCGATAAATAAATCATGTACTATGACGCTAATATAGGAGTAAATTATTTACAGTAAATTTGGTCGGAACAGCTTACTCAGTGGAACAAAATGACTTTGAAAGGAACCGCCATAATAAGAGGACTGAACTATTTGTTCTGCGGAAAGCAGTTCCACTGGAAACGGAGAAAATGAACTTTTTGTGTGAACCGACTGTTTAAGTTTTTGAGTTTGCTGCCTTCTGTATTGGTCACTTAATAAAACTTTTTTGAGACTTTTTTCAGCTACTGTAGACGATTTGACCTCTTATGTTTCATTTTTACTCACCCTCATTTAACAATCACAGAAGCTGACTAAAACATGGCTGTAAAAAACAGAAACAACCCCAGAGCACACTGGGTCCAGACCTTTTGAGATCTTTTATTGCGCAGGGACAAAACATAACTGAGACGACGAGTGACTATAGCCGAGGGGATTTTTAAACTTGTTTTTTTTCTACAAGCTTTCTCGTCAGTTGCTCAACATGTGCAATAAGAGATGAAGCGAAGCCCGATGCGTTTTGGGTAGAGGAAATCAGATTAAGGGTTTTCACTGACTTGCCTGGCTGTTTTGCAACCCCCCTGGGAACACATGACACCACAGATAATCTGCTCACCATAATTAGAACTATCCAGACACGAATCAGTCCCCCACACCCCATGGCCTTCATTTTCTTTAAGCTTCCATGCCGAAAAACATGTGCCAACATAGATGGAGGGCACGCATCCAGACTCAGTCTGACAATTCTGCAAAGCGCGTCGGCGGCATAAGGGGCTTTGCGCTGAACGGCGTGCTGAGTCAGCGGCACTGCATTTGTTCTTTATTTTGATTACTCGTACTTGCTCGCCGTACATGAGCTCTGGGAGAGCTCTAATCCTCTGAGACGGATCCCTTTTTTTTTCTATCTCAGTTCTTTGAACTCGCTTCAAAACAAACTGCAATGCAGGTGATGCTGCTTTTTTTGTTGGTTTGTTTTTTTTGAAAATCCCAGCATTACACAAAGCTTTACAACCTTCTTGTAGTCATAAATTACGGCTTCATTCAGGTCCAATCCAGTCAATGGAGGCGCGGCTGCAGTACGCTGTGGTTTCCTGTTGCATAACAATGTAATAATCTCTGGAGGTGAGGGGGGAGATGGGTCATATCAGAATCCAAATCAGGCTTATTGCCCAGTAAGTTATTCACATCTAATGAATTTCCCTGGTTTTTTGATGCAATAAACATGTTTAGGAAGTAAACAATACAATTGAAGTACTGCAAGAGTCAAGAACATACATATAGAAAAGAACAGTTACAATAAAAACATACTATAAAGGTACTATCACAAATATGTATAATGTACAGTTTGGTCTGTCACATGACGTACACGCTAAGGACAGAGCACACGCGTGGACCTTTTTCAACATAAACATTCTCATCGGACGTCTTTGTATTTCCTGCATGCCATGTTTGTAGAACTGGTAGCTGACAGGAAGTAAACTTGGACCAAAGCTGTTGCCCTAGCAACCGAGTATCAATGAAAAAGGTCTCAATGGCCCCGATCCAGCAGCCGAGTCATGAGAGTCAGCTGGTCCTGAATTTGTATGTATTTAGTACAAACTCACATCTTAACTCGGCGACTGAATAGAGATGTGTTCTCAATATCGTCCGTCATTTTAGTTTGTTTTTTCCCCGCTCTTAAAACCGCTGAAAACCAAGCGGCCGCGCATCAACGTCGCCCTCAAATGCTGCCAGGCAAATACGTTAGGTAAATCAAACTGAGTCAATGTCAGACTGAAGATGGAAACGGAGTCAACATCTCGTAACTGTTTTTCTAGGGCCCTTTATAGAAATGTAGCAACAGTTTATAACGTTTATTAACCCTTTACAAATCAGTTATAAGAGAACAATTAATGAGAACAGCCTTTTGGGTTATTGGGCTGTTCTGCTCATCGTCCTCCAGCTTAACACTCGCTGCCTCATCTAAACCCCCTCCCTCATGCATTCATTCACTTCCCCCTTTGTAACCGACGCTCAGCGGTTCACTCTGTCGTCATTTCGCGTCGGCTCTGACAGCTGGAGTGTTGCACGACTGTTACGCTCGTACGTTGCTTAGCTCTTGGTTTCATCAGGAGGACCATTTCATTTATCTTTTGCCGTTGGCAACCTAGATAGTGGAAGACCCTTTATTAATGGCTCATCTAACAACTCTAAAAGCATAACTGATGACCTATTGACGCATATACAACAGCCCTATTTATTTTTATTTATAATTACCTATCTTGCAAGCCAAAAAGGTGTTTTTAATAATGGCTTGGACCTGGCTTATACAAAGTAGAGATGTACAGATCCAGTTCTTTCAGTTCTGATTCCAATACCTGAATTTGGATATTGGCAGCCCTTTTTTAATAAAAGAATGTCGGGGCATTCATCAATGTATACAGTAGTCTAGATCATTAATCCCAGCTAGAAGTAAATGTTGAAGTAATTATTTATTGAGAGCACTGTGATTGTTATATTTTCTTACACCAGTATTGACAATGGCATTTCAAGTTTTGACTTGAAAGTCCTAACAGTGTTGTTGTAGCTTTAATGTGGAACATGCAGGCCGACACAAGAGTGCACAGTCACAAAAAGTGTTTGTCGCTTGGTCTCCTTTAGGTATGTTAGGCTAAACACCGACCCCTAGAACACTTGGAATCAAACTGACACACATGCCTGTTGTGCTCGAGGGCTGAGCCTGCTGTCATTCAGACGGCTGAGTATTAAAGTCACTCAGGATTGCACTCAGAAGTCAAATCTGCACATCTGCTGTCGTCTCTCCGTCGCTCGGCATCCGGCCCAGAATTGACTCTCCTCTTTAGAGCTGATTAGATTTGTTTTCCTTCCCCCCCCCCCCCTCCCTCTTTCCCTCTCACTATATGCACTCTCCATCTATCCGGCCCTCTTAGCCTAGAAGCATACAGGATGCTATTAGCCCTTTACCAAGCATCTTCCGGTTTACTCCATATGTCTGATCCATATGCTGAGCTGGTAATACCAGGAGGGAGAAAAGAAAAGGTGCACTCAACTATGCATATTCACAAATCCCATTCACACTATTCGCCGAGCACGTGACCCCCGTCTCCGTGCTGACCTTTCCACTGCCGAACCAGAGGAAAAGAAAACATTAAAGAAGATCTACGGACGCGTTTGACTTGATTGGCAGTTCGTCTCCGCGTGGCTGCTATCTGGACGCGATCCGCAAGCGTGCGTTCAGAGCTATTTGTATGATAATGACAAAACAGACTCCGAGGGCTGGCCGCTCTCCGTGCGCCGCCGCGCAGGAGACAGCTGACATAAGCACTTATTGAAACTTGCCGACGATTCAGTGTAAATGTGAGTAATGCAGAAGGTGTAGAAGGTGGGGAGAATGAAGGGCGCTGGTGTTTTTTTGCCGTGTAAATGTCATCTTCGTGGGGGCCGCCGTCTGCTTGCTTTTTTTTATTCAGCACTTTAAAAGAGGGATACCACGATGGCATTACGCAATCTATCTTCTCTTGTGCTGGTTTTCGCTCACCGTGAGTCGACTACGGCGGACCAGATTAATGAGAAAGTCTCCATTCCACCCACTCCCACTCCCACGCAGTCTTTAGAAGAGGCTCCCGACACATTGTGGATGATGTGACATGATATAACACTCTCCCACCTCAATTCCTATCTCTTTGTTGAGGTGCCTTTGAATAATGGGAATGCACTCAGGGCTCCGCGAAGCCTGTCTGGAGACATTACCGACAAAATGCTTCATCCAGAGATAAAACACAGATGCATGGCGAGGGGCCGGGTGAGCATGTGCTATCAGAAGCAAATATGAGGCATTAATTAGTTGTAAATCTATTGAAGCAGCTGGGAGCTGAGTGCAGTAAAAGAATAAAGATACTCTGCTCAGTATCAGAATCGAGGCTGTTTATGGCTGTAACCCGTCCATATTTGGGGATTTTAAGTGGCGCACATCCTCTGAAAGCTGGGAACCTGAAGATTAACCTGAGATGCACCTTAGCACTTAGCGTTTTTATTAGTTTTTATGCCTCCGCACTGGCGAAAGCCGTGGCCAGAGGCATTTATCTTTTTCAGGTTATCCATCTGTACAGCCCATTCTTGTAAATGTGATGGTCAAAAGTCACTGTGACCTCACAAAACACGTTTTTTGCCTTTTTTTTGCCAAAACTTAGATACTTGTTATGATAATGTCACACAATGGTGTACTAGAATTAAATGATGGAGTGTTCCATGTCCATTTTGGACGGACATGGAAGTAAACTAGATTTATATTTCAATAGATTTATTTCTACCATAATTTTCTAACATGATCGTCGAGGTTGTTTTGCCTTAGGACAAATCTCCCATTCACTTTTCAAATTGTCCTTTTTTTTCTCCCTCATTTTTATTGTACAAGTCGATGCTCTTCAAGAATAAAGCAAGTGTGTCTACAGGGAGATTCTGAATCCTTTGTAGTTCCAAGGCTGCCGTCCTGTAGATATCCACTGACCTGTGACCTGTCTTTTGGAGAAGAACCTTGCAGAGATCGAGAACAAATCACACTGTTATTAGCCGTAGGTTGTGCTTACGAGCAACCCTGTAAGTGGGAGTGGGTGAGACCTGTCATGTCAGCGGTGGGAGAGGGGATTTTTTTTTTTTAATACCAGTGACATAGCTCTCAGCCCGGGCTCTCAGCTCTAATACTCTCCGTTGCTTCATTAGCAGGGACAGCACAGCTGAGTGTCAATGTGGGAGAGAGAGCGAGGGAAGAGCGGCGTTGACGCTGTCGCTCGGCTGCCATTATGCTCAAAACAACCCACACAGTGGCAGACGGAGTCAAAGAAGAGCCATTATTAATATTTCCCCCCTCTGAAATGAGCCTCAGAAGAAGCATATGGACTCTCATTGTCTGCTAGCATTGAAGTCCCCTTTTTTTTTTCCGGGGACATGAAAGCGGCACAATGATTTTCTATTACCGGACCTTATCAGGCACTTAGCCAAGAGATTAGCATGGTAATTCTCTCATCTTCTTTTTTTTCTGGTGTAAAGGTCTTTTTTTTTTTGTAACCCAGAGCTTTTGAGTGAGAGTGAAGAAAGATGAGATGGATTCATTAGTGTGGAACGGGGTCCTTCAGTCAAAAGCCATTTTTTGAAAACGTCTTCTTTTTTTTCTTTTTTTTTTTTTAAAGGTGTGTCGCCGAATGAAAATCAGCCGGTGATTTATCAGCATCCACTTCAGAAACAGTGGCTTTACCGAACCGACTGTTCACCGGGCTGAGACTCGAGAGGCCATCCGGTCGCTATTGACTCGGGTTTCAACGGCCTGGAGTTTGTCGTCGCTGACAGCCACTGGGTGGGGGGGGGGGGTTATTATTCAGACCAATACAATGAAGCAAAAGGGCGTAAACACTGACAGAATACAGATACAGGAGAGTAGCTTCGCTGAGCCGTGAACTCCTTTCCTCCCTTTCTTATTAATTCTTCTATCCCCCGGCTTCTTTCTCATTTACTTCCTTCAATAGATGTTACCTCTTGACCCAGACCCCTCCATGAGCAATGTAGTCAGCGCCACTGAGTTTAAATCACGTTCCTCCTTCATTCATCCGTACAAACTAGGAGTCCAAGTAGAGCTATACCCAAGAGTGAGACCCCAAGAGAGAGGCAGAAATGTTACCCCGCACCCCTCCACCCCATGGGATTTATAAGCTACACGTATGCCCACATTCATGCTTGGCCATGCCTTCCACGTAATCCGGTGAAACGTAATGACACTGACTGTTGAAGGAGGCCCAAGCTTCCCGCTGGGATTGAAATGGAAGCACAGAGCTGTGGGATGTCGGATAAGAAGAACTCAATCCTCCGCGTGCAGCTCGGGTTGTTTTAACTGGTTTCCGCTGTGTAAACTGCCATGCCCCGCCGCACGTTAAGCCAATAACACAAACTCCTCTTTAAGAACAACCATTCTTACCCCCCCCCCCCACACACACACACACACACACACACACACAATACGCCTGTTTTAATTTGGGTGACTTCACAGGGTACCTATCAGCAACAAACAGATTATCCCCCCCGGACAGATTGGCCGAGCCGCAGATCTTTTTTTTTGCCTTCAGGTGATTATTACTGCAGTTGTTTTTTCTGCTGGTACCTGTCTTTCATCTCCGAGGGGCTGAGGCAGTGATGGGAAAAGCTCCAGAGGATAAAAGTACATTTGTCGCAAGGTGTCTATCAATTTGGAGGGTTGGGTTTCCAAAACGCAGTACGGGGGTCTGTCCTGAAAGACCTGCCAGTAAGACAGTTTAGCTTTATTAGAACTAAGGTAAGGACAAGTTACTAATGTAGTGTGAGAAGCCCGATTGCTGTAGTTCATTTTTTTTTAGTTTTTTGTCAGTGCAGTCGGATTTTGTCATCATTGAGCTGTTTCTATCAAAGTGTTTTTAGAAAAAGTTGGCAAAATAAAAAATGTATGTTTTTTTTCCCCTCAAATGTTATTTGAATATTCAGAGGGAACAAAAAATGATGTATGCTGAGTAGTGTCTGTTACACTGCTGCAGAATCTATGTGCAAAGCGACAATTTTGGACACTCTACCAAAATTGGATCCCAAACCAGCAATCCTTATTGGCGAGGTCAGCCAAGCTGGTGGTTGGCAAGAGGGTGGGGAACTTTGGCTTGCCAAAGCCAGTGCCAAAGCGCTGCTCAGGGATGTGCATGGGGAGATCAGCGGGCTTGTGCTCCAAGATCGCTCTGGCAAGTGCACGCTTGTCATCATTGGGCACCTTGCTGCTGAAGAGAGCCAGGGGTAGCATCTCACCTGTCAGGTACCAGCGATGCCTCTCCAGCGCCTTGATCGCTGATGCTGCAATGCCCTCATCTACAGCCTTGTATGCCTGCAGGTGGTGGTAGAGTGTCAGGTCATTCCAGGCAGCATCTACAGCTTTCTCGCAGGTCAACCACCACTTTGCGTAGATGTGTGTGATGAAAATTGCAAATGCCCGAATCTTCGGCACCTGCTGCCGTGTGGTGATTGTGCCCTGGGGAAGCAACGCGATGTGCTGCTCCATCAAAGCCAGCTTAAGAGTATAGAGCAGCTTGGCCATCCATCGTGCCTTGTGGAGCGCTCCCGGTCGTTGGAAGGTCGCTGCAGTCTGCCCTTCACCATCTGCATCCAGAAACACAAGACACAGCTGCACAAACTCATGGTAGTCACCTCGCTTGTGGTCTGTGACTTCTTTTGTGCACCTGACGAGTTCAGCACGTAAATTGCCCAGGATTGGTTGCTCAGTGTTGCCAGGAATGTAGCGGGACCATTGGCTGCTGGATTCTTGTGGTAACAGGTTCCATTTCTCTCTCAGATGTGTGAACAAGGTAACCTCTGGCGAGCGTGATGTCTCCAACTTCAGGTCTGTGAAAACCTGATTCAGGAGGACCTCACCAATGTGGTGCCGGCACCCAGACCAAAGCAGTGGTCGGCCCAGTGAGAGCTGTATGGCAATGCAGGCTGCTGTGAGATGGCCGGTGTTTGACGCAGTGGTGTCAAATGCCATGTTGACAACCTGGTCAGCGCAGCACCAGTCCTGGAGCAACTTGCATGTCAACCGGGCAATGATCACTCCACATGCCTCATTGGTCTGCTTCTTATACGCCGGGACACCAAGCAGTTTCAGCCGCTCTGCATCTCCAACCACCACTGTAAGACGCTCCTCCAACTGGCGCACATTGCTGAGCATCGGTGTTAACTTGCTGTCCCAGTGTAGGGTGCACAATGGAGGTGGTGTCCACTGCTTGTGCTGTTCCTCACTGATTGTCTCCAGCACTTTGCGTCTTGCTCGGTCAGCTGTTGCGTAAGATGCAGAAAGTTGTGTACATTCACCGCCTGACTCTGCAACAAGGCAACGCGTGAAGGCAGCCTGTTGCATTGGTGACATCTTCAACCTTGTAGCCAGTGACACGACACTTGGTCGGCTAAGGATGTCATGTGGAATGAAGACGTTTGTTCCACTCTTATGCTTGTGGGATGGTTCACCCTCAGATGGTGGATGATCTGTGTTAGTATCCTCCTCTGACTCCTCATCACTCTCCGACTCCAAGATGGACATTGCCGTCATCTCCTCCAGCTCCTTTTCACAGCGGGACTGCCTGGTTGCTGCGGCAGCTTGACGCTCCTCTCGCCGCTTCACCTTGAGCTGCAGCTTTTTGTCTAATACACCAAATGTGGCCACTCTGTCAGTCTTCATGCTAGCCAAGAAAGCTAGGTCTTCTTGGTTATCAATCAGCTTTTCAATATTTGGAGGCCACAGCGGAAATGTGGCATCAAGTCTGCACTCCATTTTCTCCAATTGTTTCGCTGTATTCTCATTGGAGCGCTTGGCCTGGGAGATTTTCCGCAGCTTGTGGTTAGCATTGACAAAGTCAACCATTTTGTGGCATGCACGCTTGTCGCTCACCATTGGGATGTTGGCTTTCTTGTAAAATGGCCGCACCTGCTCCAGGACAACCTTGGCTGCCTCGAACTGCGACAACGCTCCATTTGCACCAGGTTCCTTGGCAAGCATGCAGCGTAAGATCTGACGACCAGTTGGCAGTTTGGCGCCGGTGATGATGCCATCCTCACTGGTGATGCTGGGGCCCAGACCAAAGACCAGGCTGCGACTGCTAGTCTGGCAGGGACCAGTTGGTGAGGGCAGCATTTTAGGAGAGCTGGATCCTGGGGTGGATTGTGTTGTGCAGTGCCTGAGAATGAAAAGGATACAAGCTCAAGGATAGTGTTTAAAATCATATCTTACCATGCTTAATATCACTCAATTATGATAAACCATTCTTGCATAAGCCTCAAATTTTTGCTGTACATAGTCTAACTTCATCATAACTTACTGTTACATCACTACCAGAGTAGCTAGCTGTGCTTCAAAATGTTCATTTACTGTAACAACTACATTGTAGGGCTGGGCGATTTGGCCTAAAACTCATGGACAATTTACAACAAATGTTATCCCCTAAACCTGTTTTCGAAAAAAAAAAAAAAAAAAAAAAAAAAAAAAAAAAAAAAAGATTTTTCGGTTCAGCCATTTCACAAACCGTAGCAAAGTAAAAATGCAAATTAATCGTTTAAACCGAAAAAATCGCCCAGCCCTACTACATTGCTAATCTCAATAAACATGAGACATCTATACTCTGAATATGACATTGTCCACTCTAGAATACTGTTGATGTTAATAGCCTAGCTAACATAGATAGCTAACTGTGGTTAGAAAACTGTTGCTAGCTAACGTTACCTAGATGTAATGAGCATACAAAGTATACAAAGACACAACTACAAATATGATAGTAATATGTAATAATACATACCCAACACAGAAAGATCACCTCAAACAGAAAGATCACCTCTCAAACAGAAAGATCACCTCCGTTTTCTTGAGGTGTAGTACTGTTTACCTCAGATCTCCATGGCGACCATTGAGCACTGTTAACCACTTTATCCAACAAAAACAGGTGTCCGGTGGCACCCCTAAATCATCATGTACTGGAAAAATATTTTGCATGTGTTGTTTCTACATATATTGGAACACTTTTAGCACCCAGCCATATCAAAATTCAAGAATTGTGTTTTTTGATGCACCCTAGTGTCCATGCTGTTCTGCCACTTATTTTACTTTGAAAAATTGTTATCTAGCATTCACACGCACAAACAGCACAGCACCTATGTTGTAAACGTGCCGAAAGAGCGACCAAAGCCCCAAAATTCAGAAGGTGTTTGTCCCAACAACCCTTTACTCGATGACTTCGGTGCAACTAAAATAGAAAAAGTAAAACACAACAACAAAGATTAAATACAAGGTGCATATAAAGTGATACTCACACCAGTGCCTAATGGAAACTAAAATAGAAAAGTAATATTGAGCATAATATTGAGAGTTTTTTAATGATATTGAAAAAGTAAAAGAAATAGATTAATGAAAAATCAAAGATTGCACATGAAACTGAAATGTAATATTAAACGGTATTGAGGGAAAATAAAAAAAAAGTATTATAACCCAACTGGAAATGTCCTTGTTTTTACCTTATGCGCATATCTTATGACTGTGGGAGGAGACTGAAGCTTCCAAAGGTACATTACATTATTACATTACAGTCATTTAGCAGACGCTTTTATCCAAAGCGACTTACAATCAGTAGTATATTACATATCATTCACCCATTCACACACTGATGACAGGCTACCATGCAAGGTGCCACCATCAGACTCGGGAGCAACTTGGGGTTAAGTGTCTTGCCCAAGGACACATCGACTGCCGAAGCCGGGTATCGAACCACCGACCGTCTGATTGGAGAACTACCTTGCTCTCCACTATACCACAGCTGCCCCAATGCCTTTGTGTTAACCCCACAAAGGCATTGTGGTAAATATGAACCATTTTGAAAAGCCTCCAGTCGACGTGGTTGGCTTCAAAGCTAAGACCTTCATCCAACCGCTGAGACATTTTTGCACCCCATCTGCCCTATGGGTTACATGCTGTCTATCACTCTCACGAGACACCTTTATTGTGTTTAACCACCTCACTTCTGAACCTTAAGGAATCCCAATACAACAAGAAAAAAAAGCTCCTCTAGTGCACCCCATTTTTCCTTCTCCGTCACTACCCCTCCAGACCCTACCCACCCTCAAGGGACATCGCATTCCCCCTCCCCATGAGAGTGGGCTTTGCGCTGCTAGCCAGTTTGTATATCCCCCACCATTAACAGCATGACAGGTGGAGTTACCTTGAGTGGCATGTTTATTGATCTGTTGACTGGGCAGTGCTAATGAGGACTCGGTGCTGCGCCGGGCCACCAGGATTACCCTCAGCGTTGCAGGACAAGCACATTCAAGACCTTCTGTCACTGACCATTTCCCTGTGACAGATCCAAAGTCAGAGGTCAAGCAGCGCTGCTTTGCCCCGTAGCTAGAAAATGAAGAGGAGCAAATTGGCACAATTGATGTATTGATAATGTAAAAACCTGCAAAGCCTTTCTCATAGACTTCTATACAACCAGAGGAGTTGCCCCCTGATGGCCAGCAGAAAGAATGCAATATAATAACCGTATGTTGCAGCCTGGTTGTGACCTGTTGCCTTCTAGGAAACCTTTTGTTCAGTATTTCATTGACACATGCGTCGCTGCTTGTTCAATTGTTGTTGTTTTTGCGTAGTACCGAATCGTGACACCTAAACCAGGCTACTAACGGAACCGTGACTTCTGTGTGCTGTTTTAAATGTATGATGAATAATACTTTTAATTTATTTAATTTCCCATTTCAAAGACATTGGGGTTTTTTTTTCCCTTCAATTAGTACCAAATTACTCTAGTTACTCTATTCACTATTTTAATTACAAAATTGCAGACCTGTAAAATTGTGCATGATGAATCAGCAGGAATATTCTAATGTTTAATAGGAAGCAACAACAGATGGATGTTATTTTCTAGTAAATACTAGAAAATGCTTTTTGCTGTCTCAAACAAAATAATTATGGTGAAAGTATTATCAGATAATATGGGTAACATGACAACATTAAAGGCGCTTACTATAGAGCCAGTGTTTGGTTCGTGAAGAAGATCCACTCCATATGTAGATAGGAAGGGCTTAATCTGACCTAAAAGAAAAACACAAACATTCAATCATTTAAACATGAATCTTATATTTAAATTCTGCTAGATTCCCCAAAACTGCCACACTGGCCTTTTTTTTTTAAAGTTGCTGCTACAAATGCATTTTAATCAAGCATTTAATTAATTTAACTATTTAAAGCCCTGCACCGTGCCATTATTAAATAAAGTAATAAATAAATAGATAATTATGAAAAAAAATACGAATGAAACATTTGCTACCATATCTAAATAAATATAAATGTGTGAAATACATTTCCATCATGTTTACTACATTTTTTTTTCTCTCCATCTTTTGAGGTTTGACCAACGCTCTTTTTTTTCTATCTCGCTGCTCGCTCTTTTTCTGCAACCGCACACTGGCACCTGACTGGTTAATTAGCTGCGCCCACCGCTCATCTTGATGCACCAACCCCTAATGGCAGCACAACAGAAGCGATTGGAATCATGCGTTTACATTTCTCCCTGGCCTCCCTCCCCCTCCCACCGTCTCCCACACGGATTCACAGTGCATTCACTCAACATCACTCGATACGTTTGCATCTTGAGAGACACTCTAGGAACCCTGCCTGTAAAAGCAGCCTGGTGATTTACGGTTTGCCCCGCTAATCGTGTTAGCCCCATTAGCGCTAATGCTACCGCTGATAAAAAAAAAGGGAGGCTATTGATGAGCTGTGGTAATGAGACTACTGTGGACCAGGTGATAAAAGTATCTGCTACTGACCTGATAGCGCTTCACCTTGTGGTGGAAGTTTTTCCAATACAATTTACTATACTAATACCCAATTTGTACTAGTACTATCTATGTCCCGAGATGAGTCCCAATGAGCGTTGAAATAATGATCAAATGACAAATGAAATGTCCTTGCGGTATTTTATTTCTTTGCATGAAAGAGCCAGAAGTTTACAGAGTCACCGGGAGCCTGCAAAGTACTGAACTCCCGAGTCAGGCCGCTCACCCCTGTATATATGGGAGCCGGGGTGGCCAGGCTCAGTTCTGAGTTAGCATCTCCTGACAATGAATGGGTGAAGGAGGGGGGTATGAAGAACAAAAGGGGTGCATGAATATCAAAGAAGAGGTAGAAAAAGAAGACCAAAAGGTGGGTATGAGTCTCAGGTCTGGAGGAAGGACCGAGGTGTGAGAGGGTCAAAAGGTGGGGGCATGAATGAAAGGACATAAGGAGCGTCTCCACACAGTGTAACTTAACATACAGAGAGACGAGGTTCTCCACCTTTAGAATACACATCATAGTACATTTCATTCAAAACCTTTAGAGTAAAATCTTCACATCATAGTACATTTCATTCAAAACCTTTACACTATATACTTCCAACATACACTAATATAATTTTCCATTACAACCTGCATAACCAACTGTTTGTGTGTGTGGCTGTTGTTGTTGTTGTTGTTGTTTTTTGGATCCACATCTAAAGCAAATGTTCTTTTTGCAAGAGATTTGTTCATCAGTTGGATCGTTCAGAGAGCGGTCAGTAAATATCAAGGTAAAGAGAAGCATTGCATCCATTTTAAACTGGAAAGTACCCCATAGTACACCGTAAAATACTGTATTGGAAGTCGTCTCTCCTACTCTAGCAGTTGGAGCTGTCCAAGGTCCTGAACTCTGTGCAGTTAGCAAGTGCAAGCTAGTCTGATATATATAATAATTATTATGAACTTCATTTACGAAGCACTTTCTATGACAACCATGTCTTTAATGCATTATAAACACACATATGTGTTATAACCTACAGGTAGCCATGTATGATAATAGATATAAGCACTCGTAAATATTTATAATGACTTATCAGGTCAAGCACCATAATACTTCATCATTGCTGGTCATTTGCTGAGTGGTGTATTATGATTATCATAGTTGTAATACATTATAATCTTTTTATAATGCATCATATTCACTGTTACTCTAAGTGGCCGTTGTTTGCTTCAAGTCAAGTACTTCTGTAAATATAGGCATATTAAAGCAGATTATTATGCATTATTAAAAAAAAGATAATGTATTACAACTATGACAATAACGGTGCACTATGACTTTTACAAATTTGACCAGCAATTACAAGGAATGATACTTCCCCAACTACCTGTGCAAAAGTTTACTCGTAAACAAAATTATGTTTTAGTCTAGTCTAAAAAACAGCAGTTGTAACACGCATACAGATATTTAAAAAATAATTCTCTACAGTTTGGCTTGATGCCACATGCTAACAGAATTTTAGGTCAGTAAAATGGATATTTTTGAAATCGCCTTTTAAGGTGTAGATTTATTTTCCTAAAAAGCTTGTATCTGTGTTGACGTGTTAAACTTCACTCCACCTCCTATGAGCCTCCTTTGGCAGGATACCGTTACGGAAAAATATTTCATATAACAAGACGACAACGTTTTCTTGGCCTTTATCGGATTTATGTTGTAAACTGACCTTAAGCAGCAACTCCATCTCGACCCCCGTCCACACACGCCTACGGGCCTGGTGAGCATTTCGAGTCGTTACTGTGGACGGACATATTTTGTAAAACAACAGAATAAAATTTTAGAACGTAGAAGAATATATCTGTTTGTAAAAAATCTCTGTCTACTTGTAGGGAGGGCCTTAATATCTGCCTCTGCCTCCGAACACGTCTCTGCACTGGTGTCGTGTTCAAGCAGCCACTGTTACCTTTTATACAAGCATGTAAATCCATGCAAAGATGTGTTACTTCTTAATCCCTACGCTGCCTTTTTTTTTTTTTTTTTTTTTTTACTCAGAGGTCCCCCTGCCTCAAAAACCCCAACTTTTTCCATAAAAGTACCGCACCTGGTCCCTGTTGAGTGCTTTTACACAAAGCATATCCCCCTTTCTGTTCACAGATGCACCGAAACTTCAGTTAAAATGCCCCCCCACCCCCCTCCCCAGTGAGTAAACAAGATGGAACCCACAGCTCCACTAGGCCAGTGTTTCAAATTGAGAGCTCGCTGAATATGACAGCCCCCGTTACTGCTGCTCTTAGACATTCATTATCATTAAGATGTTGGTTTCCGTACCTGCTTAAGTAAGCATTTATCCCCAAGCTGTTTCGGCTTCCTCTGGTGCTCTCTCTCTCTCTCTCTCTCTCTCCCTCCCTTGCCCATTGCGGGCAAATTTGCAACCCAGCTTTTGCGTCAGCACTTACAAAAGGAAAGCACTTTTTTTTATACTTTTCTTGATGCTCGTCCAAGAAATTCATGCACGGGATGCATCTGGGTCTTTGGAGGGAGAGAGTCTTTGTGTGTGTGCTTTGTGTGTGTGTGTGTGTGCTTTGCATTTCTCCAATTCCCTCCTGTTTCCCAAAGACTATTACTCTAACTTTTCATCCATATCCAGTTGACAGAATAAAGACATTTCATTAAGGCTATCTCTGCGCCGGGGCCTGTTTTAATGAAATGCATACCTCTGCAGCCAGCCACACTGGTCTTTGTGTGTGCGCTGTATATATTTGTTCTTCTTAGATGTGTGTGTGTGTGTGTGTGTGTGTGTGTGTGTGTGTGTGTGTGTGTGTGTGTGTGTGTGTGTGTGTGTGTGTGTGTGTGTGTGTGTGTGTGTGTGTGTGTGTGTGTGTGTGTGTGTGTGTGTGTGTGTGTGTGTGTGTGTGTGTGTGTTGTGTGTGCATCTCATTAGCTGTCACTTGGGAGTAGTCGCCTGTACTTTTTTTGTAATCGTAGTATACGTAGTCCGTGAAATAGATATATTTTCCCGGCTCGCATATGTTCATATAATGCACTCTTATGCCAACACTCTCAGAGCAGCTCTCCATAATGAGGAACTACATCCCTCCAGGCTTTGGGTTTGGAACCACGCGGCTTTGTGTGAGATGCAGGGCCGAGGAAGTAATTAATGTCTGGCTTAATTGTCCGGCGCGTGTCTCCTCAGACCTCGAATCCCACCTTCACCGCAACCCTGAACCCTAATAAGCCCACGGGGACAACCCAGCATGCACCTCGGACCGGGGCCGAGGCAGCTGCATAATTAGTCTGCAGACACGGCCTTGAACGCCCACGCCAGACTGAGATGTTTACATCTAAAAAACTTAATAATGCCAAAACAGTGTCACATCTTCTTCATGGATGTAATTTCTCTATTTACCCAAATGCAGTTCTGGTGTAAGGCCCGCTCAGTGATGGGTAACTTGAGATTATTCAAATTTGGTAGCAAATTTAAAATGTTCTTTAAATATCAGCCAGTGGCTGATTGATTGATTGTCAAATCCAGAAACTGTAAATCACAAGTTTGGATTTTCAAATGTCTTAGTAAAATACGTCTGCTCAGATAAAAACAACCAAATCAAAGCTTCAAATATATTTATATTAAATATTTCATCAAATCACTTCATTCTACATGTCTAATCGGAAATTCTACCACAAATAAAATGTTCACACTAACTGCATGCAGTATAAAGAGGAAAGTCTTTGACCCTCTGCTCAACTCGCTAGCTGTTGATTTAGCTGAGACCAGCAGAGACTTGGGAAGAAGTTTTCAAAACTTCGACTGAACTACAGGCTGTTCGCACAAGATCAGAGAGGAGATGTAGTGTGGAAGTTCAGCTTTTAAAAAAGTTATTTGCATGGTTGATCATCGTACTAATACAAGTTGACAATGAGGAATACAAGAAGACAAAGTCATGGACGTAAGATTATGACGGGAGGAGGATAGATGACGTAGTATGAAGAGGACCAAATTCCCTGTATGGCAGAGGTCAGAACAAATGGGTGGGTCAGAAAAACTTTCACCCAGTAGACCGTTGCTAGTGTCCTGTGTGTAAACAAAACTCAATACGTATCTTACGTAATAAAATAACTTAACAAACAAGTGTAAATATTCAAACCCGAACCACAATCTTTTTCCTAAACCTAACCAAGTTGTTTTGTTGCCTGAACCCAAAGTAGTTTTGTGTCAATTTGCGCGATAAGTTTCACTCTCACAACGTGGTAGGTCATCTGAAGTGTTTCAATAGCAGTAATAACTACTGATGAAGCCCAAGTTTATTTGTATGATGCCTTTCAACAACAAAGCGATTTAAAAGGGCAAGACATAATAATACATTAAGACCAAATGTAATAGGAACTCCATATAAAAAGAGGCATATAAATTAGATTTAGAAATAAATAAATGATAAAGAATACACTGTATTAATGTGATTGAGTACCTTGGTTTCATTTCTGGTATTTCACTCACTGAATTAGCTAAATAAACCATCAATATTCAACCCCACACCCGCGGGTGGGATGGATAAGAGTGTTTTCCTTTAACAATCGCCAAAACTACACCATTTATCATGGCCAGAAGCTGTAGAAATGATTTATCGTAAATCGTAAACTTAATTATCTGCAGATTTTCATCCCTCCGACGGTCCTTAAACATATCGTGTGAGCCGAAAACTTCAGAAACATCAGAAAAAGCTCAGAAACTAAGCTCAAAATTGTGATATTTCATCAAAAACATTGTATTCTACATGTCTCATTTAAAATTCCGCCTGAAATAAACAGTTTAAAGTAACCAGATTCTGTAAAAAGCATAAAATTCTGCGCTTCTCAGCGCAACTAGGATGCCATGATTGACTCGGCTGAGACCAACAGTCACGTGGAAGAAAATCTCTGAAATTTCGACTGATCTGCAGGCTGCTGAGCACAGAGCAGAGAGGATGTGAGTAGAGGTTGTGAAAATGTGAATCACTTGATATATACAGTATGAGTAGACTCCATTTAATTTCCAAATTTGGTAACACTTGTTGGATATATATATTCATTATATATTAATAAAACAGTTATACCTATCTTATACTGCACAAAATACATTTCTAAGTTATCTTTATTTCTAGTCTAGGTGTGCTGTTTCCATAGAGGTGCAGGACTCATTTATTGAAGTGAAAATCAAGGTCACAGAGAGAAACATGTGACAGGACAAAAGAAGCTCTAAAACTGCTGGGGGTTCAGAGGGTTAATAATTACATAAGCCATGATAGAAGAACTGATTTGTGTTGCTAACCTCTATTGTACACTAAATAATATGTGACGTTAGGGAGGAATCTTTGACATATTCTCTATTATTGACCACTTATGGCTTTCCCTTGTGCATAAAGGACAAACAGATGCAGTTTACTGTAAGAGGCTGGAAAGACTGTGAGTTTAGTTTGAAGTTTGCAGCTGCTGTCACTGTCTGATTTTTGCGAAATGAGCCCAAAATCATATTTCGGCGTCTGAAATCCTTATTGCCAATAACCCTTTTGATAAGACAGTGTTAGTAAGACCAGGAACCAGAGCCCGCCCCCGCCCAACACACACACCCTCATTTGCCCTTTTCAGTCGCACTTTACACAGCCGACATCTACCAAAGGCCACACCATACATCCCTGTCCGCTTTTACAGCTTGCCAATGAGAAACGAAAGTGGCTTGCGGGCCGCCTAAGTGAAATTTAGGAGTATCAGAGCTATTGGGGGAGGGCGTCTGCACATTATTGACAAAAGGTGCTTGTGCATCCGTCAGCAGTGAGTGATGTCCCATGCCGCTGTAGTCGCATTCAGGAATCTATCAACGGCTAATAATTATGTGTGCATTTACAACAAGGGGGCCCCGGGTTTAATGGGTCGATGCGCTCCCACTCCAATTCCCATTCGGCACATGGATTTCCTGTCATTTTCATGAAGACTTTTAAATCAAGAAGGGGTCTCTCTCTCTCACCTGGACCTCCCTCCCCTGTGAAACACGTTACTTTCCTAACTCAATACTGCCTTTATCAGAACCCATCTGTAATATGGTTTATCATTCTGTCTAGTTGTTTTTGCCTCCAATGGATGGAGAGTGATAGAGCACTTTCTTATTTTGAGCAACAGCATGAGTCCTGGGATTAAACTGAACAGAGTTTGTTGGGTGGTTTGAGTATGATGGGCAAACACAGGATCTTATGAATGGTTTGTCCCCATTGGTCTGGTACAAAATGGGCTTTGTGGATTGTTACCAATACCATTTATAGCCAATCAATAGTGCATATGTGATTATATGTGATTAAAGAGCTAAGATCCACAGGTTTTTATTTTCACATGCTCATACAATATGTGCAATGGAATGCAAGGTGGAATCCTCTTGAGGCTGTGCTAAAAGGCTAGTGTGCCGTAAAGAATACTTATACTTATTATAATCAATAGGGGGTGTCACGATTTTCCGATAACACGATTCAGTAAGACTTAAAATTTTAAGGTCACAATTCCATTTAAATCATGATTTATTAAGATCAACAGATCGATTGGTTTAATGCCCCGACAACTGTCATTTATGTTATCTTCTTAAAAAAAGATAAACGGCATGGCACCTATGTGATACATTTTTTATCATTTATTTGAGGTCAGTTTTGGGCGTGTCAGTTTCAGGTCCTTACATGCGTATAGTTTCTTTTTAAAATAAACGTTGGTACTCAAGCAACAAAAGGTTCAGGCAACAAAACTACTTGGTAAGGCTAAGTAAAAAAAAAAAGTCTATTGGGTTAAAATCAGTTTGCTATGTAGTATAAATCAGTTTAAGTAACTGGCGTTGTTTAAGTATGGGAGTAACTTAACAAAACTAGGTTGAAATATGCCAGCGCTGACTTCAGATCTCTACTACAGCCAACTCCTAAGCGCTGCGGTGGACCGTGCTAGTATATATAAATGTAAGTTATATACACATACTGCTGTTAGGTACATTACATTTTTTAACTAAAATAAGCACATAATGATAATGTTGTGATTCATCCATCCATCCATCCATCCATTTTCCGTAACCTGCTTATCCAGTTAAGGGTCGCAGGGTGCTGGAGCCGATCTCAGCTGTCAATGGGTGAAGGCAGGGTTCACCCTGGACAGGTCGCCAGTCTGTCGCAGGGCTGACATATAGAGACAAACAACCATTCACACTCACATCCACACCTACGGGCAATTTAGAGTCTTCAATTAACCTAAGCTGCATGTCTTTGGACTGTGGGAGGAAGCCGGAGAACCCGGAGAGAACCCACGCTGACACAGGGAGAACATGCAAACACCACACAGAAGGTTGTCTGGCCCGGGAACTGAACCCGGGCCCCTCTTGCTGTGAGGCGACAGTGCTAACCACTACACCACCGTGCAGCATTGTTGTGATTCAGTCCCTTGGTATTGTGTTTGGATTTGATTTGATTTACGTCCAGTGCCGATGCAGGAAATAGTTTGTCCTTTACATATCGTGGAGTGAAGGGGCTGTGACTTGTATTTAAGGCATTTGTTAAAAGGCTTTTTACTCCGGTGAATGCAGGGACAGCAAACCCGAGAGAAAGAAAATCCTTAAGATATTTGGCCCTTCTCACATTACTCTAGCATGCAGCTGATATGTTATGCAGATCTCTTGGGGATCACAGGGGACTCCTCCTGCATCTTGGTCAAACGATGCACTTCACCGCTCCGGGGGCTGGCGTGAGCATCGGAGCTCCAACGGGGCCAGCCTGCCAAAGTCTGTCAAGCTCCTGTACGAATGGAGAACGACTCTTGTGAGTGCACGGGACCACACATTTAGTCCCATGCTGCTGGTGCTTCTGCTGACACAAATAAAATCAGCACCTAGCCTACTGGTGTGTAAAGACTCTGAAAAAGCATAATATACAACATTGTGCTTGAGGTCAGGTTTAAAGGCATTTCTCACAAAGCTACAGTATTTACTATTTAACACCGGGGTGGTGCAGGTTGACATGTATATATTTTCACTTGCGATACAGTCCAAGCGTTGACGGCTCACAGAAAACTCCCACCTTCTGCAGCATTACCAAGCAAAGCCCTCTTTTTTTATGCAGTGTGACTCAGTGCTGTGTGACTAAGGTCCTACAGTATGCCATAACTTATGTCTGTAGCACAGTCACCACTCTGTGATCTATAGTGGACCCATTCGTCATCTTTCAGTCAGTGAAGGATCAAGTCTGGATGGTCATTTCTAAAGCGACTGGAAACATAACTGCTGTTGCAGTGACCACATTAACAAGATCATTTCGTTTTTGTATCAAGGCCTTTACTCCGCTAGATGTGAGTTTGGATATATAATAGCTAAGCTTCAAGGTCTTCAAAGGTCTTTATGTGCAATGCAAGGCCTCAGCTGTTACCGCGGATGCTCACTTACTGTGCCAAGGTATGTCAAGCCAAGCGTGGACCTTTATGACCTTTTAGTGAATAAAAAATAATCATTTAAAATATTTTCTGTTATTCCATCATTTTCCTACATCGCATTTAAATTTTTTAAGTGGCTTCAATGACGAGTCTTGTTTAATACTTCGACTTAACTGCAGGCAGCTGGGCACATAGCATTGAGGAGAGGACAGGAGAGGTTGTAAAAATGTTAATAGTTCAATAAATAAAGCATGAGGAGCCTCCATATTTGTGTCCAACAATGGTAACACTAGAAAAAAAATGTAAGATGTATATATTCCAGTATTTTTTGCATGATAAATTATCAAAGAAATACAACTTGCATTCTTTTCTTTTTTTTATGGTTTATGGCATTGTCACTGTGTTATACTTCACAAAATACATTGATTTGTGAGACATGATTGTGCTATTTCCATAAATGTAAAAATGATTGTGCTGTTTCCATAGATGTAAAAATCAAAGCCCAAAAGAGTAAAATATGAGAGGAGCAAAAAACGCCCTGAATCACCTGTGTTTGCTTAGTGACTTTAGCCAATGCTTTCTTTCATAATTGCGGCGAAACATCGCGACATCTGCTCATACCTCCAGCTGTCACCATGCTCATGGTGGAAAGGGTGACGGAGGCTTCTCTTGACTCCATGCTTTCAACTGAACAGTGATGCAGCGCTTTCTCTGCAGTGCAAGTCAATAAGCAGACTGAATGTCGGCCTCTTTGACTTGCCGAGGGCTCAACTCTGAATCCATGCGGTCGTGTCAGCTTCCAACTGATTCATCGCGAATTTGCATATTTTTATCTCAATTTGCATATTTTTATCTAAATTGGCAAGTTATCTGCTCTTTTGTAGGAAAAAATCTCGGCGGAGCACAATCCCAGTGACTCATCTCCGTGTAATGCTGTGTTCCTAAATGGGGGAAAAAAAATGCCGCTTTGGGCTGCAGCAGATATTGTAGCGGGAGTTGGACGGCGATAAGCCGTTGCCTCCCACCCTTGTTGAAGGGAATGGAATTCTTGGTCCCGGTGGCCAAGTCTTACATAAGAGAAAAAGATTGGCTGAGATGCCTATCACGCCCACAGTGCTGACATTCTCTCACTGTGCCATCCTGTCCTCTCAGTCTTACAGTGCATGTGTGAGCTGATTCTAGGCCGATTCCTGCTTCTCTCACTTCTGTAATACTTCCTCTATTCAGAGGGATGGATTTTGACCGATTTGCAGAGTCACTGCGAATCAGTTTCGCACACTGAGCTTCGTGTTTCTCACCCTGGCGTTTCTTTGGTGCAGTATGATCAGACTGGAAAGTCATGCTGCTGTTCAAGATGGATGGTATGGGCCCCTGGGAGCCGATAATGTTCAAAATGAAATGACCTACAATGCTGTTGAAAAAGTCAACTGTTGTATCAATGTTTTTCTTCTCTCCTTCATTAATAACCATTTGAACAGAGACAAAAGGAGTAAAGTTCTGACACCAAATGTGTTTTTCACATTTGAAATAGTTTTGGCCCCCAAAAGAAAAAGACTGAAATTGTTTAGACTTATGTTTTGTCGATGTCCCCATAGCGTTACATGCCAGTGGGGAATACTGTTGGAACTATTCTTTCCCCCGCAAATGCCCTTCAATGTTAAATTTGTTTTGTAGCCCATTTAAAACAAAAGTGAACCACAACAATAGAAATTGTTGCCCAATTCCACTTGGGCTCTACATGTTTTAGGTTGACTTTTTGGTTTTTGTTCACTCTGCAATGAATAGGTATACATTGTGATTTGTCTACCCAAAGTATGTTCAGAGAATATGCTGTGATCCAATTCCAACAGTGGTAACCGTCTATTTCTATTGTTTAAGGAATGGCTTTGCTTCAGTAACACACCTGTTAACGTTCCAGCTTATTTTGGGTGTTAATTGTAAATTTGATTTCTAGTTAAATCTACCTACACTGATGCTAAACTTCCATTTTATTTTACCAATGACTGTGGATTTCTTCTACTCTAATTCAACTGCTGCTCAGAGGGATCTTTGTCTCTTTCAGTTGCTCTTTTAGCCAACCCTCCACAAAAAGATAACATCTATTCGTAAAGAGGACAATTGAAACATATAGTGCATTCCTCTCAGCCATCTGATAGTAACAAATCAAGCTTTTGTGGAAGGCGACCCTAAACTTTTGATGATATGGTATGTATAGGGCCGTGTACTAAAGCAGACCAGAAACAGGTATCCTGCCAGCCCAGTGTTCCAATTCTATAAAAAGTTGCAAAAAAATGTGGTACAATGAGGATAATAATGATACACCAAGGAAAAGCTCCTGTGAGAAAAGCTTGTACATTTTAGAATTTGAAAAAAAAAGGAAGAAAAAACACATGTTCAATCTGGAGGTCCAATCCCAGAGTACCTCTACCGGCTATCAGAAGCCCAAAGATAACTTAGAAACTGTGAGCTTGCCAGACTGTGAGTCTGGCAAGCTCACAGTGTGAAACAAACAAACAAAAAAAAATATATATATATATATGCTGAAGCACTAACTGGCCGTCACTCTGGGTGACCTCTCAAGTGTTAACGCATCCCATATCTCCTCGCTGCAGATGCTCGCCCTTTTTGAACACAACCTCACGCTCTCTATTTCTGTTTGTGTTACAGTGCCGTCGTTCTGGGGGCTGGTAAACTCGGCCTGGAACCTGTGCTCGGTGGGGAAGAGGCAGTCGCCAGTCAACATCGAGACCAGCCACATGATCTTTGACCCCTTCCTCCAACCCATAAAGCTGAACACCGGCGGACGCAAGGTAAGGACGACGCAAACACGCTATTCTCTGCCGGCTCGACCGATGCTCATGGGGCTGTGTTGACTCTCCTTTTTTCTCCGCTGCCTGGGGCTTCTCTTAGATGTTGCGCTACACTGCTCGGGTGCCGGTCGCACATTGTTTCTTAGCCGCTGTAGTTTGATAGGGCGGCGTGTCCCCGATCGATGCTCCTGGCCGCTGTTTGTTTTGGCACACAACGTGAGCCCATTTGTCCGAACGAACACTCGGCTGGAGATAAAGTAGAAAACAGTTCACCTATTCAGAAATGCACAATGGTTGTGCTCTGGTTGAAGAAAAAAGCCTCGACTTTATCTGAGGTGCTTTAACGGATGAAAGCCAGCGGCCTAACAGCTGATTAGTCATGCATATTGTTTGTTATTTTCTCCTGTACAGTGGTGCACCAAGGACAGCAGGCATCAGAATTCTGCTCCATCCTGTGCCATATGATAGCAGCTAATTGGTAAGCCTTCACAGATGGGCTGCTTCCAAAAGTGCACAGTTGCATTGGTGAGATTAATGTTATGATTAGTTTATGTTTACATGCCAGCAGTTAGTATAGGGTATATCCTTGAGCGGTTGTACAGCACAATGGAAGCATTGCAGTTTAACACCTATGGTATGTACTAAACAGATCTAAAAAAAATAGCTCAATGTATTGTCCCAACTGGACTGTCCGATCAGATTGTGGTCCTAAAAATCCCTGTTGGAGGAGTTTAGTCATACAGATTTTGAGTCTGTTTACCCTGGGAGAATTAGCTGGGAAACAAGTGATTACAATGGTCTCTCACACTTTTTTTCACGTTGGTATCATTTCAACTTGTCATGGAAATTTAGGTTTAACAATTCCACTTTTTTGCAAGGGCTCCCCTGCCGTTCCCTCAAGGTCTCCACTTTGAGAGCGGCCACCCTGCCGTGTATCCGGGGAGAGGACATGACTATTTTTTTCGCCATTAAGATGAAGTGGAGGGGAGTTGAGAGAGGAGCAGAGACACGGCACTGTGTTCTTTAGGCATCACAAACATGAAAGGACAATTCTCCAATGTAGACAAAATGCCTCTAGACGTATCAGTGGGAGATGCTGTATGCCACCTTGACCTTACTACAGCATTTGGTCGTTTGCTCACCAAGAACGACCTGACATCAGCCTTCTCCTTAACAACGGACTTCTGAGAGCAATGTCTGTCCTCTCTAAATAGCAAAAGAAGTAGTGTGGTGTTGTTATACTATCACAAAATGCTTTCAGAAAGGGAGGGACTTTGAAACGACTTTGATATTCAAGACATGCCTTTGTTTGAGGGAGGAGACTGTTAAAAGTTTGCCCCAGTTGCCACTAAGCAGTTACCTGGCATGGCAGCTGTATTCTTGAACAATAAACCCATTTTGTTGGCCTTCAGGTAATGCGTTTGGGTCCAAACCATGGTAGATCAGACCAATCGGCATCCAAGGAACTGCTGTCAGTTAGATCGACCAACTGGCTCCGCTGGTAGCCCGGTAGATTGATAGTTATTGACAGATGGTTCATCCAATCATCTGCCAAGTATTTTGTGAAAGCATTTGCCTTTTTTCCCCCAAAATGAAGCCTCTCAGATGGTTCTGTTTACCAAACCATCTGGCGGGTCAGGTTAACCAAGCAGAACTTTGCAGTTGAGGTGTACAACTTCTACATGACACAATAACATATATGGTTTATCCTTGCCTACCAAAAGGATTTTACAACAAGTTCAATGCAGGGAGGTACACTGGTTTTAATTTTAGGTAGATGAGAGCACTGGTATCGGGCCGACACTTGGCAGATCTCCCGAATGTAAGTATCGGAATTGGTATGGTAAGAGAATAAGTTGGATCCATGCATCCCTATCCCATAGCCTCTTTCGACAAGCAGACTTTGGACCTTCTTGTATTGTGCTGTCATATAATTACCATGTGCTTGTTTAAAAAATGACGCTACGCATGTTGCCCATATATGGTGTCACCATTATAAGATGATGATGATAATGATGTACACTGGCACACTGGTTAACAAACAAGAAATAAAAAAAAAAAAAACGTCACTTCATATCAATAAGGTAGCCGGCCCCACGCTCTATGACAATGTCTCATTGCTTTGCTAAAAAGTTATTATTCACACAGCCAGTAGCGCTCTCTCAGCCAAACGTGTTCTTTTTAAGACATTTTCACAAATAACAACAGCAAAAAAGATTTCTCTCACTGGTCCCTAACCCATCCCACCCCCATCCTGTTCTCCAAATCACCACCACCACACATTGACAACGCACATTAACACCCACACAAACCGGAGTCCAACTTTCTCGTTTATCTCTGAGAAAAAGTTTCCAGAGTCCAAAAGCCATTTTTTTTGGACTCTATCTCTCTCTCTCTCTCTCTCTCTCTCTCTCTCTCTCTCTCTCTCTCTATCTATCTATCTATCTCTCTCTCTCTCTCTCTCTCTTTCTGCAGTGGCCTAAATGTAATCTGTTGTGTCTCCATCTCTCTGAGCACCTGAGCTGTCAGACAGTGAACACGAAGCTGGCTTCACCTTGTCAGTGCTGATTCATCCCCGCTCTGTCTCTGGCTGTTTGGCAGCCAGTCAGCCTTGGCCAAACACGCCACGGAGACCGGTAAAGAGCTCCCGCCTCGGCTCGCTGCGGCTCTGCTCGCCAGCTCGACACGGAGAGAGCTTAAGCCCACTTTCTGCCCAGGAGTGAAGCAAAGAGAAAGATTAACCCACCCGAACCCCCCCTCTTACAACACACAAACACACGATGAGCTCCTCTTTTAATAGATTTTAGTGCCGCCCTGTACTGAGGCAAATGAATAGTTAAAGAAAATTGAATTGACCTCTAAAGATAAATTTTAATTAATGAAGGAGAGACATGCAAGGCTATACGCAATGGACTGAAGGAATCACAGTTATGAAAAAGGCTCCATTAATTGAATATTTACTCTGCCATAGATGAGCTGCAATTACTTTAAGAGATTTTAATGAATTTAATCACTCAGCCTGGAAGGCTGGGGGGAAAAAGTGAGGGGTGTTTCCTGCTCATTTAGGAAGAGTGCTTATGAAACAGGTTTGGATGTATTTTGTCCTTTCTTTTTTTAAACTTAATGCACAGGGAATCCATTAGCACTGTGGAATGGGTGGCGTTCCTCACATCTGGGGACGCAGGGCTCTCTTTCGCTTTTGTTCTCGTGCTTTTGAAGTCAGTTCTGTGCAGAGAAGCGTTGTGAACATCGGTGCCAGGTGGTGCATTCCGTAAAGAGGGATATTTAGCAATGATGTCTCGTTCAATGGAATTCCGAGTTCAGCAAAAAGTCGCGCCTTTGAAGCTCTTTAATCATGTTTTTGTTGCTAAACAAGCTGCAAAATGCGGTGACAATCTGTGACCCCGCTGAAGGAGTCTTTCTACAGCTTCTGTCTCGTTTCTTCTTCTACTTCTACTTCCCTGTACACCTGAGCAACCTGATGAGGAAATCTGACAAGTGTGTAGTTTGGTGTGGGTTGTGTGTGTATGTGTGTTGAAGCATGTGTGTATGCTATTGGCAGCCCCAAATCTGCCTAATTACAGTGAGTGTTAGGTAGAACAACAAACAGCGGGCTCTTGGATGGCAGCTGTACTTTCACTCCAGAGGGAACAACCACATCCTCAGGTTTGCCCAGCTGGCCAGCCAGCCAACCAATCAGATATCAGCCAGTCAGCCAGCCAGCGAGTCGCTAAAGCTCTCTCTGCAAATGGCTTTAACATTGTGTGTTTAATAGCAGGTGTGTGCTATCACTCAGAGTGTGTGAAGCCACCGGCAGGCCGGTGCAGGTTCTGCTGCTTAGTGTTGGGTCTTATCCAGGTTGTCTCATTGCAGATGTTTGCAGGTAGCTGAAGGGATCCATGGTTTTGCTCCTGGACCAGTTGATAATATTATTTTGGCTGTGACTCACTGAAGCAGATGCACCGTAACCTGTCTCCAGTGGGGGTTCAATAAATAATGATATTTACGTATAACAATTTAATTCCACTTCAGTTAATAAAGGTCAGCAATCGTGTCTAGGCCTGTCACCATAACTTCTTTTGTTGAATGATGTATTGTCACAGAAATATTAGCGATAAACAATATAATTGCCACCTTATAATATAATGATAATAAAATAGCCTTGTGAAGCAAGTACACCCTTTCAAAGATAAATTAAATTTCAACTCTTAAGAAAATTCAGATATTGGAATTTGAATGTGAAAAAATATCAAAATCTAAAATATTCTAAATATATAAAACGTGAATAAAGTAAAACCTGGTCACCAAAACAATAAATAAAATGGACACTCAGGCTTGTTACTAAAAACGCATAATCCATGCATCCAGTTGTATCCATGTATCGTACAATATGTTGAAAACGTAAAAATGTTCAAGGTAATTTCCCATATATCTTACATGTCCATATATTGTACGATAAGCTGAACATAAATGTGATCGAGGTCATGCCCCAGATATGGTACAATAAGTGGATAATGTCAAAATGATTAAAGTTATATCCATACAATGTACGATAAGTGGATAATGTAGAATAGATCAAGGTCATATCATATCTATATATCATTCAATAAGCTGATAATGTTAAAATGATTAAATAAAGTCAGATGTATATATATCGCACGATAAGTGCATAACATACACATTAGCATTTATGACAATATATTGTACAGGAAGTTGTAAAAAAAGTTGTAAAATTTTAATTCGGGGGTTGCAAAGAAATCGTACAGCTGGCGAGATATGGTTACCAGGATAGAAGAGCATGAGCATTGTGGAGCTTGTTGTGTTGTTTGTTCAAAAGGGCCAAAGATATATAATACCTCTGGGTCACATTCACACTCCTGTCACGTACAAACGTTTGCTGCTGTACACATAAGAGTCAGTGGCCTGACAAGTATACGTATACAAACCGATGTCAGTTTGCAAAAGGTTGAGAATGCTTTACATTGTGTGAATATTCAATTATGCAAATTGACGATTCAAATTAATTAGACACAAGTTTGGGTTGGCTGAAGCTGCGAGGTTGACGCAGCATTACAAAAAGGGGATCGGGCCCCGTGTATGAAAACTGCAATAACCATCATCTGACCGAGGCCCCTTCTCGCTTCCCAAGGCGGGAGGTTGCTCTAATTGCCGCAGCGATGCAGGGGCCTGAAGGGATTCTTGTCATGTCTCCGGCTCCACGGATAGCTGGACGTGTAACAGCGTTGTCGGAGCCAGCATCCATGGCATGTCCATCTGTGAGTCTGAATCTCAATTACAAACTGCTCAACAGAGGGACAAGAAGAAAGAGAGGAGAAGGGAGAAGGGGGGGATAGGAGGACAGAGAAAGCCCGGCTCGGAGCACGGTGGCCCAGATGGCCAGAAAACATTTGCTCTTGGTGGTTCCGTTTAAAATCAGTGACCACTGATTGCAAAAGTTTTTGCTATTTGATTTTACTCGTAGTCCAAACACAACCCTACGTCAAACGGAAAGATATCTTGACCACATACTGCAGCTGGTTGGAGACAGATGGTCGTTTAATGCAGTGGCTTCCTTTTGGGAGCATACACAAAAGGAGAAAGGTAATTACTCAGATTGATTAGACTCTAGAAAATCACGTGGACGCATCAGAAAGTCGTTCAAGTCCAGCATCTACCAAAGTGAAGTGTACTTCTTCAGAAGGTTCGGAACAATTTCCCAACCTGTGACCTTGTTCTTTTGCTTTCCATTCCAAACTTTTGAAGTCAAATTGCTTTTCCTGACCTTAAAGCCTCTATGTGTAGAATTTGAAAATTGGAGAGAGTCTGGACAGGATGTACACACTGAGTTAGGAAAATAAACTGCATTAAAAGCACAACTGCTACTATACAATACCCAACAGTCCCAGTAATGTCAAACTGGAGCGATATGAGAAACCACCCCACAAATGTTTGTGTCAAGATTTGCTGTTGATTATTCACTGCATGATAAAGAAAAGATAAAGTGACTTTAGCATAAGAATATTTAGGTATGTTTTGTTCACTATAGAGTCAACTGACCCTTAAAAGAACCCTCTGAGGCCCACAGGTGTGAAATTGGAAAGACTTTTTAATGTGCCCTATATTTTAGCAAATATCTCCTGCTGCCTTCATTACACAGAAATTATAAACTCAAAAAAGAAACAGCATGCTTTATTATAAAAGCATTGGGAAACAAAAGTTATTAAACAGGCCACTTTAGAAATGATCTGCAAATTTAAAGAAAAGGTAGGTGTTATTTGTTCAAACAAATCGCATAAAAAGACCACAAGCAACCGTCTCTCGTTTTTTTGGGACTTCCTATCCATGCTCATGGCGATGAAAGAGCAGAGGCCCAGAGAGAGAAGATAAATCAGGCTTTGGACACACAAACAACACATGTACTGGGATCATATCTGATTTAATGTAAAGTCTAGCTCTGACTAAGGTTATGTAGAGTAAGTCTTTTATAGGGCTTTTACAGTGACTGATTGTTTGCACTGCCAATACATTTGAATCAACTGTTTGATCCCTGTGTTAACCGCCACATGGCCTCCAGGGGGAAAACTCTGGACTCGGACTTGAGTTCAAAGTTGAAACAAATTGAAACTTTCGAGTGCGCGTTCTCCACATCAATCTGCTTTGTGTGTCCTCCAGGTCAAACTTCAATCAGCTGCATGTTTTCTGCTCAGCATGCGGCCTGTATTCCCCCCGGGTCGCTTTCGGCCTCAGCGCGCCATCGTTGTGTCTTTGCGCTTACTCAGCCTTGCTTAGAGGAAGCGTGTGGATGAGAGGGGGTTGTGCTCGTTAAGTGTGTTTTTTAGGGGTTGTTTGGTTGAGAGAGAAAGATGGTGTGTGTGCACAGCGGCATACGGCAGGATGGTTCAGAGGGAAGTGGGTCAGAGTTAGTTTTACTGCTGCCCTGCAGTCTTTTATGACAGACAGAGTGTCTCTGACACTGCACAGCGTGGGACTCGTTTTGCTAATGGCTCTCGTAGCGGTGATGGAAGAAAAGAAAGGAAAAAAACTGGTTAAAAGGCTATCATAATCCTTCGATAATATCCTAACTTTATTAATCTATAGAGAATGTATGATTTTTTGTGTTTTGGAAAAATGGAGTCTCATGCGATCGGTTCGATTCTGTCTTTGTGTAGCCCTTCCAACTTGTTTGAAAACTTCTCCCTCTCTTCCTCCCATTGATGGATCCCCTCTCAAAGAGCTGGTAATGACATCTCCAGGGAGGGAGGGAGGGAGGGAGGGAGGGAAGACTACAGAGCTAGTCTTGTGTCTTATGGGGCTTTCAGGGCATTGGCTGGCGCATATGTTTTCTGAAAGGAAAGTGGCCAGATATTCATCTTTATATGTGTTTAACCACTTTTGGTTCATCCAAGTGTCTGTTTTAGCTCTCTATGTAGGGAAACTTACAAAGTTACTTCATCATTCATTTTTTTTAACTTTATAAACAGGCTGATGGAACGTCCTGTATTTGTTGACCTCGACAAAGCGACTAAAACAACTTCAAAACTACAGGTGAGGTGCGTAACAGTCCAACATTTACTTTGATTTGTCTGATAGTTTTGAAGAAAAAAGTTTCAGGTCCATTAGTCACATTTTTTTTAATTTACCTCCATCAATAGATACTGTGAGTTCATCATTCTTTTATTAAATCACAAAAAACTGATTTGTTTTAGCTTATGTTTACTATCCTTTATGTGAGCCCGCTCTCATTTACGTGTGAAAACAATGACTTGTACTTGCTTCACAAGGCTATTTTATTATCATTATATTATAAAGTGGCAATAATATTGTTTATCGCTAATATTTCTGTGACAACAGTGACTTATTTTAGGTTACGCAAGTACGTTATGTAATATTTCTCGTCACCGACTTAACGTAACTTACCTAACTGAAGAAATGTAACATACTTATTTTAACCCGAACCACAATTTTTTTAGAAAACTTTAGTGATGCCAATGTAACCAGTGTGTTATAAGTTATGCCAAGGGGCCCTCACCAAGCCTCTTTCCAAGTTGGGAATGGGAACAGGAAGTTTGTGTACATAAAGCCACCTCTTAAGTTTAACAATACAGAGAAAAAAAGGATTATAGGACTATAAATTATATGAAAACTTTCACAGGTAGGGACAGATATTGGTCTGTAAAGTTGCTTCAGACTAAAAAACAGGTGCCAGGATGCAGATATAGATTAATATTAAGAGTTGAACTTCTATCTCTAATAGAATAATGTATATATATTTTTTTAAATGAAAAAAGGTGATTATATGTCACATCATCAGTGAATTCGTACAAGGCCAACAGAGGACTCCCCTGTTCCACTCAACTGGGTCACCCACTCCGTGATGATCCCTCCAAATGCTACCTGTGTGAGATACATGGGTCTAATCAATGCATAATTGATGAAGTCAAGCCAGTGACAGTCCTTACTGCTGATGAAGGCGAATTATTTAACCTAACAACATTACCCGACTTCCGAGTACTTAGACACATAAGTCTGTAATTAGAGCGCAGTTACCGGCAGGCCTGTCACACCCAAGCATACAGAGATATTTTTACCTACTGTTAGGTATGGGTATTGTTGGGATTGTATACATTGGGTGGTCTATGTATCAACCTACTTCAGAGATTGTTTGTGGTTTATTGTGCCACATTCATTTCAATACTTCATGAGATTTTGGGGGTTGTATGTGTTGGATTTTAAGCTATTTGCTCTTTGAAATGTTTATTTTTGGAGCCATAAAAGTATATAAAAGAGGCCTGTGGCACAAAGCTGTTATGATGTTATCCAGCTAACACACACACTCCTCAAACCTGTGAATTCAAGACTATTACTTTCCATGAAAGGTAGCAGATGTTTTTTATAGTGATGCCTTTTGTCATGAAATGTTGCCCTAAATATTAATGTGGAGTGCTTGCCGGTTGTAGTGTTATGAGCAAAGCCACCAAGATAACAGGCTAACAGCATACTGTTAGACATAGGCCTCAGGTCCTGCTGGTTGTTCATAGTAGCAGAAAGGATTGGAAGATGAATGGTGTCCAAGTGCCTCAATGCATTCTCTAAAAAACAGCAGATATCAACCTTAAACATTTAAAACATTCATTTAACAGACATTGCAACTGCATGCAGCTATAAAGAGATATTTTAAATAAACAGCTTGTGGTTATTATTAAAGATGGCTCTGGATTAGTCATCAAATACATTTCTGTGCTTTAAGCTCTTCAATATCTATAATTATATATTATAATTATTTTCATAATTATAATTCTACTATAATAATTGCTGCTGTTATTATAAGTAGTCTTATTATATGAATCATTTATGTCATATACATTGAATGTGTTGTATCTCTGTTATGCTGTTCATTCTGTACACATGACATCTATTGCATTCTGTCCATCCTGGGAGAAGGATCCCTCCTCTGTCGTTCTCCCAGAGGTTTCTTCCTTTTTTCTCCCTGTTAAAGGGGTTTTTTAGGGGAGTTTTTCCTGTGCCGATGTGAGGGAAGGACAGAGGATGTCGCATGTGCACAGATTGTAAAACCCTCTGAGGCAAATTTGTAATTTGTGATTCTGGGCTATACAAAATAAACTGAATTGAATTGAATTGAAATATGTGATCTGGGGCCAAATGACGAAATGTACCATATATTTTTTTCTCGTGCTGGTATAGCTGGATAAATATATGAAACCACCTAAGTAAGAAATGACATCTAATCTGTTAAAAAAATTCTGATGGAGGACCCCAGACCCCCATAGATCGTCTCACTAACAATGCGTCTTACGCCCATGCGCCGAGGTCACCATGTAAACATAGAGCATGCCACTTCTCATCAGGGAATTGTTCGGAAAAATATCCTCGCTATATCAGATATATTCAGTCATTATTCCCAGAATGCAATAGGCAAGAGGGTGGGAACACCCTGGGCTAAACTAAAAAGACACACTCGTTTATTTTAACCTTGCAAACTATTCTGACTTGCGCGTGTGTTCAGGGACCAGGCAAAAATCAGGCGGCAACCTCCAGTTCCACTGAGTGAGTCCAATGCAGAAGTGTCTTAAACAGGCCCTATTATGTTATTTTCCGGGTGCATATTTTTATCTCAAGTTACAGTTACAACATGTTTACATGCGTTAATGCTCATAATCCTCCTTGTTTCTCTCATCCTGGCTGTCCTGCAGCACCTCTTCTCACCCTCTCTCTGAAATGCTCCGTTGTAGCGCTTGCTCCTCCCTCCAGTAAGCAAAGTCTGCCCTGATTGGTTAGCTAGCCCGCTCTGTTGTGATTGGTCAACGTTTCACATTTCAAAAAACTCTTCCTCCTTCAGCTCCGTCTCTCTCTTTTGTTGTTTGAGGGCCAAACTAGCCGTTTCAGGCAGCTCAGGAGCTTCTGAGGGGGAGGGTAACTCCTTTTAGGCGTGGACTTCAGGTTTTCCACTCTACTGACCTTTTACATGTAAAAAATATATATAACACACTAAAGAAGAGGGAAAAAGTGGAAAAGCATAATAGGGCCACTTTAAAACTTTAATTCTCTCTACTGACCAGCAGGGGGCGACTCCTCTGGTTGCAAAAATAAGTTTTGTATAGAAGTCTACGAGAAAATGACCCTACTTCTCTTTATTTATTCCCGCAGTAAACATTGTAAACTTTTGTTTACGATCTCAATCTCTAATTTCAATTCTTCTTCAGCGACCCCTCCTAGTTTCCCTCCTTCAAACCCACGCATTGTCAACAAATGCCCCCGCCTCCCCTCACCTTGGTTAGGCCAGAACACAAGAGAATCTTCAAAGCGCCCGATGCACACCGGTGACATCCACACGTGTTCACTGTGATGTGCTCGGACAGTTCATACAGCCATCTATTTCTGGAATATCACAAGCTTAGTTATGTTTTCTATGGTAAAAGGCACTGCAGAGTACACTTTGGTTTATGCACGCTGATATTTAATATTCATTTGTTACTCATCTTATTGGTGTTCATGAGGTCCTGTTCTATTATAACTATTATAATTATTACACTCCAGTTTGACACATAAAGGTCAGCTGACAAGTCATGGTTGGTACTACTCAGCCTGTGAAAAGGGAAAAGCTTTAATACAAAAGTACTCCACTGATTTGGCATCGCTCTCACATCAGACTTGCAGTTGACAGTGTTTTAACAAAGGGATCAAATTCAGTGACTGAGCGCACTCTGGAACAAACTAGACCTCTGAATTTGGAGTGCTGTTGGAATGCACCTAAAGTTATGTATTCCATAGTTAAAATACACACTGTTCTTTAATTTACGATTAATATCATCAGTCTAAAAATAAGATTCGCTGTAGATGTATATGCAGTCAACCTACCTCATGGATATTAACCAAACTGTTAACCATATCTATGTATTATATACAGAGACATATATATATATATATATATATATATATATATATATATATATATATATATATATATATATATATATATACACACACACACACACACACACACACACACACACACACACACACACACACATATTTAGATCCATAAATATATTTACTTTTTATATGTATTCATTTCTACATAGTCGTCAAGTGTATGTTTCAGCTTGTACAGCTTTGCTGTCCTGGTTTTTGCTGGATATCTTTTTCTGTCTTTGAACATGGAGAACAACAAAAAAAAGTCAAATTCCATGTATGTGTACACACTTGGCTATTAAATCTGATTCTGATTGCTGTTGCAATATTTTCCATTAATTCAGTAATTCACAACACTAACAAGTGGATAAAAAAAACTTTTGAATTTAGCATTTGCTCCACATAGGTGTGATAACTTAAAAGTTGCTCTATCTGATAGAACTGTGCCTTCTCCAACCTCAACCTTAGCAGTTCCATGTAGGGAAATTCAGACAAGAAAAAGACCTGATATTACTTTGCAACATTTGTTTATCTTTATTAAATCTAGTATAAAATCTATTTGGGGTCTGCAAAATTACAAAAAATATTTTAATTTAGGACCATAGTCAAACCAATGTTCACGGAACGGAACTCAGCTGTTACTCAAAAACTCAGTAGCCAATGGGACGCTTCCCTGAAAAGAAACTTTGCGCATGCCAAGAAAGAATGTCCGTCCCTGACTCTACAGGTACAAAAATCACTTTTGCTTCAATTTTCAACGAGATATGTGGTGCAAAAGTGAGAGCGTGCAGAGCTTTTCATTTGTGGGTGAAAAAGCAGCATTTGAGACTTATAGCGGCCGGTTCAAACACTTGAAGTTAATGATTTGTGTTTGTGCTAGAAAAAATTCAGAGAAAACAAACAGATTTTTTGGTCCACAACTTTTTTTGACATGGGTGTGTAAATGTGTTTTGCACCATATTCACTGCAGCAACTGTAGCATAAATGTGAGCGTTTAATTTTCTTAATTCAAAGCTTTTGTGCACCTGCAATGAAGAATTTGAGGAGGGTGTAACTGTTGTATTGAGTTTGTGGAAGAGAAAAAAGATCTTCAAGCATGCAATTCCTGAACCTTTTTTTTATTTCTGTGGCTATTTTCTACAACTACAAATCCCACTGTTTGACTTCAATTTGTTAGGGTTTACCACTACATGCTTAGTAATTGTCTGTTTAACTGTATATGACCTAAATGTAGAATCATTCACCATTTTATTTTCTAAACTGTGTCCGCTCATACTGTGACACCTTGGCGTGCGTCGTGCGTGGCCGTCATTTCAATCTACATGTTTTCCACCACTTATCTCTCATACATCACATCAGCCGACGGTCGGCCCGGGGGCCAACGCACTCATATATCCGTCAACGGGGACAAGACGAATGAGAGCTCCACCTGCTCCATCACTCCTCTGCTCCACCGGCTCACTCTCCATTTTTCTCTCGCTCCCTCTCTTTCTCCAGTAATCCCATATTCTCATCAGTCATTTACACTCGGGCTCTCTGGAGCCTTCTCGGACCCCGATGGTGGCGTAATGATAGCCCTGTTTGTATCGGCTTGGCGTCTCGGTAGGGAGAGATACATAATAGGCCGTCATTTTTCCCAATGGCACCTGTTTTTCTTTGAATCCCGCTCTCCGTATTTGTGAGAGAGTGGGCATTAAAAAGCAGCACTCAGTCTCATTCCCCAGATGCATTACTGTCTTTTGTGGGGAAGGTGGAACGCTTAAAAGAAAGAAAGCTCTTCTACCTTTTGGCTGCACTTCTTTCTAGGTAACCTGTTTTCTTTATTATTTTCTTCCTCCCACAGCTATGAACAAGCAACAAGTTAATCTTCTGCTCAAATCCACATATTTAACACACTGAATTAATTCAATAGCTGTTTGCCAAAACCACTTTTGACATGTCAGCAGTGCCAGCCTTTTATCCAGCCAGTTATCAGTTAGAATCAGCAGAGGTGCCATCACAGTCGACACAGTGGAAGTTATTGCACGGATGGTTCTTGGTTGCAGTAAAGAAGATTGTCCATAACATTGCCCATAAAGGATTTTTGTGCAGTTTTGCTTACCTTTATCTGCCTATATCTGTCTTCAGTTCCCTGTTGGAAAGACTGTCTCACGGCAAGGTAGAGTGGTGAAAATCTACTGTATTTAAAACAATGAATACAGATAATTACCTCATACAACCTCACTTCAAAACAACCAAACTGTCCCTTCATAATCCTAAATTTTGAACTCCAAAAGCCCTGATGTGCTTAAATATATTTCTGCATTGTGATATTGTGTAGTAATAAAATATGAGTCGGTCCCCTTGGGCGTCAGCCATATTGGAAGAATCCGATGGAAAATAGGTTAGGTAAGAGATAAAAGTATGACATCTTTTTTGCACGATTTGACCGCAGCCAAAGTGTGTGTTTCACAAACTTTTTCCCATATTCCCGTATTGCTTCACCTCTCATATTCCCTGTGAACACTTGCTTTATTAATTATTGCACAAAAGTGTAACATAAAGTGCCAACATTGTAAATGCGCCACTACATGACAACAAAACATTTCTGAATCCTTCCCAGTTGCAAAAGATTCCCAGACAAGGTCACCTTCTCCCTACTTAGATTTATTTACCACCCTGCCCCACCAGAGTTGCGTTTAAGCGATACTGATGACATAATGTTGCTTTTGGCAACGCTGCCTGAGCTGTAGGGATGCACTTAAGGGACTGAAACAGTGCTGGAAGTGTATTAAATACGAACGTTGCTGTACTGCTAAAAATAATGACATTCCCATTTTTACTATATGACATATCGACGTGTTATTGCACACTCGCGCAGCTCTTACGGGCATTACCAGTGCTGTACAAACTGTAATTGTGTTGTTCAAGTCCCTTTGTTAGGAATATTAGACAGAACATTTTGTTCAGGAAGGCGAAGTTTAAGGCTCACAGAGATTCTTTGCTGTTAGTGAATGCATAGAAATGGTAAAGAGAAATCAAGGTTGGTTTTCTTTTACCAAAGCTAAAGCTCCTAATCAACTCGTCCTCTACCCTTTTTCACCCTCTCACTCCGTCTTCGTCAGTCTTTATTTTCCAAACCTCATTCAGAATAATTACTACATCTATTTCCAGAGGCTGTCCCGTGTTCTTCCGTCAGTCGCGGCTCCCGTGCTGTCTTGGAGGAAGGGCTTTACATCTTCTCCGTCAGTAAAAAAGTTTCCCATTTCATAAGGTTTGCGTGGACGTGGATTGAAATGCGTTGCTGCAGCTCAAATCTAAATGTTCATCTTTTACCAACCCTCATGCACAACCAGAAAGGGGATTCAAAATGCCCGATGCTTTTATCTCTGCCGGAGCTTTACCATATCTGAAATGCTGTGTGTTTTTCCCTCTCTAAATGCACAACCTATCTGTTATCTTACCTTTTTCTCTCTCTTTATCCAACCCACCTGACTCGTGGCACTTCACGAGGAACATAAATATAAATAAATTGTAGACCCTCTTTTGCGGTTCAGAATGTTCTGACATTTTGTCCTGGCCCCCAACAAGCTCTTTTACGCTATCAAAATTACTTTACTATGCACGTCAACTTTAATATTTATTCGGCAAGACGCTGCAGGCTATAAACACACAGCGGCACCTCCAACAGACTTTTCTAGTGCTTAGCCTGTTATGCTAAACTGTGCTGCTTTTTTGTCATTCTGTGGCCTTTTCAGGGGCGAGAAAGCAATACTGGGCCTTGATTAAGATGTAGATAAGTGCTGCACTAATCAGCACACTTTCCCAACCTCCCTCCGTCTCTCCCTCCTTCAACCTCTTGCTCCATCTCCGTCAACTAATGATGGCCAATGTGAACTTCTCCTCTTCCCTCCCCTTTCATTTGAGCTCTGGCCATTATGGTAGCTAGTGAGTTAATGAACAGCAAATGGGAGAGGAGAACGGTATTAATCATCGGCGAGCCTGCCGCGGTGCTCGATTATCATTCAGCTTCTTTCATCTAGAAGTAACCTTTCTGCCTCCACCGCCTCGTCCCCTGAAGATTACCCGATGCGTGTGAGTGCTTGAGGGTTTTCCACCAGTGATAGAATATATTTTTTGAACATTAAGGAATGATTAACGGGATAGTTTCGGAAAATGTCAATTCTGCTGTTGTTTCCACATGCAGAATGTGATAAATGCAATGAGTTCATCCAAAATTAAGTCTTGAAATTCCACACAGCTGTTTTAGCAACCATTTGTGTTCGGGCCTCTAATGCAGCTTTAACAATCAAGGAATTCATACATTTAAATTATTATATATATATACGTAACTGACCCAAGAATTCCATCACACACCAATGATATTATACATATATAAAGTAGATCTGGCTGACATTTTGGCAAACAGTTATTATCACATCCAACAACAGACACGTAGCAGCATTGTTAGTGCAATATTGACTCTCCTAACTCTGTTTTTGGTCTCCACCAACTTCTGAGAGAAATATCTAGCTTTTTAGCTGCTAAATGCTCCATTATGTTTACCAGCTAATAGCTAACTTTGACTTTCTGTTGTTTGCTGCTAAGCAGGTGGCGGACACTGGGTTTATCACCGCTTTTCTTGCTGAAGACAGCTGTCCAAGCCCAAGTACAAGGCTGAGGCGAGAGCTTAGAGGCGGGGTTAAATAAAACACCAGTCTGGGGTGTTTTCATTTGAATTCAATACATTGAAGTCATTTTTTGTTGTTGTTTGAAGCGCCACTGAGCAACTAAAATAGCAATGAACGCTGTCCCCATTTCCTATATACATCCATACCTTTGAGTATTAGCAATTGTGTTGAGGCTAAGCTAACGTTTATTTTAGTCATAGCTATGGTAATGAAATTAACATTTACTTTTAAGTCATAGCAATGGTGTTGAGTTTAAGCTAACATTTACATCTTAGTCATAGCCATGGTGTTTTGGTTAGTCATAGCTTAACCTCAACACCATGCCTGTGACTAAAATATATTAGCTTAACCTCAAAGAAATGGCTATGACTAAAAAGAATTAGCCTAAAGCTCAACAGCCATGGCTATGAAAAAAAGGTACTAGCTTTACCTTAACACCATGGTTGTGACTAAAAGCTACATTTTAGCTAAACCTCTACACCATCACTATGACTAAAAGGTATGTTTAGCCTTTTAGTCACAGCCATGTCGTTGAGGTTAAGCTAGTACCTTTTTTCATAGCCATGGTGTTGACGTTTAGCTAACATCTACTTTTTAGTCATAGCCATGTTGTTGACGTTTAGCTAACATTTACCTTTTAGTCATAGCCATGGTGTTCACTCCAAGCTAACACTGAGTTCTACCCTCCTCACATTTTATTAAACATTGCCTTCAGACCACAGCCAACAGTTTACAGACCACTCCCTGAGAACACTTCTACATCACAGCAGCATGTTGAGAACTTTACTGGAGGTCAGCACAAACCGATTCAGGGGTGTTAAGTTAAAGAATATCTTATGAAGTTCAAGCAGTGCACTTAAATGTAAGGCATCATCACAGCATGATGTGGGTTTAAACAGAAGTCTAGCTCGGTGTTTAAGATGTGAATTTTTTATTCCACACTTGCAGCTGAGCATAGAGCAGACTCATAATTGATAGCCAAGGATCTTGCCTGTCTAGGAGGGCCAGCTCTCACTCCTATCACCAAGGACCTTTAGAGCTGAATTTAATACTCACTCCTCAGTGTGTGTCTGCATGCGTGTGTGTGAATGAATCCTGCACACCCTTATGTGTGTCTAAATGTAGCCCGCCAGCTCTCCATCTCCAGGCCGGGGAGGTGAAGGACGGGGTCGGGGAAAGAGCGAGGGGCCTGTGGGTGGACGTGATCCCACTGCTAATGACGGCCGGGTAGAATCATGTCTCAAATCTATAGTCCAGCTCCCGTCCTTGGTTGGCCTACACCCTAACATCCCATAACTCCATTTCTCTGGCACAATGACATCCTTTGTGTCTTTCTGTCTAGGCATACTAGGGACTAAATTTCACAATATTCAAGCCTCCGGTGCACCAATTTTGACCTTTCTTCTTTTACTGTGGTCTCTTGTAAGTCCCCAAACGTTATGAAAGTGCAATACTAAATCACTGGATTAACCCTTTTCAGTATCTTCAGGTAACCATGGTTCCAAGTAATGACATTAAAATCCCAACAATTTCACTACAATTATATTTTGGTATGTTTGCAGGATAACCACAGCTTCACCAGGCTTTATCTTAAATAAGGTGCTGTAAGTATCAAGTATCTATGCAGAAACCACTTGCATGTTTGAAAGCTTTGCTGTATAAATGTAATGTTTGGTTTGATGTCAATTTATTGCGTTGGGCATAGTGGTGATATAGTAGACTAACTGTATTACTTACTGTATGTTATGTAAACAGTTGTTGATTATACTATTTAATTTTAACCCTTAAAATTGGCTCTAAAGATCAATAATCTTGATAATGTGGTTTTCAATTATGGTGAGATTGTTTGTTTGTGGTGAGATTATTATTTGCAACTCCTGTTTCCGAGGTTTTAGAGCGATCGTTGACAAATATGAACGACAAGTGCTTATAGTTTTCAGACAAAAACAGAATGATGGATGTGGTGTATTTGAAAAGCTCCAGATCAGCTAAATGCAACATTTATTTTTTTAAATATTCATAGTATATTTTACCCTCCAAATTGCTGATGTCATTCTATGTTACCTGCAAAATTGGAAGCACTTTTGTAAACTTTGTTACTTTTGCTATCACAATAGCCTTTAATACAGTATAATTGGACATTTTTTCAATAATAACATTCAGCATTAATCATCGCCTGCCAAAACTATGAGATTGTCTTCATTTTATCATGAGAAAATCTGCAGTCGCTTTTTTTTTGCAAACGTTTTAATCACCTTTTTTCTGGGACTTTTGAGGACAGGAGGGTTTTTTAAGCAGAAGGTGTTTTGTTAACGCTCTGAAATGTCAAGAGTAGGAGATATGCTGTTTCACTCGATCTCACCATGTCCTTTCAAAATAACACAGTGGCCCGTGGTGGTGCCGCCATTGTGTGCACAGTGTTCGCTGCCCTGCCAGCAGAGAAACACATGGGCAGCAGGTGATCGGGCCAGTAAGACCCAGAGGAACTTGGTTTTTTTGTTTTTCTCTCTCTTTCTGGAGCTGTGCACAATATGCAGAGAACAAGCACGTACAGCCAACGAACACGTGTACAAAATAAAAGTTGAAACGAGGTGTCTCGCCCCCTGCTGAGATCAGAAACAATCTGGGATTGTTGTGCACATCTCCTCGCGTGGAAACGCTCAGAGAAGCGGATGCTATCAGCGGCGCCACGTATCACTAATGACAAATGAAGGACAGGAAGCTGTTCACTCCTCCTTTTCCGAACGGCGATGCAAAGTGGATAACTAGTCCTTTCAGAGGTAAACACACTAAAAGAAGAAGAAGCCTTTTGTTTTGTTCTTGTGACAGGAATACATTTCACATGTGAGAAAAAATCTTTCAAGAAGGAAATCTATTATTGGCCAAGAACAAACCTTCCCCCACATACTTCATGTGCAGGGAGCTATTCTCTCAGTGCAGTATACAGCACATGCCAAGTGTCAGCAGTTTGAAGCATATATACAGTCCCCCTCTATAAAGGAAGGCTGGAAGAACACAGGGATGTTCCCGGCTCCTTGATGTTTGCTTAGTTCTCCGTTTTTTATCCCATTTTCCCTCAATAATAAGTCAGCTCAGTTTAGCACCATCTTTTGCAATTCATAATACTTGGCTCTGAAATATGATGAGGACTTGGTCGCAGTTCTGTCTTGATAAAATTCAGACTTTGACACAAACGAACTAAAGTCCTTGATTCTAACTTGCTGTAATTCTCCTCAAATTACACACAAGTGCATGCGTTTTGTTTATCATGAGAGGTCATTAATAGGCTTTTTATGTGGGCTGATGTAAGTCATATGATCTTTGGTTTGACGGATGCTACTGAGATTTGAGTCGCCGTAGTGTTGGTGGGGTGACTGCAGTACATCCCAGAATAACACAGTGCAGCCTGGATGTGAAATTGGAAAAGTCACATGTGCACTATTGCTGGTCTGTACATCAACCCACACTCTCTATTTGAAAGATTCCTAGCTATTGGAGACGCGTGCATCACCTTTCGACACATTAGTGAGGTAGGCAAATAATACAGCAGCATCTAGAAAGTAAGAAAATAAGAGAAAAGAGAAGGAATCTGTTCTGCTGTTACCTGCAGTGTTTCAATTAATCTGGATTGATCCGTGATGATCATTTTTTCACCGTGCAGCTATCCCTCCAGGAACTCACTGAGAGATTTGGAGTTAACACACATCATCCATCGCAGCTATCCCAGGTGTAATTTGGAGAAAAACACACATGTAGAATTTCAGCGACTCGCCGAGCTAATTTACCGACTCCGCAACCCTAGGAGGCGTTTAGACGCACAGTGAATTGATCACCAATTCAGTCTGTCGTTGACATTTCGCAAACCAACTGTTTCAATAGGTGGATATGTGCATCCTATGAGTGATCATTAGCGCCATTTCCTGCATTCTATCTTTTTTTGTACCCAGATCGAGAAAAAAAAACAGACTGATTGTATGGTTTTGCTCGCAGCTAATCACCGCAAGCGTTTCACCAATACAGCCGTAGTTGAGCGCTTTGCATCTGGCGCAGTTCGGCGTGCCGAGATGCTACCAAATTGTTCAAAAGTACGGCTGTACTACAGGGATGTGGTAGCTGATAAAAATACATTTACGCAACCTAATACTTGAATGAAGTACTCTTTTGGTATTGGTATCACTTTGAGGGTAGCGGTATTGGCACTGGTGTCATATTATTTACATCAAAAGAGAAGAACCATTTCAGTCAAATCTGGAGCACGCCAGTAGGTTCCCTCAGGGTGGGGGGAGCTTGAGTCAGGGGTCCAGCACTTAAAACTGGAGTCTTAATTGTTGGCTTGTCTACGTGTCTCTCGTCCAAGCGGACTTTAGTTTAGCAATGCTTCCAGAGCTAACAATTTTATTATGGCCAAAAAAACTGTCTAAAACTGTAAAAATAAGTAGGTAGTAAACAGGAGTTTTCAGTAATACTGAATAAGTATGAAACCCATATCCATAATGTTTTATAAACAATTGTATAGTGCATTACCTGTTTAAAGCATTGTTTAATTACAGGTATGAGCACTCATTAATCTTAATAATGCGTTATTGCAATAATTCATCAAATGTTATTAAGCATTTAATAATGATTATACGTTCAAGTATCATTATAATTCATGATTGCTGGTCACTTCTTTATTTTTAGTTTTGCAATAATGTGTTATTAACATACTTATAATGTGCTATAATTGACCCTTGGTGGTTCACTTTAACACTGTGATCTGTAGGCTTGAGCTTCTACCTTTATCTTTTAAACCTTTTGTCACTGCTAAATAATATGTCTGGCCTCTTGGATATATCCTTCAAAACATATTGTAGACGCTTCTGTCTCAAATCACCCATTTGTTTTATAGTGGCTTAACTTAAGTACGGACTTAAGTACATGACAAATATATCAACTTCTCATTTCACACAGGGAACGAACAGCGGTCGCCTGGGTGAAAGAAGTTTGTGGGGCTTAGCCAAGGGTAATTTTGCTTATAGCACTCTATAATTATACAGGTAAAGTAAAATTGGCTGAGGTATGATCTGTATTTAGAGTCAATTGAGAAACATTATAAAAAGTTGCGTCAAATTGAAGTTTCTATTATACCTGTTAAACAAATCAATCAATTTTACAGTGTTTTTTTTTGCTGTTTTTGCATAAATGTACTTTTATTTAAAAAAATGACGACCTTATAAGTCAATATAAAATGCTTTATGATGAGTTTTGATTTTCTAACCGTACAGTGCTATAAGCTGATTATAACGCATTATATATTTGTTTATAATACATAGACATGGGCTTCATCGAAAGTGTTACCCAATGTTCCTTTTCACGTTCCCCTCCAGCATTGGGAGCGAGCACATGTCGACACTCAGACAAACAGCGGCTTTTTGATGCTGCAAGAGCGAGAGCGGAGACCAGGCATGTCGCCGAGGCTGTCAGATGTGAACACATCAGAACGAACTTCAGCTCACAAACTTTGGCTCTCAGTGACACGACATCCAGCATGGGAAGATCTGGCCACTCCGGAACTGTACACCCCGACACCGCTCAGCGTGAGAATTTAACACTGCGCGTTCAAAACTACACAAAGGGAAAGAAAAGAAGAGCGTGACGTGCAGGCCGCGATCACGTTTTGCCGGCTTATCGGCAGCAAGGAGGGGTAATGAGAAACAATGTCTGTCTGTACTGTAGAGCCCCGTGGCTTACATTAAAGCCGGTGTCAGCTGTGAAGCATTCTGCCCCGTCCCTAATTAGATCAAACCAAAAGGCATGACTTGTGTGTGTGCGTGTGCGTGTGCGTGTGTGTGTTCGTATGTATGAGAGAAAGAGAGAGCACATGCAAAGGTTGCTCTCGCTTCCAGATGAGTAGGCATCTGCAGCATTGCTTTGAGCTTCACCTGGTGTAACACAGGATAATGCCACTGCACCAAAGCGGTGCTCTACTGTCCCGCTCGTCTCCTTATCGGTTCTGTCCGCCAGGCTCGGAAGCGATGGTTAACCAGCTGTGTCACACAAATGTGAGGGAATGATGATGATAACAAATTAAATGAAAACACAGATGACTATAGCCCGTCAGCGTTTTTTTCCGTCTTGGCTCGTCCCAGTCCAGGGTGTATCATGGTTTTTTTGGTCTGCATCCCTACTTTTTAGTTCCAAATTCCCAGCAACTAGAATGTTAATTTAAGTAATGGCATGTTTTTGCGTACATCATAAAGGTTTCTCACAATATTTAAAAAACAATTGAATCACTAGACTACCTCAAAACCCTTTAGAATCCTTCATTTTTCATCAGATTCCAAATTATGTTATACATTCACTGGCACTTTTTTTGTCAGGTTCAAAAAGAAACCCATGTTTAGACACACGAAAGTGATGAGTAGAAAGCTCCCACAGCGAGCTGGAATAATTTTTAGCTGGATAATTATAAGAAAAAGACACATCCAAAAAACAGTCATACTTCAGTTCCTGATGGCACCGCCCGTTTGGCCCTCCCTGCTGTTGCTGCAGATTTCCTACAGTAACGACACAGCAGACTGTGGCTGTCTTCAAAATTCACAAAATTCTGCTAATATAGCACGTAAACAACATATGCTGCATCTGTCAGGCTGAAGCGAGGCACAAAAGCCTCTCCGCGGGCCGGTTTGGTTAGAAGCTCGCTGTATGTTTCTTGAAGGTGAGCTGTTTGCCCGTCCCTCCCTCCTCTCTGCGGCGCATAGCGCTAATGAGAGAGACGAGGTGGTGGCGAAGCGGCAGGGAGGCAGGCAAATGCGACCTTTTGCCAGCATCAAACCTTCTCGCTATCCGTCTTTGGCTCCTTCTGTCTCTCTGTATCTCTGTAACCTCCCCTGGCTGGCTGTGCTCCTCTTAAAGGGGAAGGGTTGGGCTCTAAAGGTTGGGTGTTAAAGATGAGGGCGGGGAGAGGTGGAGGGAGATGGTGCACAAAAGGTCATGGACACCTCCACAGCCAATTGCATACCAAGGAGTTACATAACAAGGTGTATTCAGTGCAATACTACAGAGAAAGCGTAGTCTAGATCTCCGGCGAGCGAAAGCTCAGGAAGAAGCACGAACAGCATCCGATCGATCCGCGTGTGTATTTTGTACGAATGCATTTCAGCTCCAGACTGAGACTATCCCATTAGTGCTCCAACTTCCCGAGGTTGAACCCCAGCTCTTGACCTCCCACCCCTCTCTGCCGCTCCTCATTGTCCCGTTAACCCCTCGACCACTGACCTCGCCGCTAACAAGCTCACTCACGGGCGGTAATGACAGTCCTGACATGTGATCCTCAGCAGAGGGCAGACGCAGTAGTAGCCTCGAGCAAACTCCGAGCCCCATCCCAGCACTTCACTTTTTTTAATAACTTTAACTGCTCGGGGGCGGCCGAGCACTGCGCTGTCAAGTGCAGTTTGACAAGGTTGAAATGTATTTTTTAGCTTGGAAAATTAAAGATATCACGGGCTCTTCTTAATCACCTGGACCACAAAGATCCTGTGTTTCCCCTCAGATCTTAATTCCTGTCAGGGAGGAAAGGCTTCTTAAGATTCACTTCGAATATCCATCACTAAAGCTCTGCACTGAATTCCAAATGTTTTCTTTAGGTGAGCGGCTCCTTCAGTCAGACTGGGGCTTCGGTTGTAGGTTTTTACATATTGCCACACCCTGGAGCTGTGGAGTAAACACACACCACACTGGATTGATTTATTGGAATCAAGGATGAACTATTTGACAGATAGATTTCTATTTTTCATTAAAAAGGCTGATGTATTATGCAGCTGCAATTCGGGTTACATTTTACAGGATCCATTGGTAGGACTGAATACATATCACACATGTATTGGAATAATGTTGTGGACTGCTTATTTGTTTTTAAAGAACTACCTTAGGATGCCGATCTGGGTCGTTTTGGGTTCGTTTTGCCAAAGGACCAACTCAGTTCTCACTTCCAACTGGCCAAACACAGACGCTGGCATCACATTTTAAAGCACTGGGTAACCCTTGTTGTTGTCTAAACCCTTAGGTTTACCCTTAGGTCTAGAGAACAACACTACTAGGTTATGTTTTGTAAAAGATCGTGGTTTGGGTAAAATCCAGACAGAATCGCCTCAAACCTGCATTCTTATTCATACTTCCAGAATAGTCGATCTGAGCATCTAATATTGCTGCAAATGGGGAAGCATTGCAGTTACTTGCCCCAGTGCGTCTCATACAGATGGTAAAGGGTGCCCTGTGCGTCGTGATCATACCTATGGGCAGTGACGGTATTTGACCCTCTGGGAATGGGACAGGGCTTGAAATACTTGTGGGAACCTGGTTTCTTGCATGTTTGTCCTGCTGTGTCTCTGTGTTAACACCCATAAGCCTACCCCGTGTAATGCAATTAAAAAACACAGGGTCATCCGGCGAGAAAGTTGGAACATGGCTGAACATTTCCACCAAGGCGATGTGGTGTCATCCAGCGTTGGCAAATCAAACCCAGGAACATTCGAGGGACAAAAGGTTCCAGGTAGACGGACGGGGAACTAGGATGAAATGAGTGTCGATGTAATAGCTCTCCAGAGTTGTGAAATCCTGTCACGCAGTACCACTGTGCGCAGTGTCTGATAAGCCTTCAAAGTCATGAATCAGGGGCCCCTTTCACAAAAGCGATCCATGTGCAGTCGTAGCATGAAAATTGCAAATGGTGGCAATCCGTCTCTCACAAATGATCGTTGCTCCAAAATGCATGAAAATTTGTTCCCACATGCTCATCAATGAAACGTAAGTGTGGTGATATTTTGAGTGTGTATTATATTGCAAATCGCAGCTCGCATGTACCCCCTTGTTACTCAAACCGCATCGCATTTTAACTGCAATTCATGCAGGCTTAACGCTTGTTTTTTCGGTTTCCCATAAAACCAATCAGGTGTATTAATGATCTGCCAAACCAGTCAAGTTGCCGTTTACATCCAATTCTGTCCAAAATGTCAACATAATTTATCTGTGTAGACATTTGTGTGTAATTAGCAAATCAGTTCTTGAGTTTTGGCCAAAAACCTGAGGTCTGATTGACCTTTGACCACCAAATTCGAATAAGTTCAACCTTGAGTCCCCCAAGATTTTCTTGAGCTATCGTGTTCACAAGAATGGGACCGACGACAAGAAAACATAATTGCCACCGGTCACGTTTGTCACCGGTGCCGAGGCGTGAACGTTTTGAATTAACACTTCTTACTAAATAACAACTGCAGTTCTGTGCTTCAAATGCTTGTGGCAGGAAACCTTGTCTCCCAAGGAGAACAGTTAGGAAATGACACATTTAAAACTACTGAAAAAACAAAAATTCAACCTCTGTTAATTAATAATCACTCTTTTGTAGTCACTCTATCACAGGTGCCTGTGCGGCATCAGCTTGCGAGGCGGTGCGTGTTCAGCCCTGTGCTGTTCTTCATTTGTCACACTTAGGAGTTAAACCTTGAGAGTGCAGTGTGCTCTAGGAGCTTGGCGGAAACCCACCCCGACTGCACTTCACTGCAGATTAAAAGATTGATGACTGTAGTCGGGGCAAAATGAGCAAAACATAAGATTTCCATTTGACTCCATGAGACTCCATTTGACTTTGGCACAGGACCCTTGACAATTACAGCTACAGTAAGTGTCTCTGCCTCCTGCTGGGGGGTTTGCTGGGTAAAAAAAAAAGCAAGGCGTTAAAACTGCAATCCTTTCTGGGTGATTATGAAACCCTCCTGAGGTCTGGAGAATAATCTAGGGAGTAATTCATTTGGACATCATTCTCAGTTTGACCAGAGGTTGCATGACCAGCGTGGCTCTTTGACGGTGTGAGTAAACAAGGTCACTCTCCCCAAAACAGGACGAAATAGCACTAATCCTCTTTGCCACGGCTTTGAACACTTTCCATAATAATTCAATGCCATTAAAATACTCTGTGTGCATCCGACCTTAAATCAATGCCCGGAGAATTAAAAAAAAAACTCCAAATCTGATCAGAAGCCGAAATGACCAAGAACTCTTTCCTCACTTTTCCTCACCCACCTTCTTTTCTATCATCTTCTTCCACTGTCACTGTTAATTGCTTCCCCCCCTCCGCCTGCCCACACTTGATTTCCACCTGTCTTATTGTGTGATGTGATTAAAATGTAAAACGCCGCGGTGGATGGGGCCTGCTCGTACACTCGGCTCCTCCATCACTCCTTATTGCGCTGGGCCTTGGCTGTTTGCAGGCAGCACTGGGGAGCGTGCCGTGGTAAGATTGAATGCTTCTGTGTCTGAGCGTGCCATTTCCTCTAATGCACGGCGGGCGCGAAGGCTATCGAGGAGATTAATACCGGTTTGGGCTGTTTGTAACACCGGCATTTATTCTCTCCAAAGTCCCAGCCGCTGGAGGGACACTTCTTCATCCCTGCCCGTGCCGGGCCTGTTTACCCATCAGCTATCTGCCGCTTGCCTCGCCGGCCTTATTCCATCCTTTCCTCCTATTTTTGTCCGTGCTTGGAGTCCTCCAATCTGATCCTCCCTCACTTTTCTCTTCCAGCCTCTCTCTAAAAGTCTTGCTATTTGTCTATCGATTTTGTCTATTAGAACCGTAGGGTAACTTGAGGATTTGAGCTCCATCAGCTACCTAAGTCACGAGAGATAGGGAATGAACCTCATCAAAATAAAAATAAAACTCCCCTGCCTTCTTCTTCATCCACACACTGCATTGCCCGCGTTCAGAATGGCAGCCTCCTCTGAATAGGTAAACGGCACGGAGAGGCCCAGCTGAGTTTTAATTCAGTCTGCTGAGCTAAATAAATTCGTCTGTAGAGGTGTCAGCCACTTATTTCTTTCTGTAGTGCAAGCATCCTGCAAATTGTATTTCCCCCCCCGAAAATGAATTTGGGGAAAGTTGAACGGTACCATATATATATTTATTTCCTCCCCCACGCATGGTTTCAATTTGTGGCCATATTTTCCTGTGTGCTGACAAACGGGGTAGTTTCGGCGTCAGTAGAAGAGGCATTAAATCCCTTGCTGTTTTCTCATCAATCAAGTGTTTGGACCCTGCCAAGGAGGCACATGTTAACAGATTTTACAGTAGACCACACTCAATATTGCCTCGCATCCAGTGAGGGGAAGGGGGAGGGCACTCACACTTACTCAGAAGGTTGAAAAAGCATCATTTTATATTTGAAGAATGCTGAGTAAAGAAATGTGATAAATAGAAAAAACCTAAGAATCCAAAACCATCCATTTGGGGTCACGCTGTAAAGTGTGTAATAATCTCCAGGTACTGAAGGATTCTGGTTGGCTCGGTAGATTGAGGCTTCAAAGAGATCTCCCTCTATTGACACTTCCATGAGACATATACCATTCTGCTAGTCCGAACCAGATTAACAGTGATACTTTTGGCTCTTTTTCTATTTGGTCTGATTATTGCTAAATAATAAAAAGTATAAATTGCTAAGGGCCGTATAAAAAGGAGAGTGTTTGTCTTTTTCGTCCCCTGTAGGGAACCGTGGACTTTGAAATATTGCTGTGGGCACCAATCCCCCTCCAGTTTACGTCAAAATACTTTGACAATTTTGTGAACTTCATCAAGCATTCGTATGCTCTCTTCGGCCAAGATGTCAAGCAAACTTGTGGACTGAAATACTGGTGCAGGCAGCGTGCATTTTGGTTCACTTTTTGCAATTGGGTGGGATTATGTTCTCGCTGCCATCGAACCGCACCAGGGTTTACCTTGGAAACAGTTTGATAACACCTTGATCAAACTGTGAGTTCAATTTCCAGTGTTCACAACTGTCCAAACAAAGAGTTCAATAAAAACACACTAAATGTTGGCTTGTCAAAGCGTCCTACAGTATCTCCCACGAAGACCTATTCATTCAGAGAATACTGAAGTCCGTAATTATTTCTGTTACTTGGTGCTTCTGCAACATTGTGGCACTTGTTTCAGCTGGAGAGTATTGTGACTCTTTCTTGAAGTCTTCGCCTTGTGGTTTGGATTGTTCCTCATTTGTGTCATGCTTTGGAAAGAACCAACTGCCGAATTAATAAATATTAATGCCCCCTACCCCAACACCTTTTCCGACGTCAAACTAAGAGGGACGATCCGGCAGTCGTGACAGCAAGCTTTACAACCCGCCCTCGAAGGTCGGCCCCTTTGGAACCTTTCCATTTAGCTAACACGTCGTACAACTCAGCTAGTTTGAAGCATAATGAGCCCTTTATGGTCTACTCTCATATTGAGTCATTTCCAATGAAAGCTAAGAGCAACCGAATGGACTTGAATTGTCAGAATAAGAAATATCCGTGGACCGGCGTGATAAGAGAGCCGAATTCCTCCCACTGAATCAGACAGAGAGTATTAAAGCAAGGGGGGACGGGGTGGCGAGCTATGAAAAGAGGCTCATGAAAAGAAGCGAGGACGATACTTCACTCCCCTCCACAGGAAGGTTAACCATAGCAGCATACAGAAACATCCGTCCGATTGTCCCCCATCCGGGTTTCTGTCTTCCTCTTACGTATCCCTCCCGCCTCTGCGATCCAGTGCAGATGACGGGAACGTGGTGCTACAAGGACTTAGGTCCATCCTCTCCCATAGAGTTCACAGTCTGAGTCAGGCCTCTCCAGTTTAGCCCCAGCAGAGCCCCCCTGGCTGCGGCGTCCAACTCTCTTTCTGTTTCTTTTCAACGGCCATACTGTCTGAGCATACGGTTATTCCACCCTCGGTGTTCATTTCAGGTCTGCTTCTCCTTTTGTGTCTTCCTCTTGTGTCACAGACGCCGTGTTTTTTTGAAAATGAAGACGCTAATTAACTCAGACAATCGACTTCCCTTTTGTTGGGGGCCCTCTGGAGAGAGAGTACATGCCTTCAGAGGAACAATAATAATTAATACAACCATGGTTGAAGTTTCAAGCATTTGTATTTACCCTTCATCCGGAGTGACTAACAGTGAGTGGAGCTTGTCTCCCAATTAGGTGAGCACGACATAACACCGAAGGGGAGAAATAAATCACAGTTCTCCCCCAAACAAAATGATTACTTTTGAGGCTTCTACTTGCCACTACATGCTACCTTTCAGAATTTGTCATTAGTATCCATTCATTTATCAGAGGCAATTACATTTACACTCTAAAAACCTTTGATGATTCTTTTGTGACATATATTTCGAAGTCATTGTTTTAATATCGTCCCCTTTATTTTCTTTATTTCTACAATGAACAAAACTAACTAGGTGTGCAAAATAAGTATGCTACATAAATTACTTAGTTAAAGGCATACTGTACGGTTTCCAGTGATATGCACTTTTTAATATGTTGTTGAAATTGGTTTTTACATCCTGACAGCAATAAATAACTTATGGGCAATGAAAAAGAAGCGAAACAAAAACGAATTCTGTATCGGCTATAAACCTGTTAAAATGCTTACCAATCGGAGACATTGTACCCGAATCTAAAGAACCAATCACAAGCCTGCGCGTTCTCTCCCCTCTGTGTACGAGCCTGAGCCGGCCTGAGCGCGTTCACGGAGGGCAAAGAAAGCGTTGTCATAGTAGTTCATGACAGTGGACTAGACCTAGTGAGCCTACAACGTCAACACGATGGAAGACAAACAGAAGTTACCACTGCCACCGTTACTTGCCCCGGTTCATCCTTTTAAAAAGGCAAGAAAAAGAAAGACCGAAAATGAAAAGGCAGCAACAATAAAAAAGTTATAAGTTATAAGTTATATATAAAAAAATATAAATAAAAACGATGTACATTATATAAAAAACGTTCACATATAGATACAAATAAACTGTTTGTTCATTGCAACCTGTTTGGGATGAAGCCTTTATATTGTCCGTGTGGATCTGGAAAGCGGTCTCTTATCTTCCACACACAGCAACTGGGTAGGACCACTCTGTTCCCTGCTCCCAGTGCCCCATATTGCCACACAACAAACTGTCGGTATGCAGCATAGCGAAATTGTTTGTTGCTTTCCCCTGGGTCTGGAAGGTCATCCAAAGCCCGCACATCGTTCCAGATTCTGATTGCAAGGCGCAGGTGCCCCTCTTGCAGAATGTATGCCTCGATGTGGGGCAGCATTGCAATACATGAGTGAGGTTGTTGCCCACAGCACTTGCGCTCCACGTCCGTCGGCATTTCCCTGCAGTTGTGGCAGATGCACCAGGTGGGTTTATCTCTCACTTGAGGGCCTGATGGAGGAGGATCTGTGGATGACATGGTGAGCAGGTCGAACATGAGGCTGGGGTCGCGTGTCAGGCAGAGCTGGAGCAAATGATGCGACATTTGCAGATCCAGACTTTGAATTCTTGCCTGTAAAGTAATACATGATGAAGATTAGTTATTGAATACCGTTTTTTATTTTCCTCTAATAGGTAGGCTAGTGTGTGTTCATGGTACATGGCATCTCAGTATACAAAGTTGCTGGTAAGGTTTATGTCTCAGATACAGTACCTGCTCATCTGCTATCCTTAGAGCTTGCAGGTTCTCCACTCGCAGTACATCATCCTGCCCCAGGTTTACTGCAGCCCCGCGTCTCCTGCTTCTTCCCGCTCGTCCAGTGCCTCTTGCTCCCCGTCTTCCACCTCTACTTCCTCTGCCCCTAATGGCCTGCTCTCTTGCAGACAGTCGACCTCGGGCCCGTCCCCTCTGACCCGACGACGTGTTTGGCTCGGGACTGTAGTCTGTGTCAGAGCCCAAAAACTCTCATCTTGTGAACTCTGACAAGCAAAACAATGAATGATAAATAAAGTGTAATATACTACACAAAATATGTGTGTAAGTAAACTGTGAACTTTTTCTTTACTGTTACCAGTCAATCTGTGCTTATGAGCTAGCCTGACGGCTGTGAGTACTACTACTAACAGTAAAAGTAGGCCTCATCATGTTTGTTTTAAACATTTAGCATTATAATATTATAATATTAGGTGTGTTCTTACCGGTGAATGAGACATCCTAGTTTGTAGAGAAACGCAGCCGACCGTTAGCTCAGCTCTCGCTCAATGAGGCAGCGGCAGCGTAGCTACCTGGTTGCTAAGTAGCAGCAGCGCTCGTGCACGGCTCTGTGTCGAGGGGTGGGGGCAGGGAGTCCTGAAGGGTGGGGGAGGAGTTAAACGGAACTCCGAAGAGAAGCTAATTTCAAATCATGCTAGCTCTCTCAAATCGTACAGTATAGCTTTAAGTACGTCATTTACATAATTTATACTATTTCAGTTGCTCTGATGGTCGACTACTAATGTGATGAGCTTACACTGTAGCTTATTGACAACTTTAGTGTCTCCCCTTAAGATGATGAGATGACGGTAACAGAGACAATCCAAAAAAAAAACGACCACAGGTGGCCTTTGCATCTGTTCAAATTTTAACAAGAAAAAATGTTTTGAAAGTACACAACCATCCACTTTCTCTCAAGGGGTCAAGAGAATTTTGCATTTGCCAAAATAGAAACATATCATCATTACATATTTACGAAGCTAAGTGGGTTTACTCACGGGCCGCCAGCTAGCAATGAGCAGCTTTTTCTGGCCGCGAAAAAAACAAAGTTTGTGTCTTAAAATATTGATATGCGTATGGGGATCAGAGTGACGCCATAGATCAGCTTATGACCTCATGTGAGCGACAGTAGCTACAGAGGCAGACAGCAGCTGAATAACAAATAAAGACAAAGGGCAGGAAGAGGTGGATGGAAAACACGTCTGTAAAGAAAACACGTCTGTAGTTAAACTAAGCGTAAGCGACTGTGACAAGTGAAATTAGGACATGAGGTTTGCAAGTCTGCTTCAAAGCACAAGGTGAACAAAGCTCAGGTTGGGTTGAAAGTAAGCAATAGTAGGAAGAGGTGGTGGGAGGAGGAGGAGGAGGGGGGAGCCTCTGAGAGACTTTGTCCTTCACCTCCTCAACGGGGCGAGTCTCCACCGCCAGAGGCCATCGCTCCACCCGCCTTTGATCTTTCCCTCTCTCCTCCAACTTGCTGCTCAGTGACAGTGGCAAATGATGTTCGGCGAAAATATATTTTTCTTTTTCCAAATACATTCCCTTTCATGTGTTCAGGCTGCAGCCCTACGCGTAACGCACAATGATGGCAGTTCAGAGAAAAAAAAACCTCAACCCCCTGCTGGTAACGGCAACAGGATGACGCATGTTGGGTCTGTGTGTGTGTGTGTGTGTGTGTGTGTGTGTGTGTGTGTTTGTGACGCCACGGCACGGCGTCATCGCTGTGTCATTATTATTTTAACCTTCAGCGAGGGATTGTTAAAAGATCCGCGTAGCCACTTTTTGTCTACATCTTTCCACCTCGCCAATTGAATTTGTTTGTTATCTCCGTGAACGGGCTGCCAGCCTTGAGTCAGGTGTGAGTGATGACAGTGTGAGTGATGACAGTGTGCTGTCGGCGTGATCCCCCTCCAGACGCAGCCTAGCTACGAGAGCCCGAACAGATCATCTTTGATTTTAGTAAAATACATGATTGGAAACATCCGAAAGAAAGTTATGGAATCTTGCAACCAACAACTTTGTGCGCTTTCACGTATTGGATTGGGCAATGCAGTGGATTGGTGTGATGTTTTTCTTTTCACTTAGCCAACACTTTGACAAAATGAGTGGGCTGCATCCAGTCACGCTCTGCTAGTGTCCATCTGAGAACGACCTCCAGAAGAAGAATTGAATGCTCTTTAGAAGGTCAGATCCTGCCTCACCGAGACCAGCGCACGTTTTTCACATCAACCACGTTGGTGACCTTGCGACGAAAATACAGCACTCTCTTTTTCCAACCATTCATCGAGTCGCACATCATAAGGCAGCGCTCGATGCTGCCCTGATATGAGTAACAGATCGAATGTAACAGATATTTATGGATATGGACCCACTACAATCCACTTCCCCTCCGCAGACTTTCAAACAAGCTTTTGAAACGTGAGAGCAGCGCACTGTTGGTCCTCAGCGCGGCTCTCTCTTGGTGTATCTATTGTGTTTGCTATTTATTGTTCTTGTAAAGTGGCTTTCTCCGGCATGTTGGTAACACAAGCTCGGGCAGTTCTCTCGCACGGCAAAGATCAGCAAGTGATGGATCGCGGTAATACAAGCTGGAGAATGCCTCCTCTGCGCTCCTTTTTAAGCTTTTATCTCCGATTTGGCATGAGTGCGGCGCTCGATAATCTAGCGGGACATGAAAACATGTTTTTTTTCAGCAGGCACATGACTGATATCTGGTCGATGGCTCGCCAGGCAGCAGGGCGAGTAAATTAACGGACCTCTGGGGCATAAGAGATCAAATCAAATGAAGCCAAATGGAAGTTTTGTTTCCAGGGGAGTAAAATTTGGTGACGGAGTCCTGCCAGCGGAGGAAAAAAATACTGTCCTCACCTTGGATTCAGCTCCCTTCAGGTTGTGAAGGTTGAGAGGTGTGTGTGTGTGTGTGTGTGTGTGTGTGTGTGTGTGTGTGTGTGTGTGTGTGTGTGTGTGTGTGTGTGTGTGTGTGTGTGTGTGTGTGTGTGTGTGTGTGTGTGTGTGTGTGTGTGTGTGTGTGTGTGTGGGGAGGACGGGTAGACAGATATATGGACGGTCTCTCTGGCGGTTGGCCTGGGCAGGTAAGGCTCTGGCTGCCGATGACATTTTGAGCTCTGATTGCCCAGCAGGTCGGCTGACACTTGGATGGCCCGCTGTCCTCACAGTGAATGTGACAAAGATGGAGTGGAGCACGCTGTGGCACGCACACACTACTACTACTACTACCTGTGCGTGAGATAGATGGAGTGTGTGTGTGAGTGCACTCGGTGACCTAGGTGCTGCAGGCATCCATTACTAATCTTGGGTGTGATTGAAGGGCGATCCAGCCAGCGAGCACGTCTAGGCTGTTTTATCCCAGCTGCCTTACCACCTGCCTAACCTCCTGAACCTGCAATCCTGCTACAGCCTTGAGGGAATTGCAACTCTCTCCGCATCACAAATCTAAGTAATAGAATATACTGCAGCCATCGGGGTCAAAACAGCACCGGAATCAGCTGTGGAGGAAACTCTACTCAACTTAATTATTGCTGTAAATACACAAAAATGGTACAGAAAGTTGTACATACTTCTTTTTTTTTTCAACAAAGACATTATATTTAAGTTAAGGGTTTTAACCTTGGAAGAAACTTTCAGAATGAAGTCCATAAACAGAGAAAGCTTCTATGAACCGACCAAGGCCAAAGGCTGATTTGGGTTTGATAACTTTCATTGTTTTTCCATCAATTTGTTTCCATCCTTCATTGCCTGTAAATGTCCCTGTATCTGTGTACGGTGTCGCTAATGGAGAAGCTGCAGAAAAGAAAATGCACTAAGATATAAAATGTAGAAAACAGTCAAAGCACACTAAAAGCTGGAACAGGGGATTTGTTTGTGAACTGCATCTAAAACATTCATGTTCTCCGGACGACCTGATGATGTTTATATCATAGACTGTATAGAAGAAGTGGACAATGTCACCTTGTGGTCATCCATTGGTTTGTGTACTTCGGCTTTGAAGTTGAGTTTGGTATTTTGGCTGTGGCCATCTATGTTTTTGGCCTATGCCAACTTGTTTTTTTGGCAACCAGAATTAAAACAAGAGGGTGGAGCTTAGCACAAATGAACACTGGCAAAAAACTTTTTTAAGAAGACAAAAAGCCACCGCCCTAAAGCATAACGTGCTTTATGGTCTATTTGACTCTAAATGGACCATAATTTACGAAATGAACATCATGCTGTATTGAAGAGGAATTGAAACTTGCGATTGAGACCATAAACTCATGTCTACAATGTAAGAACTAGGGTCATTTTCTCATAGACTTTCATATAATCTGAATAATTTTGCAACCAGAGGAGGTGCCCCGCATTGGGTTCACGTTTCAGAACTGGAGGTTGCCGTCTTGTTTATACCAAACAGAATTTTTTTTAACATGATGTAGACTATATTTCTAACTTGACACCTTGTTTTTTTATTAAGATTAATATTATGCTAAAAAGGCAAGTTTGGTTCTTGATTCATAACCTTTACTACTAAAGAAGATATATCAATAGTATCCTTAGGTTGAATAGAGGAAGTGTACCACTTTTATTTTGGTTTATCATACCAAGTCAATATTGTTTTTAATGCAAACTTGTTTCATAATTTATTTTTTTAAGTTATTTTGTACCTTCACTTTCATAATAACAATGGGGCTCCTGCTCTGAAAGCAATATGCCAGTACGAGGCGTGCAGACATGTAGTTGATTTTTTCAGATGACTTAGTTGAGCTGTTTCAGGTTTTCTAAAGAGGGTCAATGTAGTTTTTAGCAAACATTAATCAAATAGGAGGATGTAGTGATTATGTTGGGGACTAGTTTCAGTGGCGGATGAATCCACATTTGAGGCTATATTGAATATTTGTGACAGCAGGACGTTGTATGTGGGATTGAGTCAAAATAAACTTTAGTGTGTGTATGTTCATGATCATGAACGAACATTGAAAATGCAACAGTGTGTGTTTTTAACAGTTTACAATCGAGCACTCTGACACAAAGAGGGCAGATATATTAGGCTTTGACACACAAAGACAAATTATACTTGTTAGCAGATACAGTCATTGTCGGTTTGGTGTTTTCAAGGGATTTGTTTAAAGTAGGACACATAAATGATCCCCAGCCTTGGCTTATTAATCAATATTTCATGACTGATTTACAATGAATACTTTGTACATAGACAAGTGGTCTATTCTTTTGGGATATGGTAGTGCATTTCTTTTATGTTTCCTTTAATTCACATGTTGTCCCATATTCATTAAAGCTACTCTACAGAGTATTTTGTACTTTAACATTGAAGCTTTTCGAAGGGTTAGACATTAGACTTGATTCAGCAGAAGGTTTCTACAGTCTCAAACACACTTTATGACACATTTCTTGGGTTGCTGCAACACTAAGATTTAGGTCAATACTATCAGTCTGCTTTTACACTGAAAATTTCACAGGCTGCACCGGGTCGGACTACAGTGGATACATAAAAACCCAAGTAAAAAGACTGACTTCAAAAGTACTCAAAAAGTACACCTACACAAGAATTCACCTACGTAACCGCAACTCCTCACTTATGTCCTCAAGAGTGCCACATACTCCCTAATTATCATGCACGACTCTATGGAAACACTGCTACATATTTTTTATTTATATTTCATCCTACGCTTAGGCCTCGGTCTCTGTGCTTCACATGCAGCAGAGTAAAGCACAGAAAGTGGAATATATGCAGACGCTGTACATTTACAGTTCATCATCATCCCCCTTTGGAGAGAGTCGTCAGTGGGAACAAAACTATCGACAAGGGGAGGTGTGTTTTCACACAGCTATAAAACCCACTTACACCCGAAGAATGAAACTTTTATTGACTAGCAGGTGTCGAGCAAATTGGTGCCTTGCTTCGTTTTAATGCCGGGTTTTTAATGCCGGGTGTCCACGCCAGAGAGTGGATGTACCATCACAGGTGGAGGGACTGGAGTGGCGGATAAAAGCTACTGTTAATAATTCAAGTTTATTCGCATTGACAAAATCTGTCAGCTTTAGCTAGGCCAACAGATCCTTGGATCTACCTTAGGGTCTTTAGGGATATTGTGGCAGTTTCTTCTCCTTTACGTGCATTACTTTTCCAAAACACACTTCCAACATATGTTTACTTAGTTTTTAGGTATACTTATGCAACAAAACTACTTGGTTAGGTTTAGGAAAAGATCAAGATTTGGGAGAAAATTTGTTGTTTGTTACGTAAAATAATTGAGCTTGTTACGTAACTGCCGTTAGTTAAGTGCATTGGTTACAGACCAAAACTACTGTAAGATAAATCGACGTTGACTTTGTTTCCCACAGGACAAGTACGGCAGTCAGCTGGGTGAAAGTCCTGTGTTTGTGAGAACGGTTCGTCACAACGCACACAGCTACAACACATTCCCCCTTTTACCCCAGTTTGGATATTCTATTCTCCTTCAATGCACATGTGGCTTTCCATCATAGAGCTCCTTAAACACAAACAAGTTAGCCATCCCTTTCCCTTACTGGCCTTTAAATGAAAAAGCAAGCACTATGCATTTTGTCAAGTTCTGCCCAATATAAAATCTTACACCGTCCTTGCCCTCACTCTGCTTCTCTTCCTTGTGATGTTTATAGAACTGTTTAGTCCCACTGCTTAGGTTTTATGGGCCTAATAGTGAATCTAAGCAGACCCTTATCAGGTTAACCACCAAACTGACAGCGGTTGGATTCGTTTGAAAAGGCTAGGAATGTAGTCGAGAACAAAACATCTAAAATGTCTCTCCATTTTTATATATATGTATATATATATATATATATATATATATATATATCCTATTTTCTGTGTTGCTCTTGATTTTGGTGTGTCAATTTCTTTGATTGCATTCTTTGAATCCAATTTTCACCACACATTCAGTGTGATCAGGGCTTGAGAAAATTGTTGTAATAAAGGAAATGTATGATAACGCCATGATGCTCGATGTAATCGTTCCTCCTCCCCTCCTTCCTCCTTAGTGGGAATAAAGCAATCCCGTTGTAGAGCTTTTCATTTAGCACATCTCTGATTACTATAGCCGCATGTATATTTGCACTCATTTCATCATCATCATTAAAATGGAATAGCTTGTACAATTCCTGACATACCCATTAATTCATAATCATCTAGCAAACAAATAAACCATTTAAAAAGACACGCATATATATATATATATATATATATATATATATATATATATATATATATACACACATATATATACATATACATACACACAAACTCAAGGCTCCATCAATACTGAAATTATTACTGTATAGTTGCAGAGGAAGTGGGAGAGGGTACGTGCTCAGTGGCTGTGCAATTCGGCGCAACTCTTTTATTCTGCTCTGAAAGGAGCCTCATGGCATTAGGTATAAATGGGAAAGTAATTAGCAGAGCATATACACTTGGACCTGCAAGAGGACAAGGTCTTTGTGCCACTGCATGCGCTCCCATGTGAGGTCTTTGTGTGCACGGATACGCAGAAGTTGGTGCTCACTGCACAAGGCCAACATCTGATCTTGATTGACAGCGAACAAAACTCTTTGTATTGACATGGTTCTAACAGCAGCTTTGTCCCGAGACATGGCTCCTCCCGGCTCGCCAACTGCAAGACTGAAATGTAACACAAAAATATTGATGCTTAACACTTTGTTCCATGTTCCATACATGATCTAATGAGCCTACAGTCTTTGGAGAGTTTGCTTTATCGCCAAGAAAACCTTGAGAAAAGTGCACTGATACATCCTGCCTGTGTGTTGTAACTTACACTTCCTACCTTGTCGAACTCCCTGTGCGTTCGAGACGGCGCCGCATGATGCAACACTGCAGCCGGCACCGGCAAGGCAAAAGGTTACACAGCGAATTGAGCTCAGTCAAAGACTGCTGGCAAATAGTTGTAATGCCACTGGAGGGTTTGTTTCGAACCCTTTGAACTCTGAGTTCTATTTCCTTTTCTTTTTTAAGTCTGTAGCACTCCCCTGTATGTACAGGATTTATTTTTCATCTGGACCAGGCATTTCATATATTTGGTATTTTCTGGAAAAGTTGTAACACTGCATGAAAGTTGTACTATACAGGTTACAAGAATTGCTTTTTTTGTGTGTGTGTGGGGGGGGACGGGGACTTTCTTCTTCCAATTGAACAGCACCCACAACAAATTATTCTATATTTAATCAGGTTGTCACGAAAATGAGCTGCACGTTAGCAACCTACTTAGCTCAGTTGTTTATTTTTTTTATTTTTTCGGTGGCCCTTATTGACAAAAGCTGTAGTGTTTCCCGTGAGCATCACCGCCTTGTGTCATGGAGATCTGCACCTGCCATGCTCCCTTTAGAAAACTGAGAGAGACTGAAAAATTCATTGAAAGCATCCTAAAGAACTGGTAAAAGACAGAAAAACAATCCTATCATTATTTGTGAGTTTTTATTTGACAGATCAGTCTTGTATATTTTCCTGGTGCCACTCTCTCAATGTCGCCATCACTCACCATGTAGCCCCCACGCTGTATATCGTCTGGGAGCGCCGGGCGCTGGCTTGATGTTATTGCATGCCACTGGGGCCTCTCTCCGCTGATTGATGGGTAAACGCTGTTCATACATCTCAACTTCCATCTTGTACAGGTTGGTACAGGGCAGCCTAGCGCCAGTGTCACTTTACAATAATGGTGAGTGCCAAAGAGAGGTCTCAGATGTGAAAACAGATCAAAGTGTGTTGAATTGAAGGCTGGACTGATAGATGGATATCTAGTCTTTTTTTTACCCTGAGAAAAGCTTCAAATCGTTTACTTTTTCTTTCTTTGCGACATTTCTCAACAAGCTTCTCAAACTGTCTCAAGGACAGCTAATTGCGCCGTTGCTTCCCGTCCCTACTTATGAGCGTCTTTTTTTCTCTCTCACACTCTCTTCCTTTCTTTATCTTTCCTCCTTGTTCTGTGTTTTTTTTTGCACTTAATCCCACATAGCCTTTTCTACCTAGCCGACGTCTGATAATGAGGTCATTTATCACCTCTATGTAGAGAAGGCCGCTCCTTTTGAGGCACGTGTTTTCACCTTCCTCGAAAAGATGTTTTCGAACAAAATTGCTTTTTTCCAGGTCCTGATAGTGTTAATCCCCCAGAACAGTCATTTTAAATCACGCTCCGTCCGCTTTCACAGAGTGCAAAAGCCATTAAAAAGTTGAGTTTCCTTGTAATGGCATTATGAGCGAATGGCGTGACCTGTGTCTGCCCCAGCCTCCCTCAGGCCGTCTCCCACTCTCACATGGTTTGCCGTGGCGTGTGCACTTTCGCATTGTATGCCCTGCCCCCCCCCCACATGTGCATATTGGGATCTCAAAAAAAAATTTTAAAAACACAAATAAAATTTCCATCCAATTTCATGTAGGTTGCTTAACTAGTTTAATATCGTCCTTTACTCCCCTAAAATGAATATATCCTCACCTCAACCAAACAGTGTTGACACCTGGTGCATTCTGGATGAAAACTTTTCTTATCTGGCATAGCTGAACTGACTCCTCGCTAAGCCCCAGAGCTTTTGCTACGCCTGTCTGGCTTTTTGAAGTAGCACTGTAAGTCTGCAGTTCGCAATGATCACAGCAACACATTTAAAACTTCGTTGTCAATTATTTTATTTTTTAAGAAAAAATGTGTCCTTGATTACAGAAAGACGAAGAGAGAAGTCTTCTCATTTGTTGCCCTGGTTTTGTGACTTTGCGGGCGAAAATAAATGCTGTCGCCAGTAAAGCCTGATTTTGCGAGATCCCTGAAATTACCACGACCTCCTCTTTGCGTGTTATGTGGTGGTGTCTCCAATGTCGTTATTGAGGATTACCGAGTTTGTGATGTATGATGCTGGGACCTCCTCATCCACGTCAATAACTGCGGTCAGAGAGTAGACTCAGACTCAGAGAACAGTTCACGTTTATCTAGTGTTGACTGATGACAGCATCACAGATGAATCAAATAATCTACTAATTATAATCAATGTCCATGGAATGATTAACAGAACTCTAACTCAATGAGGATCATTAGTAGTGGTGGACAGACTGATTCCCAGGTTAAATTGAAATAAGTTTCACTCAACGTCCATGTAGGGGGAAGGTCGGGTCAAACACAGGGCTTTCACCCAGGAGACCGGTGTACATGTCCTGTGTGAAACCAAAAGTCAACGGTGACGTATTTTAGGATACATAGCCTATGAGAGTTATTTTAATCAAAACCATGATCTTGTCTTTCCTAAACCTAACCAAGTGGTTTTCTTGCCTATACACAAATTGTTTAATGCTGGTGGATTGCTCATTTCACGTATTTTTGTGAGATCACGTTGCCCTATAGCAGCTTTGTTTGTCTGTCTGTTTTTTTTAATTAGGTAAGGCTCTATATTGTTACACCTTTCAGTTTCAGTCAGAGCTTGAACTCCTATAGAATGATAATTAGCTAATAGCTAATAATTGCTGTAGGTAGCACAGTAGTTAGCCAGGCGTGCTAACGTAAGTGGTTCGGTGGCCTGAAGGTTAGAGAAGTGGGATTCACCAGAAGGTCCCACATTAAACTACACTGTTCATAGCTATACTTATGAAAACTATGAGTTGTATACAACCCACATATATTATTAAGATTATTATTTATAAAAAAAAATGTATCTTGTCTTCATTCTGTTTTTACTCTGACGTAATCAATTCCTATGTAAATTTAAGTAATCTTGAGCCAGGACAGGTCATAAAATATGAATAGTGACAAAGTCCACGAAGTGAGGATGTCCGTATTGATGGATATGGTCTAAAACACCAGACTTTTTCCAAGTCCCATGTTAAACCAAAGGTTTACTTTTTTTTCACGTAACCTCCGTACTTTTGTAACTCCACTATCTTTTTTCTAAAAATGACCAAGTAGGTTGTGGAGGCACAATGATCGTTCATGTTGCAGGACATTTGTCGGAAACCCCACAATATATTACAAAATCACTTTTTGAACTGTTGTATGATGATGTGGTGACTACTGAGCATGACCCTGAATCCCCAACCACTCCAGCGGTGCTGCTTGGTGGCCGGCAGAGCAGACTTTAGTTGAGCTAGGAAACTTGGGGATGTGATTGTGAGTGCCAACAGGGAGTTTCTAAAAAAGAGTGTGGCTCATAGCGAAATGTCACTGAATAAAAAAAGTGTTGAAAAAGAACTTAGACTTAATCTCAAAATATACAGTCAATTGTTGTTTGGATTTAGCCTTGTGATTATACCTCAGGGGTTTTTTCCGCACAGACCACTTGTAGGAATTTGTAATGCAATTGATCATAATAGTACATTTCATAATTGGCCTTCGCTCAATTTTGAAATGTCCTTTCACCTAAAAGTAAAAAGGAGCATGTGAAAGAGTAAATCAGCTAGCTTAATTTCTCGTTTTGCAAATCATTCTCTGTTCTGCGAAAACTGCTTTCAAGCCTCTTCAGGGATATGAATCAAATACATGAGGCGTCAAAATGATTTGATTAATATATGTGAGGAAAACTGATCATTATCCAAATCAGAGTCTGTCGCTCTTCCCACAGCACTCATCACGGCTGCAAGGCAGATTGTGGTTTTAGAATTTCTGGCATATACTATACCAGTGGTTCTCAACCTTTTTTCAGTGATGTACCCCCTGTGAAACATTTTTTCAGCCAAGTATCCCCATAATCAGCACAAAGCATTTTTGGTTGAAAAAAAGATGTAATACACTGATTTATTAAACTGTCAACACTGAAGATTGCATTGTTGCATTGAATTCAGTTTATGAACTTACACTTATATTTTATTGAATATTTATTAAATAACTAGTTTTAAAGGATTTTTGAATGGATGCTAATTTTAAATACAGTACCAGTCAAATGTTTGGACACACCTTCTCATTCAATGGTTTTTCTAAATTTTTATTTTTATTTTTTCTACATTGTAGATTAATATTGAAGACATCCAAACTATGAAGGAACACATATGGAATTATGTGGTAAACAAACAAATGCTCAACAAACCAGAATATGTTTTATATTTTAGATTCTTCAAAGTAGTTGAATGAGAAGGTGTGTCCAAACTTTTGACTGGTACTGTATATTTTATTGAATATTTATTAAATAACTATTTTTAAAGGATTTTTGAATGGATGCTGATTTTAAATATATTTAAAAAAAATCTCACATACCCCCTGTAGTGCCTTCACGTACCCCAGGGGTACACGTACCCCCATTTGAGAACCACTGTACTATACAACCTTGTCTCCTATGAAATTACATTCCCATACAACTAAACTGCATTACGTTTAGAGGGGAACTTATTTTCTCCCCGATTATGACTGAAATTCTTAACATTTATTGTTGTTATTTGAAACCAAACAAAACAAAAATGCAACAAAATTACTTGGATATGGTTGAGTAAAACACCATGGTTTGGCGCAAAAGCGTGTTTGTTACGGTATTTTAGTAATGGACCTAAGATAATGTAAATATAGTCACTGTTGACTTTGGTTTAACAAGGGACAAGTACATAGGCCTCGTGGGTGAAAGTCCTGTGTTTGTCCTGTGATCCTAAATCAGCAGGTTGTCAGTGTTTTAGAGTGTGATCCAGCTTATTCGTGCTTGTTTCTAGGCATTGTTTTTATTTATACATTTTTAACTTTTACATTCATATTGAACGATTCAGTACCCCACGATTTCCGTCCAATGCCAACATTCCGTGCCAATGCAGGAGGAAGTGTGCCCTTTATGTAGCTGTACGTGGAGGTTTGGGTGGTGGGTGTGCATGTAGCATGCCAGAGTTTGAGTCCTGTCGCAGTGAAATCATTAATATTTCCTTAACCCAAAAGTTCCATTTAACCCAAAAATGTAATTCTCTTTGGTGACACCTATGGCAATAAGCTGTTATTGCAGGTGTGTGTTTGATCTCCTTTCCGAGAGATCCAAACAGTTAGTACCAATTGAGATTTTTCCTGGGAATGTTGACACATTCCGCCAATATGTAATAATGCATATGCAATGTCTCTCGCCATAGTCTCAATCACTATTGTGCACTATTTAGTGACTTAAAATACATTTATTTAAATTAAGATCCTTTAAACAAGTGTTTTATTTGACTAGCATTGAACCCAATTTCATATTTAGCACAACTTTGATCTCTACTTAAGTTATTGACGTATTTGCGTTGGGTCTCGTCATATGGTTGGGTACTTTCCACCAACAGCAAACCTTATGACAAGGACATTTCCACAGGTAGATGGCTTTTGTAGGGCTACTTTTGTAATCCTTAACTAAATAAGGGTAACCTGACACCCAATGCTTCATTTCAAAATATTTAAAGAGTGGCGTTACATCGGGCGTACTGACCACTATGCCGGTTACCAAACTCTCACGGGTGCCAAAAAGGTCTGAGCATTAGCCATTTGTACGACCGCTGTGGAAAACCTATAACAAGGGGTTGAGATTGTAATTTTTTTTTTAACAGAAAGCCTGCACTACAAATTTGGGGCATATCATTTGAAAGACATCCCATTCACCAGGTGGATAGAGTCTAATGAAAGAAACTACTGAGGTGTTGCATTTCGGGAAGTGATGTGTCCATTGTATATGGTGGCTTCTGCTGCAGCAATTTTGACCATTGTTTTATTTGTGCGCAACCTGGGGGAAATTGCATGAGCCAGATTAGGACAGATTATGTGTAAATATTTACCTTTTTCTTGGTGCACAAGGCCTTGCTGAAAAATGTATAAAACAATACTTTCAAAACTATAATTATCAATTTCTCTACGTGTGTGTGTGTGTGTGTGTGTGTGTGTGTGTGTGTGTGTGTGTGTGTGTGTGTGTGTGTGTGTGTGTGTGTGTGTGTGTGTGTGTGTGTGTGTGTGTGTGTGTGTGTGTGGTGTGTGTGTGGGCATCTCCGTGCCTGTCTGTCCACGGCTAATCTCTAATACCACCAAACCCATCAGCCTAATATTTTCTGTACTCATTTATGAGTGTATGCTCAAGGAGCTCTCCTGGTTGCGGTGATTCACTCTTTCTGAAACATAATTTATTAACAACATACAGTGTCTCATTGATTGTTTTTATACCATGGTCGTAGCAGACAAACCTGGCAGAGATCTGCTCTCTAGTGAGTTCACTTTCTAGTTTTATTTTTGTTCTTATTTGTTCTGACAAGCACACACAAACACACGCTGACACACCCCTTATGTCCTCCTGTAACACTATCCACACACACACACACACACACACACACACACACACACACACACACACACACACACACACACACACACACACACAAGTGCTCTCCAAATGACCGGAGGCCGACAAAGCGGGGCGAGACGCAAAGAGTTTCACAACTCACTTCCAGACGGGCTGAGTGATGGTCAGCGGGTGGAAATCAATAGCGGGAGGGGAGGCACTATCAAAGCTGTCCGCGGACCAACATCCCGTTACTGTCGACAGGTTTTAATCCATAAAAGCTGGTGTCTCCCCCCCCCCTTGAACAAAGAGAGAGGCAGGAGGCTCTATCTCTATCAGGGCTTTGAATTACTAAGGCCTTTCACTGGGGAGTTCAAGGGGAACTACGTCAAATTAGACTGAGGTCTGCTGTGGGGGAAAAAGATATATCTGGCCCCTGCAAATAATTGGGATTTTTTTTGGTTTATAGATGTGTATAAATCTGCAACACAAAACAAAAAAATCCATTAAGCCAACAAATCTCATCCAGTTTATTTTACATTCTCAGCTTCTGAGAATGTAAAATAAACTGTCTGCCAAAGTTATGCTTTTACACTGCTATTTTGTTTTTGGATGGATAGAAGAAACCAGAATTATAACAACCATTATTATAGAAAAACAGCCACACCACATATAGAAACTTAAACTTCCTTTCATAGCTTCAAGAACTTTGTGCCACCCACACTCTGTGATTGACGGCTGATCCCTGACAGCAACACACAGGAATGAACCTGTGGCTGAGATTCTGTGTTTGATTGACAACTGTGATTTAAATAAAAATTGTAAGATAGATTCTGAGTTCACAGAGTTGTGAAAGGATTCTGTCTCCGAGACAGGATTCGAGACCCAAATACAGTTGAGGTGAGTGGAGTTTCATTTGTGGCACACACAGCGGAGGAAAATTCTAAATTTAGATTACAGTTTATATTGGGCCTACTTCCAAATGAAAAAATAGTTCCTGAAACTTTTACAGATACTCAAAAGATCGACAATTGGGTGAGGAGAAAAACTGAGCTGGAACTAATCTGAAAAAGCAGAATAGTAGAGAAACCAAATACTAAAAGCAACGGTAAAAAGGTGAGTTTAAAGGGACTACTTTAACATCCACATTATTTCTGAATGAAGACGCTCTACATAATTAACAAAAAAAAGACTACTTCAGTAAGTTAATCCTACCCCCAAAAACACACCAGGAAGTGGCGAAGTGCGCCTCACCGCAATAATTAAATCTTCTCTGCAACCCGGAGGTGTGATCATGTGAAATACTTTTTAAACTAAGGGGTTGAGCCTGCGATGAGGGTGTTTCTGTTGCCACCATAGACTGTTTATAGGAAGTAGACGTAGTCATGGTGTCGCCACCCATCGGATATGTTTGACAAGGTCCATAGAGCCCTAAAGCCCCGACCCCCTCTACTGCACAGAGCGCTGTTCGTTTCTTTAATCAAAGTTTATTAACATTGAACGTGCCCCCAACTTCAATTCTTCCAAGTGTGAAGTAGATCAGATAAAGGGTTCTCAAGATTTTCAAAGGACACACACGCATACAGATTCCTTTCTTTATAGTTACATATATTATCATGTTCATGATATTGAAATCAAAGCATCTCTTATCTCGTGGTATCTCCACGAGATAAGAGATGTTCTTTGTATAATTTTGGTGGACTGGCCCTTTAACCTGACATCAAGTTCAAGGCAGCAATATTGAGACAGAAACATAGATCTTGCAGATGTGAAGATTTGCACCACATTCAACGCTCTTACCCCCCAGCACGTCGGCCACATTGGTCATGTATGTGCATGTATTATGAATGAACATTCAGCGGAGTCAGCGAAGAGGAAAGCGCATTGATCCGGTACAGATCCAGTCCGACACTCGCAAACCCTCTCCCACCTCCCTGAGTCTGACGGGGGTTTAAGAGTCTCTTCTGATCCAGCCATCCCCATTGGCTGCGTCCCCCTCCCACCAGCCCTCCTTCAAAGTGCGCGGGTGTGTGTATGCATCATCTTTAGACATCCACCCGAGTGTGTGTGTGTGTGTGTGTGTGTGTGTGTGTGTGTGTGTGTGTGTGTGTGTGTGTGTGTGTGTGTGTGTGTGTGTGTGTGTGTGTGTGTGTGTGTGTGTGTGTGTGTGACATAGACGGTCAGGCTCATGTAATATTCAGCAGACCCCCGGAGCCCTTGGGTGCCACCAGTCTGCCCTGTGCTGGAATAGAGGTGTCTGCCCTCATCTCACCTGGTGACTGCCAGAGGAAAGACTAATGCCACAACCACTTTACTGCCTCCCACCTCCTCCTCCTTTTCTCTCTCTCTCTCTCTCTCCACCTCCTCATTCTCCTCCAGGCTCTCTCTATCATCCTGTCCCGTCCTCTCTCCTCTTCCTCTCACTCTCGCGTATTTGTATCCCACCTCCACTTGGCTGTCGACCCGCTGCCCCGTCCTCCCCTCTTTCTCTTCCTGTCTCCTCTCCTGCCATTATTTTCCATCTCTTCTACCCGTCTCTGTGACTCTTGCCCCCCCCCCAGCATGCCAGAATTAGCCCGTCTTTCTCAATTTCTTCACTTGATCCCGCGGGAAATGACAATGTTGCAGCCCGCTGCCATTATTTCACAGGTCAAAGCATTGAAATTGAACCTGGCTCGGCTGGAAAAGAAAAAAAAACCTGGGCTCCCTATCGTGGCGTTCACCTGTGCATCGGTCTCACTACTCGCTGCCAAAAGGGAGTGTTGGGCTCTGTACTCCATGTGTCTGTGTGAAGGTGTCTGAGTCTGCCTCCATGCATGGTTGCATCCACAAATTTGCCAGAGTGTCCTGAGCGTCTTGACTTTTGCTGTCTCAACACTCCCTCTGCTGGAAGGGACTGAAAGGGTGGAACAAGGGTTTTTTTCAGGCCTCCCAGATCTCTTTGGCATGCTTTAATTTGATTTTTGTTAACATCTGGTCGGGGACTGCTGATTCTGGGAAGACCCTTATAAGATTATATTAATGCTGCAGGGGACAATGATATTAAAGGTATCCTAAAACGACGGTTGTGTGCAGTGTGCATCTGTCTGTCTGTCCAAGTCATAAACAACAGACAAGCCTTTGCTAGTCTGTTGAAGGCCACATTTTGACCTTTGACGTGGCTCAAAAACTAACATCCATAGAAATGTTCGGTCTCATTTTGAACAGGAGCAACTGCAGATTAATTCCATACCAGAAATGTCATGAGTCATTAAAGTTGGGCACAATACGAGATTAATTAATCCATGTTTTTTTTTTGTAAACATATCTTCACAGCCATCAAACCAAACGGCAAAAAAAAATTAGAAGGGTTAGGGTCAGGGTTAAAATAAATACATATAACAATGTTATTGTTACTTTAATTAAAATAATCTGGCAAGGCAATTTGAGCGAGATTCAGCACTGCTTTATTTGGTAAGGGAGAGGGAGACATGCCTGCTGGAGACCTGATCTCTACTGGGTGCACTATTCTCGTTTGTCTTTATTTCATTTTGAGAATAGTGCATATACACAAAAAAGTTGTTTTTAATCAAAGTGTCCACAATCTGATTTACACAGAAAACAAACAGCCGGATAGAATTACCGGAGCGTAGGAGTACTGTTTGGTCTCTGGGTGTCTGGGCAAATAATGAAGCTGCCATGTTTAGTCTAATGAATGCACTCTATTGGGGGAGGGGGGGGGGGGTCTAACAGCAAACTTTTGCCCAATGTCCCCAAACTTTTAAAACAGCCAGCTGCATGTTAAAGAGTAAAAGTCTTTGTAAATGTTCCAGGCCGCACCCTCAAGTCCTGAAGAGTGAAGCCATGCGCAAGTGTCTCTACTGACCACCAGGGGGCGACTCCTCTGGTATATCTCTTGATTTATTCCCTCATTAAACATTGTAAACATGAGTTTATGGTCTCAGTCACTAGTTTTAGGTCATCTTCTATACAGCGTGATGTTCATTTAGTAAATTATGGTCCAAAAAAATGCACTTCATGCACTTGGTTGCAAAATGTCAAGATGGCGAGCAAACCAATGGTTGATAATGACTACGTCCACTACTGGTATGCAGTCTATGGTTTGTACATACTGTACCATTCCAAGACAGAAGGTCTCAATGTTTTTTTTTGGTTTTTTTCTGTAATCATGCAGATTCTTTAAATTAAAGGAGCTGATGATACCACCAATTTGATGATACCGGCATTATGGTCCAATCAACTGAGCCATCTGGATACCCGTTTAATGGCAAATTACGGCCTCCCACAGCGCAGTGTGCAGACATTGTCTCGATGCCCTCGATGCCCCCGGTTAAACAAAGATAGTTGCAAATAAAGGCTCGGGCTTGTTTTTTTTTTTTTTTTTTTTTGACATGACAACAAAAGAGAAGGAGCAAATGATGTGTGATCTGGCAACAGCTGCAGTTGCCAGTGTAATATGGGAGCAGACAAGGATGGGTGGGACGTGTCAAATGCAATGGGAGTTTCAAGTCAAGTGGGTAATGTTCTCACCAGCCGTCTCCGTGTTTATGTGTGTGTGTGTAGAGGTGTGACCGGTTTTGGCGGTGGATGATGTGTGTGCGTACGCCGCAGCGCTGAACATCTGGGCGTCTTTTTGAAGTACCCAGGTGGGGTAGTGTAGCGACAGCTGCACCGCTTCCCTCCCTTCGCCTCTCGGAGAGACGAATGGGAGCTTGACAAGCAGAAATTCCCCCTTGATATACACCGCCTCCCCCTCCACACCTATCACCCTTCTCCACGTTCGTGTGCTAGATGCCACCAACAAACACCAAACCTTCATCGCGGGTGGATCCGGGCAGGTGGACCAGCTCCACAGGTTGATAAACTCCGACACGTTCCCAGAGGAGCTCTTCATGTCAACAATGGTCGGATAGAGGGAGCAGAAACCAGCAGCCACTTTTGTTGGCTGCTCGGGCATGTCAGTGATGTCACTTCCTGTCTTCTGTTGCCTTTTAAGAGGTGGTTCAATACCTTTATCTGGCAAAATTAGCACAAAAATAATGATGGGTGTATTTTGTAATTTCGCCCCAGATCAAATATTCAAAGATATTGAAAGGCTAAAAGTATGGAAATTGATATGATGACCAATTCAGAGCCCTCTTTAAATTAACCATGATCGTTTATTTAAACCAGCCTGCTCACGCTAATTGGCTTATGGATGGCAATTTGTAATTCGTTTTGCTTGCGACGATAACACCTTCTTGGTTCGTATGCCGCGTAGTCGGTACTGAATGCAATGTAAACTCAATCTGTGTTTGAAGTAGTTTCAAATGTGAAATGGGCCGCTAATGCTCGAGTACAACCAAGAGTCCAGTGTTCCAAACCGGTGTCCCAAAGTGTTGTTGAGGGTTTTTTTCAGTTACGCTTGGGGACTGTTTTCCTCTTATGTTCTATTGTAGTTTTTTACTTACTTTTACTTATCATGATGTTTTTCCGTAACCTAAACAAATGGGTTTGTTGGCCGTCACTGTGGTTTTGTTAACCAAACACAACAGTGACCGCAAAATAGTTAAATGACAAACAAACAAAGCCCCGAAAGGTTTATTATGGCACGCAAAAATGTCTGAATTGGTATGCTATTTACTCGCCTTCCCGTGAGGTCTGGTTGATCAAAATTATTTAATTTTTTTTTAATGCAATTGCAATTTCTGTTAAATGACTTACTTTCTCCTATTCCGTTCTCCAATAAACTACATTCATCTTCCAATCCTTTCTGCTACTATGAAGAACCAGCAGGACCTGAGGCCTATGTCTAACAGTATGCTGTTAGCCTGTTATCTTGGCAAGCACTCCACATTAATATTTAGGGCAACATTTCATGACAAAAGGCATCAATATAAAAAACATCTGCTACCTTTCATGGAAAGTAATAGTCTTGAATTCACAGGTTTGAAGAGTGTGTGTGTTAGCTGGATAACGGCGGGGCGGCTGTGGCGTAGTGGAGAGCAAGGTAGTTCTCCAATCAGAGGGTCGGTGGTTCGATACCCGGCTTCGGCAGTCGATGTGTCCTTAACATCATAACAGCTTTGTGCCACAGGTCTCTTTTATATATATACTTTTATGGCTCCAAAAATAAACGTTTCAAAGAGCAACTAGCTTAAAATCCAACACATACAACCCAAAAAAGTATTAAAATGAATGTGGCGCAATTAACCACCAACAAAGACTGACGGGGGTTGATGCTGATTGCTGTATCTTATTTAATACATTTCATAACATCACTCAATTATCAGGTGCAGAGTTGTATCAATAGATGTAATGGTGGCACTGCAGTAAAAGTAAAAAGGTAAAAAATACAAAATACAACTTCCAGCTCATCCCTGCTTTGGTACCATCCTTCATCGCCTTCTTTATTCGTTCAGTCTTTACCTCCTCATCCCTCTCTTTTTTCTACTACTCCTAATCTAATTTGCAATCTCACTGTCCTCTTTCCTGTCATGTTTCACTGACGTTGGGGGGCTGGAGATGAGGGTTGGGAGTTCTCAGAGTTTTTTTGATACCCATATTTAAGTTATTAACAAGTTACTTAGAACGCTGCTTTGACCCGGAGTACCTGATATTTGCTCCACCAAAACCTCTGGGGTCCAATAAGAAAAAGTATTATTTGTTCCATATGATAAATCAGAATCTTAGAGGGAGGACTATGTCTTTGAAGTAAACACGTTAACTCCCAAATAGGTTTTCTAAAGGTTTTTTCTTGATCTTTGCTCTCAATTATAACGATAAACCCCCCTTTTCTCCAATGTGATGAAATTTCTGCTGGTGTTTGCTGCAGATAAAAAAAAAAAAGGCTGCTTGAAATTTTTCTCAGCCAGTACCAAACTCAGCCAGCATTGCTTATTCATTAAACTAACTTTCTTTTTATGTAGGTTCTTCTTTTAACTTTCTCTGCAGATGAGAGGCCAAAAATTTTACTTCTGCAGTTGGAGTTCTGCCACTCTGGTCTTCTATTCATTGCAATTTTATATATCTATGATTTATTTCTAAGGTACTGTTAATGTAATATACTAATTGGTTTAAGATTTACCGAACCAAGCATATTACTTTCTTTGCATTAGGGCTTATAAAACGGTATATTGCTGAACCAAACTGCTTGAACTTTGTTGAAATTCTGCAGGCACTCCCACCCAGGGTTGCGGAGTGCGAACTCATGTGTGCAGGCGGTGCGTGCCTCCTGAAGCGCCGTCCACCCGAGTGTCTCCCAACGTGTTTGATTCCGTCTCCCGCACAGCATGCACCTCCACGCTCCTAATCTAATTTACCAATCAGCCGGCGTAATTACGCCCCTAAGATCTGCTCCGCTGAGCAAAATGGCTTCTGTCTTCTGCTCGAGTGGCGCGAATAAAACCGCTGCCCCATTGCTCCCCGGTGAATGGAGAGAAAGAGAGACACAAGTTGAGCAGCAATATTACAAATGAAAGTCTTTTACAGATTAATCAGGAAAGCCTAAATTGTGTGCTTCGGGTAATTACGGTTAAGATTGACGATCATGCTAAAATGGCCTTGTTGTAGTTTATGAAATACTATAACCGGTGATGAGAAACGCTACCGGTGTTGGAGACATCAAAGTCCACTGTAGGTGTTCGTCCTCTCTCTTCACACAGAATCACTCCCTCCACCATTTCCAAGCAAACACTGTACGGCATTTGTGACAAGCCCTGCAGTGGACTAAAAAGCACCGGAGTCGGGCCCGGCTGCCGTTGACATTCACAGCAGGCTCCAGAGCTGCTGTGCTCACTGATGTGGTATTTAATTAGCCAGTTGTCCCCGATCGTGACTGTCCTCAGCGCCGCCGGCCTCCCTGCCGTCTGTCTTTCACCTTCTGATCAAAGAATCACTAACAGGCAACACTACAGGTGAATAGGAGGAACAATTATTAATAGAGATCACATCACATTCATTATTATAACACATCTATTAAGTGTAATGTTTTGTATGCAAATTAGGCTTTTATCTTATTAAATAATGTGCTGATTTGCATACTTTCCTGAACATGATTGTGAAGATTGGAGTTCAAAATTCTTGTTTCATTTCCTTGACATATGAGAGTCAAATGTTTTTACAGGGGGAATTTGGGATACATTTTTCTATCACGCCATAAATAAGAATATACTTTCAAGAGACATTAAAAAAAAGTCACCATGATTTCAGGATACATTTTTTATGAAAATATGGCTCTAAATGATATGTGAACAAACCCCTCAGTGAAAACCTTCAGAATATATACATAAAGGAATGAAACTGTAAAGTCTGGCTCAGAGTCTGAGAACAAACTCATTTTGAGAAAACAGACTTTACAGATATGTATTGTAGAATTACATACATTTTGAAGATGGGGTCAAAATAACTAATAGATATCGCATTATCTTATGCAGTGGTTTTTCAATATCATTGGTACTGACGATGTAATGATGTAGTGAAAATTATTCCCCAGTCTAAAATTCGTTATTTTAGTTTGGGCCCTTTTGGGGTCCCGAACCCCCAGGATGATAGCCATTGACACGATTCACATTACAGAACTGAGACAAAGTAGTAAAATAAAGTAGTAAAATAAACACTTTAAAGCGTATTATGAATGGGTTTTTTTCCCAATAGTCCCCTAGTACCTCGCCTTAAAACATTTCAGTAGCTTAGTCTTCAATCATGACAGGATTGCTCAGCCCAGACAAATCCACAAAGACATTGTTACACCCTGAAAACGGATAATCCTGTGCTGTGTGTTCGACTGCACAGGTCAACTGGTATCAGATGTTCAGGCGGGCAGGCCGCGCCCGGCGTGAGCCCTCCACATGACCTGAAATGGTTGAGCACACAAGGGATTAGGGTGGAGCTCATGAAATCTTTGCCAAAGGTCACGATGCAAAGAAAATGAGATTACAGAACTGAGTTTATAGAATCTCACAGTGAATTTATATGGGGTATTAAGTAGAGATACACCAACAGTGATACTGATATCAGTGCGTTACTGACTCAAATAGCTGACAATCGGTGACAATATCCCAATCTGGTATCCATACCATTATTTAAGCAAAAATAAGTTCTGTAAATGTATGTCTATTTAAAAGGGGTCGGCTTATCCCTAGCACTTATCTGTATTTTGGTGGAAAATCTGTGTTTTCAGAGTACTGAATATACAGTTGGATAGTGGAGGAGCGGGTTGTGCTGCAATTGAGTGTGACTGGTTTGGGAAGTTTCAAAGTTTGGCTTAGCGGTTTGTAAATAGGAGTTACTCTTAATTCCTGTCAGGTCCACCTTGCTGTTTTTATATTTTGTTTGGGTGACAGAAATGATGAATTATGGACATAGTCTCTGTAAAGTCTCCCGTAGGTTTCTGAAGAGCCCTTCTGAAGCTCAAAGTGGGCAGATCCAGGTGCGCCATCTTGGCAACAACGACACAGCCTAACTCTAAAACTGGGAAAGAGGGTGGATCGTCAGTGGAGCCGAGGTGGCCGGGTGACATAGTAGACAAGAAAGCTAGCGGCTAGCAACCCAAGATGCTGCCAGCTGTCACTCATAGAGGCCACGCCCTCAATTATGCCTAACTTTAAGCATTGGTATAATTTAAACAGGTGGGCTAAATAAGAATTCACTCCTGTACAGTTTTCGTTAATGGGGATTTTAGCAATAGAGACCAAAACCATTTTCTGCATTAGACTGTTAACATGTTTATTTCTGCTGTAAAGTTGGGCATTTTATCATTGGAGTCTATAGGGATTGACTTGCTTTTCACGACTGAATTGGCCATTTGAGGAACTTGCCGTAAAAACAGATCAATCATGTGTACTTTTTCATTATCACAAAGAAAAATTCCTTTCACCTCTTTTGCATTACAGTGGCGGCAGAAATCTAAAAACTCGAACAAATCATAGACTAGAGATTGTGACGTGACCCAATGGATTTCGCCCTCGCAATCGGCCCCATGGTGTCGTTTTTTCGCAACCAATGAAGGGAAGTTACCATATTTGGAATGCGGAGGAGTGACTGAAAGACACTATGTTTACGTTTAAATGGACCATAATTTAATAAATGAACATCATGCTGTATTGAAGAGCTTTAAGACACTTCCGCATTGGCTTCACTCAGCAGAACCGGAGGTTGCGGCCTGGAACAAACAGAGCCAATGCTAGGCATGGCTTGATACTACTAGAGGTAAGTGAAATGGAACTTTTTTCCCTCCATTTCAAAGCAGAACACTCTCCGCTGCTGTGATTAGACAAGTGGCATTTTCATCACATCACTTAACTACAGCTAAGTGGGAGGGATTGTCAATTTGTGAAGTCTCACAGAATCGCTTTTAGCGATTGGAGCACTTCCAGCCCAAAGGTCACCCGGAAAGCTGAGTCATCCTTCAGTTCAGACAGACCGCAAACGTCGGCTCTGTTTTCCATTTTCAGTTATTTCACTCAACACTCCATGTTTGCAGTTTGTTTCCACCTGACAGACCAGGCCAGCATCCCCTCGCCTCGTCTTTTTCTCACCCCTCTTTCTCTCTCTTCTCTCCCACAGCTGGCCTGCCCTCCGTCACGTCAGCTTTGCTCTGTCATCTCCCATGCCGTGCAGATGTTTCATCCTCGTTACTCCATCTGCCCCTCCTCCTCCTCCTCCTCCTCCACTTCTACTCGACCTCCTTGTCCTCCACTAACTCATCACTTTTTTTTAAGCCCACGCTGAGGGCTTGACTGACGTGTAACACTGCTGCGTGAAGAGCTCTTCACCACAGAGCTCTCTAACATGCACACGAAGAACAAATTGAGCCAGTAGTGAAGAAACGACACTCCAGTTCTTACTCACACACGTTACTGGCTGAGTAAACTCATACCAGTTCACCATTACCATTCTTAATGTAAATACTGCCTGTATTTACTTATTTGCAATAGTTAATTGCTCTAGATTTTTAAATTTTCTGTCATTTTAGGTTACATTTTTTTATAGTGGTAATACAGTGTTTGAATAACACCGTGGCTTTTTTTGGGAGCCATATTTTTTTTGCTTGGGTGGGACGACACTATATACACAGAAATATGCACAGGGATAAATAAATGCGCCCGTTTGGATATTTTTCACTGTGCGATTTCTCTTCGCGGCAAACTGACATTCTTGAAGCTTCACAAAGTTCTCCATTTTCTCTGCTCATCCACGCCCACATAGTTAGAAAATGCTGGACGCGCAAGGAGAGGCCAACACCTGCCGCAAGGAACCCCCGCAAAGGGTCTCCATTTACTTGGAAAAAGAAAACCCAATAACATTGCACCCAAACAAGTCTCTTCTTCCTTCACACATCTCTTATTGACTCTAACTCTTAAAATCAGTCTGAGTCGGTCTTTGTTAAAACCCCTCTTTTGAATGGACTTTTTCGGCTGCACCCATCAAACTTGGGACTAGTCTTAACTGCGTTTGGTCTTATAGGAGCACGTTCATGTGAATGGCCACGCAACCATGGCTATTGGAGGTAGCAGGTTTTGGTAATCTTGCATCCCATGTGGCTACACAAATACTGCATTAAGGTTGGGATAATGTTTTTGGTTAAATAAAAACTATTATACTGCTCATTACAACTTTGGTTGTTTTAGTCCCAACGACACCGCGATACAAAAAGTAATTGCGGAGATCTAGGAATATGGTGACATTGTGTAGAAATAGGTCCAATGGGGCAACAAATTAGAGCATCAGATAATCATAAAGGTTGTAAACATGCTCACAGTTTTGCAAGAATAGCTACCACTAAATTGAGATTTTAGCCAGGCGGAAAACTCTGGTTCTGAAGAGTGAAGCAAATGCGGAAGTGTCTTAAAACTTGCATTCTCCCTACTGTCCAGCAGGGGGCGAATACTCGGGTTGCAAGAAGTCTTATTGTATAGAAGTCTATGAGAAAATGACTCTACTTCTCTCTGGATTTATTACTTCAGTAAATAATAATAATAATCAATCTTTTATTAGTCCCACAATGGGGAAATTATTTCTCTGCATTTAACCCATCCCGGAGGAGCAGTGGGCTGCAATGAAGCGCCCGGGGAGCAACTTGGGGTTAGGTGTCTCGCTCAAGGACACCTCGGCATGTTGACTGTAGAGGGGTTTGAACCACCAACCTTGTGGTTACGGGACAAGCGCTCTACCTCATGTGCCACAGCCGCCCACAACATTGTAAACATGAGTTTATGGTCTCAATCTCTAGTTTAAAGTCTTCTTCAAAACAGCATGATGCTCATTTAGTAAATTATGGTCCCATTCCGAGTAAAACAAAGCAGGGTTTGCTTTAGGGCGGGGCTAGCAGGCCCCTTCTAACCCACATCGATGAGACTGATTACCGCTGATAACGCCAATTTAATGGGTTGATATCGTGAAAAGCGAGTGCGCCAACAACATAGCATATGAAATTATCATAAAACTAATTTGCATGTTTGCTAAAAATGTTGATTCATCATTAATCAGGATATAGTTTGCAGTTTTTGATCAAACCAGGGTACACTTGTTCCTTCCGTGTACTCCGCTGTACATTGAAAATTGGCTTGAAAACAAAATGCAGAATTTAATATTCAGCACTGCTGCATGATTTTGATAACAACTAATTTGTGTCGCATTCCACTGAGTCAGCTAATTTGGGATAATTAGGCAGTTGGATGCTGGGTCGGGTAATTGGCCTTGGCAAAAGGTTTCAGCTCGGATTTACATTCATTGGATACAAGTTCACAGTGACAGTGTGTTATCTCGTTGGCGCATCAGCAAGCATAAAATCTTGTGTTGTTTTGTCATCGTCTGATCGCAATCACAGGCGCTGCATCAAGGTCAGCCCCTCTGTGACGGAAGATTAAAAGACTTAAAATGTCCCAATGTACTGCATGTCCTTTTGTGTTTCCACACCTGCATTGTGTCCAAAAGTTGCTTTTTAATTAGGTTTACAGTACATGCACCAAGTTTCAGTGTTCCTTGAAACTGAATTCTATTTTTTTCATGAGCTTTCTTCAGAGCAAGTTTCTTTTTTACGAATTCTACCAAGATATATATATATTTTTCCACTGACTTCTCATTTCCATTCTTTTTCAAGAAGGATGGAAATGAGAAGTAGAATGATAATATAAATATTGACAGAAAGACTGAGGCTTTATTAGACATTGCATTAAAGTTGATTCTCTGCGGGTAGAACTTTTATCCACTGGAATGTAGGTAGGAACATAAAATATAAATGCTTGCACATTAGAGGTTTAACAACACACTGGATTCGGTTGGATGAATGATACAAGGCTCAGAGTTGGATATGCTCAAGATACTTTTTTCAAAATAAATAAGCCATCATCCCTTACTTATTCGTCAGGCATCAAATGTGCAAAAAAAAAGTTTTCAGTTTCACCCTTCATTACTTTTTTTACAAACTTCAGTGAAAAGAGCAAATATACTTTTTCAAAGTGAAACTCTGTAACTTCTGAAGGATATTTTGTTCTTGGCTGTGAGCAGCTCCACCAGTGCTTTGCGTTGTGGGTAATTGGTTATGTTAGCTGTTAGCTCTGTTAGCCAAACAAACTGCAAGACTCTGCTGCCCAAACGGCTAGCTCTCCTCGTACCGACAAAAGATGTAATGTTCCGTTGCAGTCAGCACTCTGATCAGTTTGACCTTTGCAAAGCAATACACTGCAGGTAGTTTACATACATACATACATACATACATACATACATACATACATACATACATACATACATACATACATACATACATACATACATACATACATACAATTGTTTTACCAAGGTGTGCAAATCAAGGGAGGACCTATTTGTAAGCTGTTTCAGATACAAGAGTCCAAAAACGGGAGCAGTTGTTGATCACCTTGAGCACACAGTAATGAATTAGCACCAAAAATACTAGGCGGATGGTTCCAGTATTATGCGATATTTGTCGTGGACAGATGGACACACACACTTGACTGACGCATAATCTCCACCTGGCAGAGATAGTAACTATGTTTGTTTGGATTTGCAACACAGCTTGGCATTTTTAACACGTTGAGTGTTGCTGTTCCTTTACAACCCACTGACACTCCAAGCACGCACTACTACTGAACCACAATCAGTGTACGTGGTGATTAAAACGTCAACGTCAACCTATATACACACAGCAGACTGTGAATAAAGTACAAGGATCCGTGTGTAAATAAATGAGCCGTGCAGTGTTTGGCATCCCGCTATGACTTTTATCCACCGAGACGCTCCGATGCCGCAGTGTCCTGTGCAAAAAGACAGCATGTTCTCATATTGCAGTGTGCCACGGACGCCTCATCCACACCATTACACTCAGTATCGTCCTCTGTGTTCCCGCCTCATTACTCCTCATCTATATTTAAAAAGGGAATAGGCCTTATTACAATTAGTCTGTTTAGAGGCCAATCTGTCACGCTCATTACAGCGAACTGTGTCGTCCTGCACAGCTCTTTCTCTCTCATCTGGCTGCTCGTCCCTGTCTTTCTAGCTCATGCCGTGCATTTCCGACCAGCTCTGGCACTCGGGAGACGTGGATGACGGAGGACAGGAGGGGACATTTTAGATATACAGTAAATATGGACTATGTGACAGAGGAGGAGAGAGCAGGCTGAGATATTGAAAGAAACTTTGAGGATGTTGGACTGAGAAACAAGGGGAATATTGAGCCGGACAGAAAGGGAGAGTAATCTATTTTTTTCTTTTTTTTTATGATTTAAACAATGAAGGAAGAATCTGCGACAATCCAAACTGCCGCCACTAATGACAACACTTCCTCTCAGACGCAGGGAGCGGAATCATTCTCCGTCTCAGATGGATCCTTAGAGGACCATTGTTTACCAAGTCAGCCATTTCTCCTCTAATTGTCCATGATCTGGTTTCAACCCGAAACACATTACAGTCTGGGGGCCCTCTGAGGACCGCTCCCCATCGCTCCCTCCACATTTTTTCTTCTTCTCCTCTCATTCCTGCTCTCTGCGAGCGGGGAAGTAATTCTAGCATCGGCTTTGCCCACTCCACGTGAAAGGCATGGTAAAAGCCACTGCAGGGAACTTTTTTAGCCACTTTAAATCTGCTCGGTGAACTTCACAGCCCTTTCCCACGCCAAACTGGCTGGAGGTACACGCCAATAGGGAGTGTGTGTGGAGGAGGGGGCGCAGTCTCCTTGAGAAAAAAGGCATGCTCACACTCCCACAACGTACAGTATGTCTGGCAAAGAAGAAGGAAGAACAAACACGAATGATTCTTGGAACTTCAAAAACGTTCCTGTGTTGCTTTGTGCGGAACGACTCCGTTCGCTCGATGCGAATGCTCCTAATTGATCATAAAATCTTAATTAGCCGGTCGTCCCTTTGTCCGTCCAGGCCTGCAGGAGACTGTGTCTCGATCACTTATTTATTACGTTCTTAATTGCAATTTCACAGTGAGTGCTCATGACATTTAGGGACCTTGCAGCAGTGGACGGAGCTGATTGAGGAGAAAGAGGAGTTGCTAAGATTCCTCTGTTAATGACCAAACACACACACACATATACCAATGCTGTCCAAATGATGTTCATATAAAACCCATTTGAATTTGCAAATAAATTTGGTTAATTAGCGCAAAGCTAGGCGGATTATGCTTTTATCAGCCTGTGTGAGGACTGTGTTATCCAACCCAGTGTGAGTCAACATTGACTTATTTTACGTAACTTAAAATAAAATTAACAAAATTATACAGCAGTCTTAGGTGACTCGTTTTATGTTACAAATGATAAGATAAAAATATATTTTTCCTTAACCTAACCAAATAGTTTTGTTGGGCAAATAAACCTAAGAAAATACTAAGTAAACTGTTAGAAGTTTATTTTGGAAAGACAGTATGCATGTAACAAGCGGAAACTGTTCGTCAAAGTAAATTAGGAGTTCTAGTATTCAAACTAAAGGTTGCCCCAAAATCCATACACGCTACCATGTGTTCCTACAGCAATCACGCAAGCATATGGCACTTGAAACACCCCACATTGGCCTGATGCTTCCCACCCACAAACACTATCATAATCCAAACCTATAAAATCAACCACTCTAACAAAGGCACCAGTTCAAAGCCACTCGGTGGCAGTGAACAGCTTCAATGAAGCACAGCTGAACAAGTCGGCCGAACAGGTGCTGAACAACTCTACAGGGACGCTACACTCATCAAGAGAGAGGATAAATGTTTGCAAAATGTCTGTGAAAAGCAACAATTTGTAATATTTCCGTGGTCCTGGATGTGGCCAGCCTGTTGTCGCTGTATCTGATACATAATTACAGCTAAAGAATGAGCCGGCAGGGGATTATGGGAGGATTTTGGAGGGTGATCTCTCATCCCTCTTCTCTCTCCACTGCTTTGGCTCCAGAAAGTTTCAGCTGCTTATCTTATAACCCAAGGAGACGGAGGCAGATGGAAAAAAAAAAAGAAAAGCAGAGACTGAGGGGAAGAAGACACAGACCGTGAACTATGCAGAAGTGTACACAAACACGGCCTCATCCAATTACACACACAAAACACAAGCCATCGCTCACTCACACTCGTAATCTCTCGCTTTCTATCTGGGCGCTCCCTGTTGGCCCGCCTCTCTTACATAAGCAGATGATGCATGTTAACTCTTGAGAGGACTGTAGTTTTTTTTTCGACCACAGCAAAGGGTCAACGTAGCAACAGAGGGGCAATGGATATAAATAATATTTCCTTGAGTGGTTTTAAAAATCCATCAACTCTAATATGGTCAGATGGGGGAACCTGTGTTCAGCTCAGATATTTTCATAAAAATATACAATATACATGTAAATATAGAGAACAAACCTTCTTGGCCTATTTTACAGCCTATATACTGGAATTGGAACACACTCATCTGGTTATCTAACTATGCAGTTAGTGTTAGTTGTATTTTTCAAGGTTTTGAGATTGCAGAGATTGGATGTTATTCTCTTCTGCAGCGCTCACATGTAATGATGAAATTTGAATGCCTCCGTGCCGACAACAGCTGTGGCTGTAGGAATTATGTTTTTTAGGTTGTCTGTGCATCCGTATTTCCGTCCGTTCCGTTCTCGGGGGCGTGATATCTCAGGAAATCCTGGGGTGAGCTTCTTCATATTTGGCACAAACGTCCACTTGCGCTCAAGGATGAACTGATTACAATTTGGTTGTAAAATGTCAAAGGTCAAGGAGGTCACCAACTTCACATTCGTTCCACTCTTGTGAATGCGAAATCTCCCTAGCGCCCCCAGCAAATTTCTTCAAATTTGGCACGAACGCCCACTTGCACTCAGGGATGAACAGATTTGAATTGCGTAGTCAGAGGTTAAAGGTCAGGATGCCTTTGCCACTGCTGCTTTAACTTTAACCATTGCTCTTTTAAACATGTCTCCTACTAGCAGGCAGCAACCTCCGTTTCTGCCGAGTGAAGCTGATGTGGAAGTAAATTCTGTTCATTGGTTGGGAAAAAAAACAATATGGTGACAGCCGTAATCCGAGATGGCGATGGCGAAATCGCCGAACTCAAGTTCTTAAAACGGTAGTCTACAAACCAATGGTGAAGTAACAGTAACCAGGTCGAGTTCTTATATACAGTGGGTACGGAAAGTATTCAGACCCCTTTAAATTTTTCACCCTTTGTTTCATTGCAGCCATTTGCTAAAATCGAAAAAGTTCATTTTTTTTCGCATTAATGTACACTCAGCAACCCATCTTGACAGAAAAAAACAGAAATGTAGAACTTTTTGCAAATTTATTAAAAAAGAAAAACTGAAATATCACATGGTCATAAGTATTCAGACCCTTTGCTCAGTATTGAGTAGAAGCACCCTTTTGAGCTAGTACAGCCATGAGTCTTCTTGGGAATGATGCAACAAGTTTCTCACACCTGGATTTGGGGATCCTCTGCCATTCTTCCTTGCAGATCCTCTCCAGTTCTGTCAGGTTGGATGGTGAACGTTGGTGGACAGCCATTTTCAGGTCTCTCCAGAGATGCTCAATTGGGTTTAGGTCAGGGCTCTGGCTGGGCCAGTCAAGAATGTTCACAGACTTGTTCCGAAGCCACTCCTTTGTTATTTTAGCTGTGTGCTTCGGGTCATTGTCTTGTTGGAAGGTGAACCTTTGGCCCAGTCTGAGGTCCTGAGCACTCTGGAGGAGGTTTTCTTCCAGGATATCTCTGTACTTGGCCGCATTCATCTTTCCTTCAATTGCAACCAGTCGTCCTGTCCCTGCAGCTGAAAAACACCCCCATAGCATGATGCTGCCACCACCATGTTTCACTGTTGGGATTGTATTGGGCAGGTGATGAGCAGTGCCTGGTTTTCTCCACACATACCGCTTAGAATTAACGCCAAAAAGTTCAATCTTGGTCTCCTCAGACCAGAGAATCTTATTTCTCATAGTTTGGGAGTCCTCCATGTGTTTTTTGGCAAACTCTATGCGGGCTTTCATATGTCTTGCACTGAGGAGAGGCTTCCGTCGGGCCACTCTGCCATAAAGCCCCGACTGGTGGAGGGCTGCAGTGATAGTTGACTTTGTGGAACTTTCTCCCATCTCCCTACTGCATCTCTGGAGCTCAGCCACAGTGATCTTTGGGTTCTTCTTTACCTCTCTCACCAAGGCTCTTCTCCCACGATTGCTCAGTTTGGCTGGACAGCCAGGTCTAGGAAGAGTTCTGGTCATCCCATACTTCTTCCATTTAAGGATTATGGAGGCCACTGTGCTCTTAGGAACCTTGAGTGCTGCAGAAATTCTTTTGTAACCTTGGCCAGATCTGTGCCTTGCCACAATTCTGTCTCTGAGCTCCTTGGGCAGTTCCTTCGACCTCATGATTCTCATTTGTTCTGACATGCACTGTGAGCTGTAAGGTCTTATATAGACAGGTGTGTGCCTTTCCTAATCAAGTCCAATCAGTTTAATTAAACACAGCTGGACTCCAATGAAGGAGTAGAACCATCTCAAGGAGGATCAGAAGAAATGGACAGCATGTGAGTTAAATATGAGTGTCACAGCAAAGGGTCTGAATACTTATGACCATGTGATATTTCAGTTTTTCTTTTTTAATAAATTTGCAAAAAGTTCTACATTTCTGTTTTTTTCTGTCAAGATGGGTTGCTGAGTGTACATTAATGCGAAAGAAATTAACTTTTTCGATTTTAGCAAATGGCTGCAATGAAACAAAGAGTGAAAAATGTAAAGGGGTCTGAATACTTTCCGTACCCACTGTACATTGTATGCTTACCATACCTTATTTTTAGGGCTTTAAGGTTCTAGGGAACTAGCTGCAAGGAGAAAAAGTTGTGCAGAGGTACCAGCATTAGGATGTCTTGAACTTGAAATGAAAGTACAATACATTGCTGTAATACATAAAAGAGATGATTTCAAACTAAATAGCCAAAACATTCTGTTTTCCCAGCAGGGTTGAAAGGTGTGGTAGATCTGAAAGAGAGCGCCCAAATCCACTCCGTCAAAGCTGCAGGAAATCTCCCCGCTCCTTACTTCGATACAGTATCTCACAATCACATGGGTGCAACGAAAAATGTCTCACATAGCGTGAAATGTCTTCATAATGGTGACATGTTAAGAAGAATCCAAAGACGGGCTGACATTGACGTGACATGGATTTTCCTTTCTCTTTTTTTTTTTTTTCAATTTGTAATGTTGCTCATCGTCATGTTTTCCCTGAGAATACCCCTCCCCCCAGGCACCGGTGTTAATCTGATCTGTTTCAAGGGCATTACAATATATCCTGAATGTCTCCCAACGAGTACTGGCACTGGAGCTGCTCCCTGTCGTTCCATTAGAGAAACCATCATGTCTGCCAGAGGGAGACAGACAGAGAGAGTAAGGAGACAGAGGTAGGGACTCCATGTGATTAAACATGACAGCCATATGTGTTTTGGACTCATTTGGGTTGATTTGTAGATGCGTAACCCTCCCGGTACCATAGACGGAGACATAACTATAAACCACCTCCATGGTCTGTGCATCATCCTGCATATTTGACAGCTTCACCTGCAGGAAAGCCAATCATGTACATGTATCAAGCTCATTTCCTTTGGCCCCTGCAAAAATGCCCTCCGCTGTCACACGAAGTGATTCCATAATGTGATTCTGACCTCGAAATGAGAAACAGCGTTGGGCAAATACGGAGGATATTAGTTTTTCCGCAGTCAAAGCGACACCATGTCAAGATGGCTTGTCTCGTGTCACTCTGTCCGTTGCTTCTGATGGGTTTGAACCTCTCGCTTCATAAGAGATTTGTAATAAAAAAGACCTGTTTTGTGAGTTCCAGGCAAGAGTATCGCAGCACACGGCTATTATCTGACACCCAAAGTGACAATATGTAAATGACACAGGGTCATTTTTATAACCGCAAATTATGGTTACGCCGTAAATATACATTTGCAAGCACTATTTCTCATGTCATATTCACCCCTCTGCTGCTCTCTTTGTCCCTTTGTTTAAAGGTCGACTCCATCTGCATTCTTTTCAGGGTTTTTCAATTGGAAACTCAGCCGTTGGCAAAAAGCAGTGACACAGGTTAACAAAGTTAGCTACTCAATGAGGTTATGTATAATGTGAATGCTAGCATTAGCTGTCAAAAGTTTGGAAATAATAATAATAACTTAATGTTTTTTTTAAAGCTCCTGTGTTCTGTGAATTAAAATCTGTGCTTTGGTTAATGGAGTCTTGTGACTAGCGATATAATGGCTTCAGTTTCCCATCGGAAAAGGCTGTTTGACGGTGTGAGAAAAAAATTGGTTTGCCGACTAGAGCAACAATAAAACCTGTTTCAGCCACCTCAAAAATAAATAACTGATTTAAATGTATATTATATTTAGGATATTTCCACCGATTTGCCTCGCCGTAAAAAGCCCATTCTGACAGGGAACTGAGGCTGGTATATTGCTCCCTTTAAAGTCACAAGTCTCCATTGACAAAAACAGTCATTTTTACCTTGCAGAACACAGGAGTCTTAACGCTGCCACAAAGTTCGTTTGTACTAATGACTCTGTGATTAGAACTAAAGCAGCGTCCACAGCCATACTATACTCAGCCTCAGAACGATATAAAAACCTTAAAAAAACACCAGCTAATAGACCCCACCCTTTAACTTGAGCACTGTTATCTCACATACGTCAATCGGCGTTAAGCCACTGTCAATGGAAGTCAACACCTCACGCAGATATTCTACATTAAAAAGTGAAGGCTTGTAGTGAGCACAATAATGGGTTCCCTTTAAATATAGTGGTTTCATCCATTGTTGATTTAAAAATACTGGTTCAGCTTTGTAATTAAACTACTTTTATATTTTCATGTTTTCTGCATTATTCTCATTCTAGCGTAGCCTCTAGTTAAGCATTAGTAAGGAGCAAAGCAGCGAGCACAGAGGTGGTATTTTCCCATTGCACTGCAGTCAAACACATGGGCCCAACCAGGAAACGGTGTCAGCCTCATTGTTGATCAGCAGCTTCCCATCCGTCAGACAGACTGAGGTGACTCAGCTACTACGCCGTTGTCTTTATCAAGGTTGTTGATCTAAGAGGGACATTTTTCTTCTTGGAGCAAAGAGGAATGGAATGGTTGAAGAAAAACAGCTCATCCGTGGATGCTGACGCAGCACGGAGATGCCGTTTTCAGTCATTCCAATCATTTAATTCTTTGTTGATCATCTCTTTTATCTCAGAGACTCCTGTTTTTTTATCAATCGGATTTGATCAGACAGGTAGAGGCATGCAGAAAGTCACATGTGGCAGAAAACATTGCTGTGATTACGACAGAGGAAGAGGAAGCAAGGTGCCCCACCCCTGCTGAAATCAATCTTGTGGAGGATAGTGAGACCAGCATACTGATGAGCCTTCATTCACAAGTATCTGCCCTGTGCTGCTCTCTTGGCCTCCGATTCACAAAAACTGAAATTAAGATTGATAGAAACCTTTGAAATCTCGTTACACATCTAAATCAAAACTACAGCACAGTTTTGATGTACTTTGCAGCACTTTATAGTCCCTCGCTACATACTGTACTTGTCGCTCCATCTGACAGCTGTAGCTACAAGTTGCGTTGCAGATTAATATTTTACATAAGATTAAAAAAAACATGATAGGCTCTAAAAATGCATTGTTTAAGATTCTAACTTTACAAATGAATAGTGTTTATGCGAGTCCTATTCGACATTTTTAATACCCTGCAATACCTATTGCAAGGTATAAATGTAGCACACAATTTTAACAAATTTGAAGAAAGTCAGTAAAATAAAATTCAAATCCACTACTGTTGAATGTGTGAATATTAGGAGTTTGGAGCATCGAGATAAACGATTGATGACGCTGATTCTCCAGCAGTCTTTAACCATGTCAGAAGGAGAAGGCACACTGTGATGACATCATTAAAAGAGTCAAGTGTTAATTCAAGGAATGAAACGTTCTCCGCATCACTCCATGCAGATCTAAGTACATTTTATGATGAAACAATTGTACTTTTACATAAGCGACAGGACTTTTTCTTGTAGTGGAGTATTTTGATTATGTTGTATTGGTATTTTTATTTTGCTTTAGTAAAAGATCTGGTACCACCACTACACAGGTTTTTGTAGTACAACAGGCTGGCATTGTTAAAGACATGTATGTGTTTTCCATGTGGTCAGGACATTTCAAAAGGCTAGACATAGTGTGATAATATCTTTTTTTTCTTTCTGGCCAGGCTTAGCATAATCCTCTTTTACCCAATTTAGCATGCTTTCTGCAGCAGTTACTGTGGCGTACTGCACATACATTGCTAGCCCTGTCCTGAAATGACCCCATCGTAAGCAAAAAATAATAATAAAATTCCCAGAATATGTGGTTTAATCCATTATGAAGACTTAAATCCTTATTTTGTTGAATATAAGTGAAAAACAGGGCAGCCGGTGCAGCGTGATAACACAATACCAGTCGATTTGAATTTCCTGGATACACGGCGTCTTCTTCATGGTGTTGCCAGTGGTGGCTGCGAGCATTGATGGGCTCGGGTTCAAGATTTCTAAATGGGCCCCTATTCAACGTGAGACATGCAAACAAACATGAACATCAGAGCCAGCTGCTGGCATAAGCAGTATAGGGAAATGTTGGGGGAGCTTGGGTAAAGGGAGAGAGTGAGGGAGGGAGACAAAGAAAGATAAAAAAGAATGCAGTGACGCATAGATTGCTGAGGCAAATTCGGCCTCTGTGTTGTCAGTAGATTATGTTTACCCGCGTTTGCGTCTGCTCTGGCAACCTCACAAAGAGCAATTTTTATGGCTCGTTGGCCGAGGTGCACACAGACCTTTTTGCTTCCACCTTGATAGGCCACCATGCATTTTTACAAAGTGCAGATTTAGATGCACAACAAAATAGAATAAAAGTATTTTTCCAAGGTTTTCGACTGCATCTCATCGAATTCCTTAGGGGTGATGGGCACAGAAAATCAATTTGTATGAAAACCATGTAATCGTGAGCCGGGATAGGCGACATAGTATTAGAATTGATAAAGTCCATTCATGCCCGGTGTTGGACCAAGTCAACGTTGACTTTTTTTTTTTACGAGTTTGTCACGTAACTGCAACTGCAGCAGCGTCTCCTCCTTCTTTCTCCGCTGGGAGCCAACGCAGACCACCCTGCTAGGAGGCCCAGGCCGTATTGCTGGGCCCGCTAGAGGGAATGGAGGCCAGAACCAGAACAGAGCGAGGCAGACTTTAAGACCCAGCTGTAGTAAAATGAGAGGTTTTCTGAATGGACTCTTGTGCGGGCAAACACTAACAATTTGCATCCACAGTAACTGCCAAAATCAACTTAAAATGAAAGGTCCTTGTACTATTATTAAGTGACACAATTTCTGTAGTTATCTTAACCCAGAGGTTGACATATTTGTCATGTCAATTCCATACTTAAATAGCACCACCTCCGTGTTATTATTTTAACATCAACCACTATCAATTCCTGAAGTACATTTGTTGCCAAAACACCACAGGGGCTTGTACAGATGAACTGAGCCTTAATTTTCCTTGACATTTATAATAATAATAATAATAATTTACACATATATTATATGAACCATTGTATGATGATACATTATTACTTTGCATAACGCACTGCTTCCTACCTAATCTTTAACTAACCTTAAGCTACCTTTCAACTACATCTCATGAACTTCATCAGCAGGTGGAGTTTGCTCACTTGTCACATAATGTCTCTGTATCTCCTAAATGTCAATGACAATTGAAGGAACTCAGTGTAGTTGAAGGCTTGCGTAAGTGGACCTAATTCAAGATTTTTTTTCTGTTACATGACTATTTCTAAGGTTAAGAATAATAGTGGAGGCAGAGCAGAAAATTCTAATTTGAATCTACTGGCAATAAGTAGGTTGGTTCAATAATTGATAAAGTTAAAGTATAAAAGTATAAAACCTGAAGTCCACGCCCAAAAGGAGTTACCCTCCCCTCAGAAGCTCCTGAGCTGCCTGAAACGGCTCGATTGAATTCTCTCCTTCACTTAACGTAACTTTATGAGGTCATAATGTTACAGAAGTCACGTAAAACTCCTTCCGGCTAGTTTGGCCCGCAATAAACAAAAGAGAGAGACGGAGCTGAAGCTCTGGTGGAAGAGTTTTTTTAAATGTGAAATATTGACCAATCACAACAGAGCAGGCTAGCTGACCAATCAGGGCAGACTTTGCTTTCTGGAGGGAGGAGCTACAACGGAGCATTTCAGAGAGAGGGTGAGAAGAGGTGCTGCAGGACAGCCGAGATGAGAAAAACAAGGAGGATTATGAGCATTAACGCATGTAAACATGTTGTAACTGTAACTTGAGATAAAAAATGTCCAACCGGAAAATAGCATAATAGGGCCTGTTTAGCACAAAGCAAAAGGAAACACAAAACTGAGTTGTTCTGATAATACTGTTCATATTGTTCAGCCGGTTTACGTCGGTGCAAAACAACGTAATACCACTTTGATGAGGATCTACATCGACTATTCTCCCTGATTTACTCTCTCAGAGTCGATGGCAGTCAACAATACAAACGAGCGGGAGCTGCCGTTGAAATACATCCCGTCTCTCCGTGTGCTTTCTATCTGACACATTCTCTACAGCTCGCTCTCCCTTTCTCACCATTTGTCCCCCAAAGGCAGAATATTGGAGGAGTCTTTAATCATCTTTACTGCCCACTCTATAATCCCTGCTAAGAGACTAATCCATGATCCGACACAGCGGAGACCAACCCCACCAAGTCGAGGGGAACGAGAAGCAAAACAAGATGGGAAAGTCAGCCTCGGTTGTAAAAACTGATATATGGTCAGTGATAACTTTGATGATTTTGAATCCTTGAGAGGGATGGAGATCTGTATTCCTTTTTTTCAAAGAAGGAGGAAACATGTCATAATGGCATCTATTCCACTGAAGATTTACAGGATTTTGCACCCCAGTAACAGAAAATACAGTTTTTAATGCTCATGATACTTTGTCTTCAGTCAGAGTGTTGTCAGGGTTACAATTCACCTATCTCTGAATCTTTACAAAAAGATTAGAAGTCATTAAAAGTTAAAGTTACAACAACAAGAAACATCTCACCAGTTATTAAACATTCACAATGTAATACTGATGCCTCTATATGACATACCAATGAGATTATTGGTGAGAAGATTTGCTATTTCTATAAGTATTTTTCTTAATACTTTTTATGCAGCTCACACTCAGGGCATCTGACCAGCTAAACGCAGACAGAATCGGATCCGACTTGCATTTTATTTTAATTTTTTTCAAACTCGTTCAGGCGTTCAGGGTGCTCCTGCAAAAATGCGAGACACGTATAGGCGGAAAAACTTGAGGCTCAAACAGCTTAAAAAACACTTCTCTCTCCATTGAAAACAATTTCAAAACAGCTCTGTCTTTAGGGCCCGTGTCCACATAGCGTCCTTTTTCAGGCAGAAAAGCAGCCGCAGGTCGCTGGGAAGCCCTTCATCTGAGTGTTTCATTAAAAAAGCGCTGTTAAAAAAATATATATATCTTGATAGCACATCACCGCTCTACCCACCACTGTACGACAGACAAGCATCACTTATTATCTATTTGGGCCTCTATTTATTTGCTTTACATTTGTTTTTTTCAACATAAGCACCAAACAGAGGATGTCTTCTCGATACTTTGTACGAATGAGTTTTGTCTCAGAGCGAGGCTAGATGAGGCGTATGGTAATAAAAGCGCAACACTTGCCACCAACATTCAAAACAAGCCTGTCCTCCATTAACTGCAGTGAAGTCACTGGCGCTTCTATATTCCCTGAACTGTTCAACTTGAAGCGCTCCGAGGCCACAGGAAAAAGGTATACGCTCAGAATAAAAAGTCGCTATGTGGACACATAGACTGTATATAAAGGTGGACGTAGTCATCCTGAGGTCACCCATTGGTTGTGGACTGCTGTTTTGAAGCCTCGCGTTCGACAAAACTGCAGCGGCCTGAATAATACCCTGCTTTATGGTCTATTTGACTCTAAATGGAGCATAATTTACTAAATGAACATCATGCTGTATTGAAGAATACTTTAAACTAGAGTTTGAGACCATAAACTCATGTTTACAATGTTTACTGAGGTTATAAATCAAGAGAGAAGTAGATTCATTTTCTCATAGACTTCTATACATTCAGACTTATTTTTGCAACCGGAGAAGTCGCCCCCTGCTGGTCAGTAGAGATAATGCAAGTTCAAGACGCATTGGCTTCACTCGACAGAACCGGAGATGTGGACACAGGTCCTTAAGTGCTCTCGCAGCTTCCATATAACACCACGCACACACATTTACACATTTGGCTCGTGGTCCCAGAATGCCCTGGCGCAATCCCCTCATGTCGTCGGGGGCTTCCTTGGAGAGCAGCATAGCTCACATCTGCTGAGTGAGAGGGTCAGCGTATGGTTCTGCTGTATGTGCGAGTGTGAAGAGCTGACAGTGACAGCTGGCTGGTGGTTGGCACGGAGGCCAACTGGTGCAGGGATAAGTGCCTCGGCAGTAAAACGCCCCGCTCTCTCACACACTTACAACATATACATTAAAGCTGCAAGCTGCCGCGCGGTGCTCAGGAGCCGCAGAGACTGAGGTGATAATGTGGCTGAGAAAAGAGTGTGTGAAAACACGCGTTCATACACATACTGTATGTAGAGCGCACACAGACATGAAAAACACACCTTTACCCCGCACACGGATGAGCATCAAGGAGATCTTGTTAAAACCGGAACGCAACCCGATTCCTGTGAGTGCAAACGTGTACATATTTTAAGATTTGATAGCCCTTGTGGAAAGGTGGCAAAAGGCCCCCGCTGCTAATGGTACATAGCAGTAAGAGAGATATGTGTGTCCGTGTGCATGTGCATGTGCATGCACGCGTGTCTGTCACAGAGTGAACGTGTGTGAGTGTGTAAGAAGAAGGGGGAAAGAAAGAAAGTAATGATCAAAATCTGCAGGAGCAGAACTGTATTTCCCCCAGGCTTCAGTGTGTGTGTGTGTGTGTGTGTGTGTGTGTGTGTGTGTGTGTGTGTGTGTGTGTGTGTGTGTGTGTGTGTGTGTGTGTGTGTGTGTGTGTGTGTGTGTGTGTGTGTGTGTGTGTGTGTGTGTGTTACTTGCTTTCAATGCTCTCCCTCTTTCTTTTTGCTTTTCTTTTTCTGTCTCTCCATCTTTCTATCTTCATTTCTTTTTAAATAGTGTGGCTTACGGTCAGTGGACACGTTATATATGAAAAGGGAACTTTGGAAAATACTCTGATGCATTACATTATATTACATTAGAGGTGGATATCTTCCACTTTGCTGATTTGAATCGTTCATTTAAGTTCTGTTTAAATACCCCCATTGGTGGTAGCTCAACTACATTTTTCGGTGTGTCGTCTTTACATTTTTTTTTCATCTACGGGTAATTGTGTTGACGACAGAGCTTTAAAAACACGTCATCCAAGCTGAAAATGTATTTGAGAAGAAAACATATGATTCATGTATTCATGGCTTTATGCATCCATTTCACAAAACGTACAGAAATGAGTGGAAAGAACAGGAGTTCAAAGGGTGAGCCATAACACTGACTTCACACACAGTAAAGTTCTAGCTACGGCTTATGACTGTGTAGTAAATAGACCTACATTGACTGTTAGGGCAAATAAACAGACTGCAAAAATGTTGTTTTTTTTTACTTTTGACGTAGCCACAGTAGCTGTTTTGCTAAATTAGGCTAACCACAACCAAGCAGATTGTAAATACATCTCTCATTTCCCTCTCTAAAAGACGGCAACTATAAGTGGTTAGTATTGTTGGTCACCATCGTCCTAACCCTAGCTAAGTAGTTTTGTTGCCTAAACCTAAACTCACACTGAAGTCGTAAGTTTATTTTGAAAAAACACTATGCATTTAAAGAGCTGGAACTGACACACCGTCCCTTACAAGTCCAAAACTCCCGTATAGGGGAACCTAGAGCGTCACAGTCTGAAGCATCAGGCCACTGACCAAGCATTAATATTAAAAATATCAGTAGACTAACTGTGCTGTCTATTGATAAATCCATGGCGCTGTCCTTGGTGCTGAACTAACAGACAGATTAGTAATTGCGATTAAGTGCATGATGTGCGTGTTTGCGTGCATGCAGGTTGTTATTCACAGTAAGGTTTTAAAGTTTTCAAAGCTTGCTCTGGCACTCTCCCCAAAGACAAGAAATTGACGTTTTACTTTCCAATGAGTTGTTTAGGAATAAAAGGCGAGAAAAGAAAAAAAAGGCAGAGGTGTGCTAAAAAGAAAGCCAATACAGTGAGGGGGAGTGGAGGGAGTTTTACCTTAATGGATTTGAGAGGATAGACTGAGATATAGCTCGATACTCTCTAAAGCACACTTCTTTCTGCTTTGAATGAATATTGAAGCATGAGCCTCGAAGCAGATCAGTTCTACGCGGTCTCCAAGCTGTCCTGCATGATGATGTCAACGGCGTCTAAATAATTTGGGTGTACGCACAGCAGTTGGTGCAGCGGGGTGAAGAATGTGCTGTCAGATGCGTCCCAAGTTATCTTATCTGTTCGGACGACCGAGTTCTTCCCTCTCAGGAATCATTTAAATGCAGCAGGGCGGGGCCTCGTTTACATCCTAGCTGCCGGTCAATGGTGCTAGATATCGGGAACATCCATCAGACCGTTGGGCCATCGGTACATTTTCACAGATATTCAGAGGTGATCATCTGGTCACATGCTGCCGCCCGGCCATCCCCATTGACTAGTCCACTCGGCCTCGCGAGGAAGCTAGGGATGCCACTGGGTATCGATTAGCGTGTCCGTTAAGAGCTAAATCTGTCTCAGTGTGTCCAGTATGACTGTCACGTTGACGTCTAAGTCACCTAGCAACTGTCTATCGGCACCGGGATCCATGAGAGCAAATGCATATCAGTCTTTAGAATACATTGCTGTTAGGACAGGGCAATAAACTGTTTTTACACTATGAGCAGCACACTTTGATGCCGTTGCTGAGAATTCTATTAGAATTATGCATAAATGCACACTGTAGAGATCTGTACATCCAAACAGCATAAATTGCCTTTGGCCACTTGACAGCAGCACTGTACAGTTATGAATGTATAAAGTTTCTATAGGTAACCTACTAGCAAATGATTGCAATATCCATCCAGCTGACGTGCATCAGAAAAAAAAGACATGACTTTCTCCCTGGTGAAGTCCAATATTCACCCTCCTGGGACAAGTATCTGTCTCTTTAGCTGCTAAATGCGTCACTGTGTTCACCAGCTAGTCTCAAATGTTGTCCGTCCACAATCTGGTAGTGTGCAGTGGATTAATTTGAGCTTATTTCTCAGAAAAACAGCTGCCCGCTGCAGATGGAAATGAGGTTAATGAGAGAGGTGAGGGTGAACTGAAACCGTAAAGCTGCAGGCCACAAAACCGAAACGATGAGCTGCAAGACACTAGAACACTCCGTTGTATGAGAATAACTCCAGGTTTTGTGATAATCTGTGAGTTTGTCACTACAAGCAACCACCTTCACATTTGCCATTGTGATTTGATTATTGCAGCTTTAATGAGGTGCCTCGCCAAACCCAATACACTTTAAGATTTAAGAAAACGAGTGCCTTCTATGAAAGCCAGCAGACGCAGATCAACATACATTTGAGTTGAGTTTCAGGCAATTTGAAGCTACCACGATGTCATTTTCTCTCATTTTGTGGTGATTTGGCGTTCCCTATGGACAAAAGCTGCAGTGTTTCCGATCACCAGAGTTTCTTAAGAAAAAACACAAATTTTACTGCAGCAGGGTCTAACAGTCTGTCCCACTCAGTCCTGGTTCTTGTTTTCCCGTGCCTCACTGATGGATGTTCCCGTTTTCCCGTGAGTCTAGCAATACAGTGTTGTTGTTGTATCCCTGCGGCAACTGGTGGAAGTGGGTCAGAGCTTTACTCTTTAGCTGCTAAACGCTCCACTATGTTAACTAGCTTGCCACTAACTTTATGTGTCTGCCGTTAAATGCTATAAAAAAGTAAATCAATCCGACCCACCCCTTTAAATTACTTCAAGTAATTTGATTTGTTAATATACAGATATTGATGAGCGCATCAAAAAAAAAAAATCTTAATTCTTTATGTTTGGTAATGTGTTTTCATTTCATGCCTTCCCCTTCAAGTATCTTGACGCCGTTCCATTTTGTGATTAAGGTACAATAATTCTGCTTCTGTGACAATATCCATTGGGTATTGTTCGACAGTGTGCTGTCTCATATCTTTTTAACCTCCAGGAACCCACCTGCCCACTGGCATCTTAGGGCCTAGGGTTAAATGATGATCAAAAACATTTTGGATGATGATAATTATTAAACCCTTAAACCCTAACCCGTAACTCCTGAGTATAACCTACTGGTGGGCAGGTGGGTTTATGAAACTGCAAGAACACTTCATTTTCCTCAATGGGATAACACAGCACAGCTTGAATTTGAGCACTTAGTTCATCTAACATTTTTCCTGACAGCAGTGTATCTGTGATCTTTTTGCTGCAGGCCACATACCAATTTGTAGAGCTATATTTTTTACTTTGGCTAATATGATGGTTTTACTTGACATATTTTTGCTTCTGCATGTGTTACTACAGCAGTCAGAGGCTTTTTTGGTACTATATTAGTGCTGCAATCATAAGCCTCTGACCTATTTCAAATAGGGCTGTGCCAGTTTTTGTTTTTTTCACACCTACACAGCTCTATAAATCCAGGTTGTTATTATATCCTGGTGCGTCTGCGGGGGTTGTCATGTAATAACTAGAAATACAAGCCTGCTGTCTATGTGGAAATCCAGGAATTCATTTGGGTGATTATTCCTATCTTCTTTTTAGTTTTTTTTGTGAAGCCTAGATTCTGGCGGCATATTACTCACATTGTTCTTGGCTGCAGCACAAAATCCCAGGTAGCTTGGGAGGCCAGTCAGCGAGAGAATGTGTTGAAAAGGAATCACTAATCAGGGTCTGGCGAGGATGTAGACTGAGGAAGTGCTACATAGCAGCAGAGGAGGTCCACATGTTGTTTCGATCGTCAACAAATCTAGGTTTTTCACAGTGTGTGGTTCTTTATAGAACCTGCTGCATGTGTGGGCAGCAGAATATAAAAATCACCAATACACATCTACATTAAACATGATTTGATAATGAAAAGTGGCAAAAATGTGTGTTTGGTGTAAAACCCAAGCCACAATAAAGTTTGGAAAAAATGAATATGACTCAATTATGTGTGTGAGTGTTTTATAGTTCTGCTAGAACTATAGAAAATAATCAATTAAGTTGTTGCATTTCTTAGAGTCAGAATGATGATATTCATTACATTACATTACAGTCATTTAGCAGACGCTTTTATCCAAAGCGACTTACAATCAGTAGTATATTACATATCATTCACCCATTCACACACTGATGACAGGCTACCATGCAAGGTGCCACCATCAGACTCTAACTAACATTCATGCAACATCCAGTCCACACCGATGGCAAGCCTTCGGGAGCAACTTGGGGTTAAGTGTCTTGCCCAAGGACACATCGACTGCTGAAGCCGGGTATCGAACCACCGACCCTCTGATTGGAGAACTACCTTGCTCTCCACTATACCACAGCCGCCCCAGATATTCACAATCTCAAACATTGGAAATGATGTAACATAAAAGTGTGCAGCCATCCATTCTTCATTTTCCACTGTAATACTTTACAACAGTAATATTTAAAACAAATCCGACTGATTTTCACAGTCATATTGGGACTTGTTGGTCTTGATGAAGGCTTGACTTGGTGACTTGTTGGCCTTAATGCAGACTTTACTTTGGGACTTATTGGCCTTGACTTGGACTTAACTTGAATTTCTTCTGTCTTGATGCACGCTTTACTTGTTCATTTGTTGGACTTAATGTAAGCTTGATATGGTGACCTTTTGGCCTTGACTTGGACTTAACTTTGGTCTTGTTGGTCTTAAATTGGGTCTTAACTTGGAACTTGTTGATCTTGATGCAGGCTAAACTTGGGACTCTTTGGCCTTGACCTTGCCGTAACTTGGGACTTGTTGGTCTTGATGCAGGCTTGACTCTGGGATTTTTTGGCCTTGAGTTGGACTTAACTTTGGACGTGGTCTTGATTCAGGTTTAACTTGGGCTTTTAGGTCTTGACCTTGCCATAACTCGGGACTTGTTCTTGATGCAGGCTTGACTTTGTGACTTGCTGGCCTTTACTGTGACTTAACTTGGGACTTGTTGATCTAGACTTGGGACTTAACTATCCTGACTTAAGACTTGATTCAGGACTTCATGGCCAAGATCAGCAAAACATTGACTCTGTCCCAGTGATTGAAAGTAAGTGACAGTAAGTAAGTCAGTGTCAATCTCCATCAGTCGATCCAGGAAGTGACAGTTCTCTAGGAAGAGGAAGTGTCCATGTCAATGCGCTTTTAATGCATTGGTCATGAACATAACACTGTGGAAGGCAAGTACTAATATTGAGATCAATATGAACATCTCCACATTTTTTTGTGTTCTGATCGTTACAAAAGAGAACTAAGCTTTGCGTATTTACACATTAAATCAGTATTCAAACATTACTGCCGTACAACATCTACAGATGTTTAAAAGCAGTTGGGGAAAAAAACTACACCTAGTCCTTTGCCAATTTTACTTGTTTCTAGTGTTAATGATTCGAGGACTCTGCCACTTCAATGCCTTGACTTCAATTGGCGACGGATGAAGTGAAAAGGCATTAAAACGATAGGAGGCCTCTGCCTTCCCGCCTTCCTCTCTTTCTTCCTCCCTTTGTTTTTCCGCTGGTTCAGTTCTCAGTCTTTGATTCAGCTGTGCTTTGAGCTGTGCATCCAGCGCGTCGGACAGCATCCCTGAACCGCATCTTTCATCTCTCCCTCTCTTAGCACACACAAACACATCTCATAGGCTGCTTTTTCTCCTTGTTTCTCCCATGGACGATCCTGGCCTCGCCAGCCTGCTCGGGTTTTTTTCTGTTGTAGCCCCGAGATGTGAAACACTAACCGTGAATCTGATACAAATCACGCTGGATTTTATTTGTCCGCAGTCTCGATTCTACGGCAGAGCAGTCCCACGGGGCCTCTGCTGTCCGGGGGGCTTTACACAACTCAGATCACAAGGTTTTTCTGCGATTCTGAGCCTTTGAAACACACTCCAGCCACCGGGAATCCAACTCTGTAGCCGGTCTCAATTCGCGCTCCCAGGAATGAAAAAGAAAGCCAGAGTGATAATGATGTGAAAAAGCGGGGGTTTAAATTTAGAGTTACTGCTGCTTTAGCCGCATAAAGAGAGCCCGAGGCTCAGGCATAGGGCTTTCCCCTTATACAATGCCCAGTGGATCGCTTCTCACCACAAACAAAATAAATAAATCAGAGCCAAGTACCCAGGAGCAGAGTGTCTGTGTGGGCGACCTACCCTATTTTAAGACACGTTATGAGGACAAGTTTTTTTCCTCCCGTCTCTTTGATTCCCTTTCCATCCCCACCCTCGCTATTTTCCCTCCGTACTCATCCCTTTTTTCCACTTTAGCTTTCTAACTAAACTGTGGCGCAGCAAAAGGATAATAATATTTCTTCATTGTACGTAATTTTGTGAATGCTGGCAGAGCTCCTCTCCTGCCGGGGTACGCCGCGTACCAAGTTAAATCCCAGAAAGCATGTCTGCACCGCTTGTCAGAGCCATAATCTGTTTGGATTTAATGTTCCCTCATCTGCAAATGTGTTGGTTAAGTTGCTAAAGTGATTTTTTAAATTAGAGCCTCAATCGCGACAATAGTTACTTGTTTTCTGCGCGAGTGCTTCCCTAAACGCACGGCCGAGCAGAATATGAACACGATGCTCTCCACTTGAAAAATGGCCTTGGTGTTTTTTTCTTGCAGCAGTCTGTTGGAGCAGCTGGAGGTGTGGAGTGAATCCAGATCTCCACAGAGAGAGATAAGATACAGTACTTCATGCAGGCCGACGCATTCACAGGGCTCTGCTTTTTAACCAGCCCACAATGATAAGTAGGCCGACAGTAGCTTCACAGTCCCGCACCGTGTCTGAATGCTAATGAGGACGCCGGCACAATCCAGAGCGGCTTCCAGAGCTCCAGCAGCGAGCTGAGAGTTCGACAAGTGTTCTGACACAAATTTAATTTAATCCTGACCTCCTTTTCCTCCTCTATCCAGTGAGCTGTGGGGTACGTTAGAGGGTTCAAGACCCCTGTGTCAACGCCACAAACAGACAAGTCATTACTCATTCCTTGTGGCAGAGATGAAAACCAAAACAGAGATCCAAAACATTTCGTATGACACTATATTGAGTAGGTTTCCATTTGGAAGAATTTGAAACTGTAAGAATGTGATAAAGTTCCTGGGGCAGGATCAGCATGAACCTCTTAATTAAGTTGGGAAGCATCATTAGCAAACCTTTTATTATACAAAGGAGGGTATGACTCTACCCAGTCCTATCCAAATCCAGCCTTTGTTGTAAGTAATATTCAAATCCACTACTTGAAGTTACAGCGAGTAACTTTTAAGTAGGTGAAATCAAGCAGATTCACCAGAAACTCCAGGGACAAGCCCACCGCACACAGACAAAGATCCGGTTCGACCCTGTCCCCTCTGGGAGCCAACAGTAACTACTCGCTGATGGAGGCCCAGGCCGTATTGCTGGGCCCGCTGAAGGGAATGGAGGCACAGGAGAACCAGAACCAGGACTGAGTCAGGGGAGACTGTCAGACCCTGCTGCAGTAAAATAAGAGGTTTTCTAAACGTACTCTGGTACTCGGAAACACTACCGCTTTTGACCATGGGGGGGGCCAAAGTCGAAACAAAATTAAAGTTCCTCTGTAGTAGCTTTGAGTAAAAGGAGCCATTCTATCAAAAGTATGAAAAGTAACCCATCACAGGGACCTGTAATGGGTTACAAAGTTACAGTATTCTTTGTAGTAAAGGTAGAGTAATATCATTAGCAAAAAAAACTGATCAAAGTACTTATAAAACTGGGTACCTTAATAGTAATGTGTTATCATAAACTGTATACATTATATTATTGTTTTTCTATTGCTGATGCTTTAGTATTATAAAATGTCATAAAATAGATATTCTCAATTCAAATTGTACTTAAAGCAGCACTGATTGTCACATGTTATCTCCTTATCAGGTTCATATAGTAAATGATAGCAAACATTTGCCTATATACACATCCAGCATAAACAATACAACTTAAGCATTTAGTCATGCCTCTGAAAGAGTCTAAAATGCAGGTACGAGCTCCACGAAAAATGCACTACACATTGCACTTCATCATTTGACACGTTAATAAGAAAATCTTGGTTGTTGGTGCTTCAGGTAGAGAAACGTGGCTGTGTGTTCCTGTTTCCATCACATTCGTGAGCTTCGCTGTCACTCTCCCTCGGTCTACCCTCTGCGACATGGCTTATGAGAAAACAGATGGCATCGTGGGACAAGTTCCAGAGCGCCACATTCTACCGGGGGCTCTGCCACGCTGTCACCTCGCTGGCATGGCCTCGGTCTTAATCAGGGGCCCGACTGTTGCCACTTTGCACCTGTACACTGTCAACCGGCTGGAAAGCAGGGATGCTGAAGAAGTTGATGCTCGGAACAGAAGGCTAGGAATGCCTCCTCTTCCTGACACCTTCTTCTGGTTTTTTTTTTTGGGGGGGGGGGGGGGGGTTTAACAAGACTAGTTGGATGAGAGAAACAGCATCCAAAAGTCTTTTGGGAAATCTATCAAAATAGAGAAGCGACAGCCAGATGGTTTCAGACTGTTCTCAGACAGCGTTCAAGGCTATACATCCGGAAATGAATGCACTGTAATTGGTAGATATCCCATGAAATCAATTCGTATTTAATCCATGTAATCATGAACCCGGAAGTATAAAGACTGCAGAAAACCAAACAGGGTGGGTCGGAGCAGAGGAGAGCCAGGAGACCGCTGTTCGTGCCCCCAATGAAACGAAAAGTAAATGTTGATTTATTTGTCACGTAGCTGCCGAACTACACAATGGTTTCCTAAACCTAACGAAGGAATTTTGTTTCCTGAACCTAACTTAGTATCTCCTGATCTTTTCCTAAACCTAACGAAATAGCTTTATGCCTAAGCGTTCACCGTTATCTTTTCCTAAAACTATCCAAGTAGCTTAAACCTTAAAGTGAGTTGTTTCCTGTGAAGATTGAACTTTATTTTGAAAAGACCTTTTGCATGTAACAAGCAGAAGATCAAACATTTTGCTGAACTTTTGTAGGACAGCACACAAAAAAAATACCTTTTCCCTTAAATAACATATAAATCGGTGTATGAGGATACGTTGTTTCAGACGCTGTTTGGGGTTCGATAGCCCTATATCAGTAAGGTTGAATTGAGTTTTATCATTATTCCATGTATTTTAAAGGCATGTAATAGTAAGTAAGTAAATTAAAATTTGCTCTGCACTGAAGTTCGGAGCTAATTGCATTTAAAAGTCTCTTGTATTAGCCGACTCTGCAGGTTTCCGTAGTATTCCTGGATCAAAGTATTGAATCAATATCAGCTCTTAGGCCTGATATCAACTCTTCCAACGATTGCTGTTCACGCAGTTGCAGAGTCAGTTTGCTGGCAAGAGATTGCCTTTTATTATGTCAGGGTGTACTAGTTCCATAAAAATCTCATTCTGAGCACAACAACCCGTCAATAGCATCAAATATTTATCATCATACCTGTCTTCCATCAAAGCTGTTGGCTGCCTTTGCCTGTCTTTGCCCTGAGGTAAGCACTACAATGTCAGGAAAGTGGGAGTGAAGAAAAAGTCTATTATTTTCATTCGCCCTCTCGATACTTGTACACTTTATATGAACGTATGACCTTGCCAGAGCTGAGAGAACTTTTAAACTCGGGAACAAGCTGAACTCCGTTCTACCTTTTATTGAATTCCAAAATAGAGCTCTCGTCAAGTGTTTAGATAATCAAAGTCTCAGATAGAAGAGCTGTGACATTATGCCCAGCCGTTTTCTTTTCGTCTTTCCCTTTTCGCCTTATCAGCTGTTATTTGATTTCCCAGCAGCAGTTACAGACAGCTAATCTGCAAGCTAGTGCCGTGGCACGAATGACAAACAGATTGGTATGCTCTTGAGGAGAGGTAGAGCAGACAGGGCAGCGAGCTGCGTGTGGAGCGCTTAATATTCAAATATAAAGTATGTTTGCATACTACAAAGAGCTGCAAATCCACAGTTCAACAGCAACATTTCTGTCTTGAAACAGTGTTCCCATTACTCTGGATAATTCACAGAACGCACTGTCAATAGTACTCTTACACTGAAGTCAATAAGAGACTTAAGTATTTGAAATTCAACAGCCACTGAATATTTCAAATTTAAATGTAAACACCACTGAATTCATAGCATGGAAATATTTTACTTTGAAAAGCTTGTACCTGAATTTCATTGGTTTGAATTCACCCCTTTGTAATATAAATAGGAAATGTCTTCAAAAGATTAGTTTTAATAAATATGTTTTTCAATGCTTAGTAATTCTGATTTTCTAAATTCTAATTTTCAGAATGAAAAAAAAGGAAAAAAAAGGTTTAAATTGATTTAATCTGATTTGTTAAAAAACATGTTGAAAATTGTCATAAAGCAATTTTAGAAATTGACCAATCAAATTTAAGCAACCTGTAATTATTTTTTTCTGAATTTTTGGATCATTGTTTCTGGAAAGAGTGGTTGGTCTTCATCAGTGAACTTTAGATTTGTTGGTTTGCATATGATTGAACTTTAGACAGAGTCAAACTAACTCTGATTCAGTCCCACCTTTATGCTAAGCTAGGCTAATCACCTCCTTATTCCAACTCCATATTTAACTCACAGACTTGAAATTGATTTAGATCTTAAATCTTGCTTTCATAATGAAATCAGATAAACCTCTGTCCAAAAATGCTGACTTATTCCTTTTATATCATTAACTTTTCTTAGGTGTAAAATATTGTTTGGATTCTCTGTACAATTCTTTTCTTCTTCTGCAAATGGAAGCTAGACTCACCTTGAAAAATAAAAACATCTCGGTATCGACAGAGAACTGAACCCGAGCTGTCAGAGTTTGAAGGAAACCTTCACACCCTCAGGGTGAGGCTTTTTGCATATTTCATACGTGAATTTCATACACCATTTTTATTTAAAGACGCCATTCAATTTCCCCCCAAATCATGCTGGAAACAAGAACGGCGGTGTCGCATTCAGATCACGTTCTCAGTCCAAACGAAGCTCCCGGCTTGGTTTGGAAACATACCAAGAAAAACTCATTGTCAACAAGAGCTCCGTCCAATCGATTTTGTCTGCAACCCCGACTGTGATTGCTGTGTTCTCACAAGTCCAAACAAACCCGACAAGGGGAGGAACTGCTCCGGGGTTCAAAATAAGTGCCCTTAAAAAAAATGGGTGTGGGATTGAGTAGAAGTTAAAACAAGCTAGGACAAAGTAAAGAGAAGAGAGAGAAAAGCTGCAGAAAAAGAGACACTGCACCCACTTTTATTATTCTTTTATAATGGACTAGTGATCCCATGGCGACCATGGGTTGAACATAGTGTTTCAGGCTGCTACTTAGACTTCCTTTTGCTCCGATCCCAGTGCCTTTTTATTGTGCTTGTTTTGGGTGACACGATAAGTTATCTTAAAGTGCCATCATCTTGATGGCCAGATCCGGGATACGTTCCAACAGCTCTTTTTCGCAAATTCTGGCACATCAGAGGTCTCGAGATAATGGACACAAAAGACAAACATACGCTTCCAGCCCGAGAGTAAAAGGAGAATCTGCTTGCAGCTTTAAAGGCTCAGAGAGGTACTCAGAATTAAAAATGTAACATAATCACTTTGTATAGCTGCACATTTTCCCCTGACCGCTTTTCATCTAATGTGATTAAAGGGGGGGAGCAATGATAGTCCCGTTTTCAAGGAACCTGTTCGGCTGTCACAATAAAGGAGCCCGAAGCCTTCGCAGGCAGCATTCGCAGGCCAACAATTTAGAGAATCACTGCAAGGAGAAATGTGTTATCTGGATTTTGAGCGCACATTGATTCAAAGTGTTTGTCGGTTCAGTTTTGCCACTGCCCATTATGCTCTGGAGGAATCCTACCATCAGATGTGATTATACCGACGAGAACACAGAGTCTGTCAGGGAAACCAGCCCCGGTTCTAGTGTTGATGTTCAGACATTTATTTTTTATGTGGAACTGAGGAATTTCTGCCATGAGGGAGCTGTGATCTTCAAATATTTGGAGACTAAACACGACGTACATGTCGACGATGTGTGTAAATCTGTAGTCATGGTTGTTGAGCATACTCGCTGATTTATTTACAAGTCTTCCAAGTAATTTATCCCTGGTATTTACTTATGCAATTGTAGTGATTTGCAAGTGTTATTGCACAGAAGTAGGAAAAAAGACAGTTGTTTTTTACATGAACTTGCATCACCGTGCATTCGGTCTTTCCGTCAAGTTGAAAAAAGGAATCCAAGTACATTTTTATAAATGAGGTCCCCGGAGGCCCTGGAGCCTGATTGGATTCCTAATGTTTTACAGGGTCTAATTAATTGCAGCGCACTCCACCCATTGAGTTTAACAGCCTGTTTCGATGCTTCAGAGACTCTCAGATGAGAGAGGGAGGCCGCCAGGACAACTAGTCTGGTTCGTACTCCAGCACATAAATATGAATCAGCGTTTTTACAACAAACCCCTGCTGCACATTTAAGGTACAATGTGTAAGATCTGGCCAGAATTTTCCTTTAAAACATCATTACGATGAACGAACATCATGGTGTGAAGAGATGAACAGTGTTTATGTTGAGTCAAAGACATTGTTGTATAGTGCTGAAGACATATCTACTGAAATGAGCATGCTAACCAGCTAGCCCCGGCCTGTCCTGTCTTCTTATAGCCTTTTTACCTGGAGAGGCGATAGTGAGTCACTGTGGCGTCTGAGTACGTTTTCATAGTTTGTTCGCTGGATCATATCCAAAGTGGCAGAAACCGGAAAACGACTTGTATTTTCATTTTGCCCTCCACCATGGGGGGGAGGTTACTTCGGCAGGAGTAGAGCAAGTCGCAGCTCAGGGAGACCAACCTTCAGTTAGCAGTTAGCGTAAACCTCTGCCAGCGCAAAACCTGAGTGCTGGGGGTTCTGATCCCGGACCACCCTGACCCGCACTTCATGCACGAATGTGGTTGTGCCCATTCCTTGACATCGAGTCATTTCTCATTCGGAGACTAAGAAATAATGTTTAGTTACGCTTTTAAAAATCAAATGCTTGTCAGGTCATCGTCATGTGAACGCCCTCCTCCCCACACATCTTTTCGGATCTTGGCAAAAGAATGCATCACTCAATAATTGGCAGAAGTTTTTCTTTTCTACACACAGCTATTTCTCTTGTGAAAGACGATGAATGCCTTCGAAGAGAGACCCTCCAAAAGCGTTGTCTGTTATCTACATTTTTGAGATTAATGGTTTCTTGCACCCTCGTTTGTTACGGCATTTTTTTTAGCCAGCCTTCGTCCGGCCATCTGGAAAAGGTGAAAACCTTAAGACGTGGCCGGTTGAGACTTTGTTACAAACTGTTATGTTTCAAGCATGTCATGGCTTTATCCGTACATTGCAGGACCCAAAAGGGAATTCAAAAATATAAGCAGCGAACTCTAAAAAACATTACAAATGAACATATCTTGGGGGTTTCAGGCCAATATCAGAATTCTTCTAGCAACTGCTGATGCTGTTTTTCTGCTCAGGACAGCACAATCTCTTCAAATCTTGTCCCAAATGCCTCGGATCAGTGTTGAATCTCTCTCATCATGTAGCATTACTGGAACTGCTGTACTGGAATGTGTCCAGAACTTCACCAAGGTGCAGCCCACAGAGGCCCTGTATTCAATTCCCCCCTCTCTCTTTCTTTCCGTCCCCCCACCCACCGTAGATACCGTCCCCTCGCTATCTTCTACTTTAATCAAACAGATTATGCTTTCACCATGATTCGGTGCTTACAGCTGCAGGCCTTTTAGAGGAGATATTGAAAACCATCTGATGGTTGCTACAAGAATATGTGCAATTCAGTTACTGTCTAATTCATTCACGTACCTTATCACCTTATCCACCGCTTAACCATTTTGCCCAGCGTGGTGGCATGTACACTATGTATAAAACCCTTTTTCCTTAGGTGACGGCGGCTTTTGTATTTAAGCTGTAAGCGGAGCAACACTGCAGCCTAATAGCTGAACATATACAGTAGTTAGTGAGGACTTCTTCTTGTAACAAGGGGTAATTCACTCTATTGATCCGTGTGCTCCGATAATGACGATGTTCCTTGTGTTTTCTCATTACCAGCACGCCACTGATGTCTTCTATTACCGTACCTGCCCGCTACCACCAAGTCTGGCCCAGACAGTCAACAATCTCCTTTATGACTTGTTTACGTTCTCCGAGCTATTACCTCTAATGTGGTGGTGCGTTGCAATCATGACTATCCGTTAAGGGACGACCAGCCCACAGTGCAATTGTCCTTTTTCGGCTCTATCGCTCTTGGAAGATTCTAGGAAACGAATGAAGAAGCGCTCTTCGGCTGCTTGAACAAAATTAGGTGTATTTAGGGGAGGGGGTTACACACGACGCAAAGCATTGAGCTATGACACGAGATAGTGCGGAGCTTTGTAATTTACACTAAAGCCCCTTTCCCACTGGCAAAAAAAAACCCATTAACACCCTCTAACTTCAGGCTTTTGTCTTTAGTGGGGAAGGTTACAATCATTGTCATTCCATAAGAAGATCGCTGATCAAACTTGACCGAAACAAAATCCCACTTTGTAAGTCTTTCCACTCTTCCACCAATCACCAACTCTGGTTTCAGAGTTTGAAAAAGAAACTGAATGTAAAAAAAAAAGATATTTAAAAAATAAAAAGTTAGTGGTGATGGCTGCGATATCCTCTAACTCCTGTTCATCTATTTATTGGAACTGTGTCTGAACAGTGTATGTGTATGAAATGTTGTGTCAGCTGTCAGGCTCAGCACTGATGCCGTTTTCTTGATTTCTGTTTTTTTTATCTAAATCAAGCCGCGTTGGCAGCTCACCCCTGTCTTGTTTGACGAGTCGAAGCGGCTGCCAGTACGTGTGCGGGCGCCTGACTGTGGGTACTACTACTCAATATGAGTGTGTTTGTGTGACGCCCAGGAAAATCCTCCACAGTCAGGACATTTATGTTAGTCCTTACCTGAAACAAGTTTATACTCTTTTGTATCAGTGTCAGAGTTGGGATTTCAGGTCAAGGAAAAGGTTTCAAAGTCTCTAAATTAGAAAAGTTGGCCATGGCTGAGCCCGCAGCTAGAAGCTAATGGTGCTAACAGTGCGAACAGTGCAAACGACAACAGCGCTGGCAGAGCTAACAGTGTTTAACTGAGGGGGAACATTAGGGTGGGCGCTATTCTTTGAATACGACACTGTCGTTCGGACAGCGTTATCATCTGTAACAACTGTGTGACGTAGACATTCCTGCACCATATCTTTACAGAGCATTGATTGATTGATTGATTGATTGATTGATTGATTGATTGATTGATTGATTGATTGATTGATTGATTGATTGATTAATGCTCTGAATGTATAATAGAGCTCCTTTACGGATAGGAAAACAAGGGGTTTGACTATAAACTTTTGCATCTAAGAGAGATAGAAGAACAAACATTTGGTGTTTGTACCTGCTACCAATCCATCTGACTTACTGAGAAACACATCTTCACTCAGTAGGTTTCACTGTGAGCTTCTTTTTTTTCAAGCATGTATTAGTTAACCTTTTGTGCAAATTAGCACCATTAAATTAGCCAAATTAGTTGCCTCAGTTTCAGGGTCCTGGTAGTGTTCATGCTGGCTCACTGTCAGACTATCATGGTTTACAGGGACTGTTAACACCTGTGTTTTACCTACTTTAACTACTAAATAACAAGGGTGGAAGAAGGACTATAATGATAGAAGTTGTAACACTCTAACTAATAAATAAACAAGTGAGATGTGGAGATGTCCACAAACCCTGTGCACGCCCACACAAGATAGGCTAATTAAGTGAGAACACCTGTGTGATGGGCTTTTAAGTAGACAGTGTGGACAGGTAGTAAAGGAAGTTGAGATTTCACCAGCAATAACTTGATTATTTTGGCCATGGGGGGGCAGCAGAAAGAAAAGTTTGTGTACACAATACTGACAGGCTTTCACCTCTGAAGTTGATTTAGCGAACTTTTAGCAAACAGTTCCTTATCAAAACAGTTTATGTTTTTGTTTGTTTTTTAGTCTTTTTCTAACTCCTGAGGGAAATATCCATCTTTTTAGCTGTTAAATTCTCCTATATGTTCACCAGGGTGTTCTTGTGTCTGTTTGCTGTTTGCCGCTGAGCAGGTAGTGTAGAGTGGCTTTTTAGAGCTTTTACACTGAAAACGGCTGCAGGCATCAGCCCAAAAACTGTTTTGAGAGCGATGAGAGGGAAACAAAACACTAAAGTTGTGGGTCGGACAGCTAAACAATGAGCTCAGACTCATAAAGCTCCGTAAAGCCGTGGGGAGAGCTTCAGATTTGGGTAATAGTTCTCGGTAGGTAAATTGCTACGAGCTACCACGTTGTCTTTTTGTACAATGTTAGAAACATTGATTATAACTGCTTTAAAGGGACAATACTCTGGGTATGAATGCTATTACAAAAAAAACATGAAAGATAACTCGACAAGGTTGTTGATTGAAAACAAAGAATGTGGCTGCATTTTATTACAGTGGATGCTGAGAACTCTCGTTGTGACAAATGCATAAAACCCTCACAAGTGATGGAGGTAATACCAGCTATTTATCAAAACATTTGGCGAACAAGCAGAACATCAATCTGCAGAAATGCAGTCGACTGTTTGGCGACGTCATCCTCGTCCGCGGCAAGTAACGTCAGGGACGCCATACAGAGTTTGCTAATAAGAATAGGCTAATGAATGAAAACTTATCAATTAGCTAATTGTTAGCTGTGAATATATTTTAAAGATTTATGAAATTTTGGTATTGCTGCTCAAGAAATACTTGTTTACATACAAGAATAATAAAATAATATTTTAGTTGTTTTTTTTGTATCGATAAGGAACCATACCAATAAGCAGTATCGATAAGAGTACTAGTAATGATAAAATCCTAACGATACCTATCCCTATTCATAACTGTTTTCATTAGCGTATAATTGCTTTTTTTGCTAGTTTTGTTTGCTTAGAATGAGCCCTTCATATTTGCAAAGCAACCAGGTCCTCTTTACAGAGTCTGCCATGTTTCTACATCAGCTACATTGGCTCTCAATAATCAATTTTGTATACATCCAACAATATGTAGGGGTTTTTAAATACCTCCCGACTTGATCCTGTCTGTGGCATCACAAAAGTAAAGTTTTATCTTTAAAAAGGCTCCTTGATTTCCTGACACAGCTGAAAACGTCTATGTTTAATAAATAGGAGGTAATAGTGCATTTGTTGTGGGACTATATTCTGCGGTGGATTAATCCACATTTGGTGCTCTAGTGAGTATTTAGGGCAGTAGTATAGTGTACGTGGTATAGAGTCAAAATAAACTACGGAGCGGCTCGTTGGTGTGTTTTTCCTATTTTTTTTACAACAATGGAGGTCTGTGACAGAGCTCGAAACACCCAAAAAGCTTTGTGTTTAATGCCATATGAATATTCATGTGCAGCATAGTATCATGAGTTCTTTGAATGGCAATACTGTGGACAGAAGACTGGAGTGAAGGGAGGCATTTCCCCGATGAAGCCATGAGTATAAAAGCTTTGAGAGTATAATGAGTGTAACACTATGATGTTGAGACATGAGACGGGTTGGACAGCTGTGTTTTTGTTGATTGCCATGTTTATCACAGTCTAATATGCAAGTAATGCATGATAGTCCTCCGCTTATCTGTTTCCATGAATAGAGCACAAGTCTGTGATTTTCAAAAACACGTTCAGCACCGAGAACGAAAATATGAATTCCACAACCGATAATTACTTCACCACTACGCACAAGTGTCGAGACTCCGGAGAATAATGAGAACGCGGAATCGGAATATATATAGCCTTTGCTTTGTTTGCAACCTTTCCAGCGCATTGACTTTGTCTGGTAAATGTTTGCGGCACAAACGTAACAAATGAAGTAAGCAAGTTTTATTCAAGTGTGCATTAATTTATTCTTCAAGTCTGGCTCCCAACAGCTGGCTTAACAGAGCTAAACGTGAAAAATCACAATTTCTCTTGTAACATGAATGATTTTGATAACGTCTCTCTCTTTCCACAAAGTGCTGTTGTTCTCCCCGCAGAGTTTTGTTTTGCCTCGCAAAAAGCACCATTTTTAGAGTCCATCATTTGCATATCTGAGATTGCATCACGTACAGCTTCTTTGTCGTTCCCGATCAGTGTCAGCAACAGAGTTTCTGCTGTGATGTCCTCGTATTGTTTTTGCCTGTCTAGAGTACTTCCCTTCACCAGCTGAGGATTATATCGATTCCGGGAGATGAAAGTGGCACCAATTAGAACAGGAGCTGCTTTTCACTGTACATGAGCTCTCGCTGTAAGACGAACACGATCGCTGCCGTCGTCGCGACCACACCTCGCTACCCGCGGCTCCCAGCCAGCTTCTAAGCCATTTATCCTGACATGGGCAATCGACCTGAACAACAGATATTGGCTGGGGGGAGAAAAAAACTGCACACTATTTGCTGTGTGTAACAGTCACATGAAATAATGGTGTGGCACAACCTCCTTATACCTTTGGTCGTTGGTCTGTTTTTCCATTAGCGGACCCCTTTTGGAGCTATTTATTGTCCAAAACGATGATGACGATAGACGATATATACTCCTAAACTTTTGGCAACAGTTCCGGGAAGGGCCTCGACCTTATCACCCAGCATCAGTGTTGGGATCACTCTAGTCCTCCAATGGCTGATTGGGAGAAAACCCCTGCAGCTTTAAACCAGGAGAGTGGAGGCTGTTACAGCAGAGACTGGGACAGCTGGGACAAGGACCAGGGGTAGCTGGTGTTCATGACTGTTATCTGTCAGGAACAGAAACAGAAGTAGTGGGATGTTATATCCAGACTAGTACTATTAGTACTGTCAGATTAGTACTGTGAAAGTGGTTATAGATGCATACAGTACAATACATTCGTGACCTGACCTGGGAATTGGTTGCAAGCTAACAACCGTACTTTCCGAACCTTAAAGGCCTTTACACACCAGTTGCTTATTTTTACTTTTTTTATTTGTTGATTTTATTGCAACTATGCAGAGAGAGAAGCCTTGCGAAATTTCATCGTACCCACAACATGATCTCATCAGAAACTCATCATATTCCGCCGTTCATGTGGAAGCCTCTTGGGCTGCCTCGGGAAACAGTCTAAATAAATAACACGTCTAAATATCTGTCTATTTAGCTGCTTAAAACTCCACTGTGTTAACCAGCTAGCCACCACTTTTACCTCACACATAGTTATTTGATCGATTGTTATTTAAAGTTATGGATTAGTGCAGCTTCAATGTAGTGTCGTTGACTAGAACAAATCACTTCTGTACTAGTTTTGGACGACACACCGCTGACTGGTATAGCAGCATATTAATATCCAATGGAAGGAGATGTTCTACAGCTACACACTAGTTTAATGTTTTGGTATAGACTTTGTGCTATCATCATATGTCTTCTCACCGCAGCATATTTTAGCTTATTATCTCACAGTGTGCTTTATTACCAGCCTGCTGGACTTTCCCTCATTTCTGATATTTTAGCAGAGTCCACAGACCTCTCATCACTTCTTCTTCCTCATGAATAATAGCCTGCGGAGGTCTTGAGGGAGATGAGATTTTCTTCTGGCCTTTTCAGGGGTCTCACCTCACCTCACTCTTGTCGTCTTTGCCAGGAAACCTGAAAGACTTCCTTTAGCCCGCTCCTCTCCACCTCCTCTCCTCTATGGGCGCTCCTCTCCTCCTTCTCCCCCGTACTTATCTCCTCTTTGCATCGCTCCCTCTTACTCTCTCTTTCTCCTTTCAAATCATTGATTTTTTTCCTTCTCCTCAGAGCTTCTATAAAATATTTACAATGTGTGGGCAGACTTCTTTCTCTGGGAATTGGGGAGGGGGAGGGAGCTTTCGTTTTGAAAGCAAGTGGTAAAAGGGAAGGAGGGAGTGAGAGAGGAGGGAAAGCAAAGGGAGTGGAAAAGAAGAGAAAGAGGCAGATAAGAACGATGGAAGTCCACCCAAAAAGTCGTGGCATGAATATCAATGCTTCCCTTTGAAACAACTCCACGTTATAAATAAATAAACAGAGCTACCGATAAAGATCGTTACTCGAGGCTTTTTGCAACGCCGTGTTTTCCCCTAAAAACCTTGTGTTTTTTCCATCTTTACCTGTCCTTTCTTTTCACCGGAGGCTCCGCTCTCTTGTTCGTCTTTGTTTGTCGAGGCCTTGTTGCGGTTAACAATATCGTCTCTCCTTCCTGCTCAGATTGCTGCCTAATTAAATAAAGCCCTCAGGACTAATAAGCTCCGCTGATGATGATACAAGCAACAATGAAAAAAAACAGAGCTGTCAACAAAACGAGACAACAGCATCTCCTTCTTATTGAAACCAAAGCTCACATAGCTGAAGAAGACTTCAAGAGAACCTGATTTCCCCCACTTTTTTTTTTTTGAATCATTACAAAAGAAATGATTCACTACTCTGTCAAGTGACTAGAGAGAATACACCAATAGCCTTCGGCAATAATTGTACCTCAACTTCATTCTTTAAAAAAATTCTCATGTAGTATGGTTGACTTTTTTTGGAGTGCTCTTGCATAATTGCTTGGCATATATACTTGTTGACTTTAACTTCTTGTGTACTGGAAAAATAATGATGCAGTAAAAAAAGAATGCATACACTTTGTATTCCTTATTATGTTGATTGGAATCAATCAACATAATAAGAAATTGAAAAGGTATATTAGGTGTTTTTCAACCTGGGCGGTCATTTCCACAGTTTTTGTGTCTCATGGGGACAACATTCCCAAAGACTTGGACATGACCAAAGGGTGGGTCGCAGGAGATTTCATTTGGGTCTCCAATAAATTAGCAGCATTTTTCTAGTCTTTTATTTAACATTTATATCTGCAGGTTACATTTGGGCCACAAGACGGAGCCTGAATGTTCGTATTGTTCTGATTTCAGCCTACTTATAACATTTCCATGAAAGGCTGGCAAACACTCTGTTGGTTTAACTGATAAATGAAAAGAATGAGGTAGCCTGTTAACCCTGCCTTAATATATTTAGTTGGTCTCATTTATATAATATTAATAATAATAATTAAGCCTTTATTAGTCCCACAATGGGGAAATTACAATTCTCTGCATTTAACCCATCCCGGAGGAGCAGTGGGCTGCAATGAAGCGCCCGGGGAGCAACTTGGGGTTAGGTGTCTTGCTCAAGGACACCTCGGCATGTTGCCGGTAGAGGGGTTTGAACCACCAACCTTGTGGTTACGGGACAAGCGCTCTACCTCATGTGCCACAGCCGCCCCAAACAAGTGTATATTATTTCAACATATGCATAAAACAGAGTTGGGTTTGATCAAACATATATCCCTTCTAAACGTCTGGTTCACATTTAAGATAATACGAGGTGATGTGGAAACGGCAGTAAAAAAGTTTGGAACGTTCATTTACACAAAGATTATTCTCACAATATACAGGTTATATACAGATCAAGAATTTGATCCACTGGTCTGTCATTTTCTTAAAAAGTGGGTCCCTCAGAAATACAAGTTTGCAAATAACTGTTTTAGATAACGCTAAGCGAAAGGCAAAGAAATATAAATATATATATTTTTCTCATCCCTTCTTCAGGTGGGAGGGACCATGTACAACACGGGCCGCCACGTCTCCCTGCGATTGGACAAGGAGCATCTGGTGAACATCTCCGGAGGGCCGATGACGTACAGCCACCGCCTGGAGGAGATCCGGCTACACTTTGGCAGCGAGGACGGCCAGGGCTCCGAACACCTGCTGAACGGACAGGCCTTCTCCGGAGAGGTGCGTGCACTTTGTGTCAGCAGCAAAATGCTCGGCCGAGAGAACTGCAGTTAACACACTTTTGTCCCTATATAAAAAATAAATCACAAAATGTTATTGGTTTCCGGACAGCATTTAAGCTCTTGACAAATTGCCAGGGCTAAAACATGTGACCCTTATCAACAGCAGGCTTATCAATTTATTTTGATTAGATTAATATAAGTATAAATATTAAGATGAATAACGCTTCGGCAAGTGCTATTTTTGCCACTGCGGCACAGTGGAACAAGTTAAGATAACAAATTATCACCTTAAAGTGATGCTAATGAGTAAGCTCACAGTTGCCTACTTGCACATCCTGCAGACACTTAGCAACATTAGCATTCAAGTTGTGTTTCTGGTCACCTGGTTAGCTGTACAGGTAAGGTATAGTGGCTTTATCAGAGCTTGTATTGCTTTCGGCGAGACTAAACCACCAAAACATTAAAGGCCTCCGCTGGTTTGCTCATGCTCGCTCAATGGCCCCCCAAAGACTGATATAGATGCATTGAGGCTCCCTTTAACGTCTACATGAAACCCACCCGGCTTTCAACCAACTCCAATGTAAATCCATTCTCATCATTATTAGACTGTCAAAGAAACAGATATACTTCCCAAGAGCGCAAAAGTCCACATAGGAAGGTGGGAGTCGAGGTTGGTCATGTCAAACAGGACTTTCACCCAGGAGCTGTTTGTGTCACATATGAAACAAAGTCAAAGTTTACTTATTTCACCTTAGTTCTGTTACATGACTTCAGTATTTTACTTACGCCAGTTATGTGTCATCATTTGTAATTTGTTGTTTTGTATTTTATTGTATGAAGCGTCACTGACATGTAACTTGCTGCCGTCTTGAGAGATTTTATCTCAACTGGTTGTTAAATAGATTAAAATATATTAACATAACAAATGTACTTCTTTTAACCCAAACAACAATCTTCTCCTAAACATAATCTAATCATTTTAATTTAGAAAAGAGACTGTAGGAATGTAACAAGCACAAACTGTATGTTTCCTGTGAACACAGAAGTTTATTTAGAAATTTTGGGGGAATTTTAGTTTTGAAACGTAGGGTCAACGGCTGGTTATGCTGTGACAGTAAGTGATTAAAAGACTGATTAACAATTTGTTTTTAACTCCCTGTTGAAGGTTTTGGTACAAGAATATCAACAAATATGATACGCTGTAAAGAATAAATCATCATATAAATATAGTTTTCAATTCTGCCAGTCTAACCTTGGTGTTTCAAACTGGTTTGGATTATTGAAAGTTTGCATTTAATTAATTATGTTGGTGTCATTGTTATACTGAATGACATTTTAGTGGTGTGAAACTCTCTGAAACATTAAGCCATTATCCACATTTGAATGTAATGTTAAAGGGTACCACTCCAAATAATCTGATTATGCTTTTAAATTAAATCTTTTTTACATAATCTTTTAATTATATTTTTCTAAAAGCTTAATTGGTACTTGATGGGTGGAAACCTTGAGTCTACACTTCAAGTACCCTTTGATTTCAGCCTCTCCATCATGCAATTTGCTAATTAATTCAGTGGAGGAAAAGGTCTTTGCGCCTAAAGGAGTCAGAGTTTCTCCCAATCTGCAGAGAACTGAGTGACGTTCTAAATGAGGTTTTTTTTTCTACTCGATGCATTAGGGCTTTTTCAGCAGGAGCAAGCTTGTCTTGGAGATGACAGTTATGCGTTTAACTCCCCTCACACACATGCTCCGTTCCCACACACACACTGTCGCAATTTTAAACATTTTGACGAGCAAAACAATTAGCTTCCCCGGCTTTGATTGCTCGACTAAAATCACGAGTCGCTCATGCCGCTGCATTCCACCAGCCGCCATTAAATGAATGCCAATTTGTGTGGCAACAAAATAATTGCAGTCTTGACAGGCAAATTTATTATAATTAATGATAATCATTTGTCCTCCCTCAGAGTCCGGGAGCTGATATTCGAATCATAATAAAGCAAGTGTTTACTGCGTCCTTTGGGGTGGAGAGAGCTGTGACCCCAAGCCTGAAAGGACACTGTGTGCACATACGGACACACACACACACACACACACACACACACACACACACACACACACACACACACACACACACACACACACACACACACACACACAAACACACATAACAGTATATATCGAGGCTTGCTCCAGGGATTTCTGTTTTATTTCATTTGCCATTTCTGGGGTTAACCCTGTGTTGGAGGAGTCCTTCAGAGCCAAGTAGAGAAGCTGATATCTCAAATGTGATGTCATACTGTTGCCACGTTGCACACGATTAATTGTAGAATTAAAAAAAAAATTGCAACCAATGAACGAAGTTACCATATTTGGAATGCAGAGGAGTGAGGTTGAGACAACGTATACGGCTCTGGTAATGGCAGCAACCTGTCAATAGACTTCTATACAATCAGACTTCTTTTTGCAACCAGAGGAGTTGCCCCCTGCTGGACAGCAGAGAGAATGCAAGTATAAGACACTTCTGCATTGGCTTCACTCTGCAGAACAGGAGGCTGCCGCCTGCTAACATGAATTAATATTCCCCCTCCTGTTTGAGATTTTTTAAATTAAAGATTTGGTTTATTGATTGTCTCTGAATGAAGGACTCTGCACTCAAAGTATTAGAAGATCCTCGACATTGCAACTGTTTCAATTCGATGACGTAGCATAATTGAAATTCAGCCGTCAGCCTTCCTTGACTTTGAGGATCACCAAGTGTTGCTCGGAAGAAAATTGCTACCATTATTACATCACGGTAGGATTCTCCTAGGCCTTCTAAAGTTCCAATTGTGAAACCGAAAGAGGCACAATTGAACAGATGCAGAGAGAGACGAATCTAACGTGGACTTTTTGAAATTAAAAAGGTAATTTTACAATCAATTTCAGTTTCTTTCAATGCATTATATTTTCTTTATTTCTTTCATACTATGTTGTATGACAAAATTGAAAATTAAGTTTAAAGTGATTTAATTCAAATGCTGGCACTCACAGACTTCCATAGCATCTGGAGAAATGAATTGAAATCGGGTAATGAATGTCTGCAGTCTGAATGTCTTTGCATGCTGTATTTTTATAAATTTATTTGTGGTAAAAGATCTCATTACAGCCTCATCTCATGTCTGTATCTATTACATAAAATGTCATTTTCATGGTTAGAGTTATTGCAGTTATGACACGGAAACAGACTATTTGTGAGCACAATTATCATTTTTTATTATCAGTGTTGTTTTCATCTAAATAAATCCACATACTTGATTGACGGCATGTGGTCCAACATCTCAATGCGAGGAGTTAACAATAGGTGCTGTTTTTCAGTAGATCTGCTCAGATAGACAGATAGTTGTAGCTCTGCCAGAGTTACCAAACCACAGGGGAAAACAAGGCCAGGAAAGGCCGGTAACAGATGTGTATTTTTTTTTTTAAACATTCCCTTCTGCCATGTTCTCCTCAAACAACAGTTTCTGAGTGAAACGGCAACTAGAAAACATCCACCTCCTCCGATAGCCCACCCCAATCTTTTTTTTTTCTGAACATAACCAGCGCCCTCAAGGTCCAATAAGATGTTTCATAATCGGAAATGCAGGAAAAAAAAATCTCTCTCTTTCTCTCGTTCCCAATGGCTCCCTCTCGCCCCCATCTGCAGATTGGTGCAGAGTGGTGGCTGTGCATGTCCTTGAAACGTGAACAAAGAGAAAAAACATTGCAACTTTTTTAAAGCAAAGCATCCTTCTGAAATGGCAGCCCGTGGGAGGACGTGTGTGTGTGTGTGTGTGTGTGTGTGTGTGTGTGTGTGTGTGTGTGTGTGTGTGTGTGTGTGTGTGTGTGTGTGTGTGTGTGTGTGTGTGTGTGTGTGTGTGTGTGTGTGTGTGTGTGTGTGTGTGTGTGACTTAGCTCTCCAAAGCTTTCGTCTTTAAATCACCCCTTTATGTAGTCTTACTCATGGTGCCTTTTTTTGTGTGTTTGTGAGTTCGATTCCGTTTGATTGCACACAGCGGCCCATGGTAGTAAAATATCAAAATATATACATTAAAAAACAGCCATAAAATAAAATGCATCACCCACGTACATATCACATAAAATAAGCCTCAGATAAAATGAAAGTCATCAGCATCAACATGGAGGAATTATTCAAATTTAGCAGGATATATAGACTTTGTTAGGATTAGCTAGTTCATTGATGTTACTCAGTGCCTTATCCAATCTGCACATGCATTTGCATTCATATGATTTATTATTAGTTCCTAACATGTGAGCACAAGTATGCTAATGACCATATATGCCTATGTAAAATCCTAGCTCACACAACCACATCCTCATGGCAACAAGAGGTCCCTAAGTTCCCTAAAAACCCATCTGCGTCATTATTATACGGTCAGAGCAACTTACATAGTATAAAGATGAATGTGTCAAGCAAACACAGTACTTTCACACAGGAGACCACTGATCGCGTGTACTTATTTCACGTAACAAACGTACTTATTTCAACCCAAACCACCATTTTTTCCTAAATCAACCAAGTACTTACAAAGAAAGAGAGGAGGAAAGGCGGGGATGGAGCCCAGCTGATACCCGCTGTCTGAATTACTGCTGATTAAAACCTATTTTCCCGATCTTGCTGCTTTGAAAAAAAATCTATTAAATAACAAAGTAAAAGGGGACTTTTACTGTCGAGAATTGATTAGGTTTTATCCGCCGTTTTGTAGCCTCTCCTTTGACTGCAAAATATATCGGATCACTATCCAATCAGGCATGTCGCATTGAAGTGTGGGCAAAAGCATTTTGACACAGCTGACTTCCGTCACATTGAAATGATAAATGAAACCACAACCCTACTTACGTAAGTTAAAGATAGGTATATGGGACAAGAGCAGAGGTCTCCTGGCTGAAAGTCCCATGTTTGTTCTTTGTCTATTACGGTCACTAGAGGCAGCCATGCACATCAAATCTGACACTCGCTCAAAGCGTAGGGCCATGGACCAAGCTGCTGTATTTGAGTAGAGAGAGAGAGAGAGAGAGAGAGAGAGAGAGAGAGAGAGATGTGCGTTGGCTGGCTGTCTGCTACATTACAAAACATGCCAGTACCTGGGGGTTAATTTATGCTCTCTTTCTGTGTGTGTGTGTGTGTGTGTGTGTGTGTGTGTGTGTGTGTGTGTGTGTGTGTGTGTGTGTGTGTGTGTGTGTGTGTGTGTGTGTGTGTGTGTGTGTGTGTGTGTGTGTGTGTGTGTGTGTGTGTGTGTGCTGGCTCCCCTAGAGCTTCTTCACGGTCTTATCTGAAAATGAAACACCTTGGTCTTTTAATAAGTGCTAAAATATTCCAAATAGTATTCCTTCACCAAGTTGTTTTTACACACTCAGCCGTCCTATTATCCTGTGATAGAAAACGAGTCTTCAGAGCTTGAGTAACTGCTTTTCAAAAGGCACTCTTTAATTTATACGGTCCGATTTGACCTGTACAAAAAGCTGATACACTTTTAACATTTTTCTATGATATACTACTGCCACAAGTGTTTCGTTGGATTTCCCTTCTTCCAGGCAGCTATTGCTTCGTGTTCATTTCAGTCCCCTGTCCAGACCTGAAACTGAGGTGATCCATCACAGGGACGAATTCATCTCTTTTATCTTTGGTCAAAGTTATGTTGAAGTACAGTCACAGAGCGACTATACTAAAAATACTTGTTGGTGCGTTGAAAAACACTATGACATTGGAGTGACCTAAAAATCAACTTTAATAAAACACACACTATTCCTTTCAGCGGTTTCCATCTTTGCTTTGTTTTTTACTAACTTTGACTGAGTATAGCATGAACCAATGCCACATATTGCATCATTTGTAGCCTAAGCTTATTTGTAATGGCCAACCCTAGATGGGACTGTAGAGCATTTGTGCTAGTTAACTGGCTGCAACATTCAAACTTTTTACATTTGGCAAAGGGTCTTTAAACATACAAACAATAGGTGTTCGGATCAGTTTTTGTTTTGTTTTTACAAAAAAATCTAATCAGGCAAACAACATTATACCCATCATATTGATATGGGATTGTCTGATTAGTACTATTATTATGAACCTCCTTTAGAACCACCACAGTCCAACATTTGGTTCAAGAAAAACTAAGAATCATACAAGTTACAAGTTAAAACCCAATCAACTTCCAGACGAGGGAACCAGTGCAAAAAATGCTGACTCATTGGGTTTTAGTTCTCATTCCTGCTCCACTGTATTTCTGTCTTTTTAACAACAGTAGACCATGATAAAGAAAAGAAAAAAAGACATTATGAAATTGCTCTACAGACTTTCTATTCTATCATTTTCATTCACTTTCCACCAACATGCGCTCAAACCATGCAGTCCGGGAACTGATTGAAAAGCAAACACCACCGAGCAGCTGTTGCCTTAATGACCTTTTATTTACCCATTATCACCCATTATCCGGATCATCTGATGAAACAACATGATGATGGACAAAACAAATGGTATTACACCCAATAAATTGAAGGGTTGGTCCCTGCAAACTGAAGGAGATGCCGCTCACTGCTAAAGAGAGGATCTGGCTATATTTAATACAAATCACGTTAAGTGTTTGAGAGGGATTCGCCATAGGCAGCTGTTCCAAACATTTTAAACCCCCATCAATCAGACCAATCACCTCGTCCTCTTTGAAACACAGTCGCACGCACCACAAATCACATTGAGCTAATATCACTGCGGCAGATTAGCGGTCACGGAGCTTTTTTGGGGAGCTTGTTCTGTTTTATTTTCTCTTCCTCCCCCAATTATCATTAATCGCTATTCACATCACGTTTCTCCCGCATCTGCACCGTCGCGGTCCTAATTGTGCTGGATCTTAGATGTAGATCGGAATGGAACATCACCGCACGCCTGAAGACGACAAACACGCTGATATAAACATGAATGAGAGAAGCCAACTAAATTTGGTATTATGTTCAATTGCCAGTGTAGCATGGAGTATAAACACAGATGACATATAGGTGATTTCAAGTGCTCTGGCAGGGTTCTCTCGTGCCAAGGCTCAAATAAAATAAGAGTGTGATTGTTGAGGGTTGTATCAGGGCCTCGTCCGTTTGTTAGTTTTACGGATCCACGCTCCAGTTAATCTGAAGGAGGAGGTGACGGATGGATGGACGTTGAGATGGAGAGGATCATTTCCAGCCCAGCACTTTTACGCCCCCCTCTCACCGTTAGCCGAGCAGCCTCTCTCCCGCTATCAACTTGCTGTCTTCATATTTTCCTAAACCCTGGGCCCGGCCAGCCATCATGCCATAAAGACGCTGTCATGACCCCCCAGCCAACACGCACACACATACACAAACACTCCAGAATGCGAGCCAACCAAGCAGAAGTGACCCTTTCATACCCAATTCAGCGTCTTCTCAAACCATTTCCGCTCAGTGTGGCTTCATTGCAGGTTTAGCTGACGGAAATCCCTGAAGCCTTAAAAGTGGTGGCACTGCCCAATGGAGCTGCCATCACAGTGAAGAGCCATTAGTGTCGCTTTCAATGGGAAGTTTGTTGCGGCGATGTTGATCATTTTAGTTTTGGATGCTTTTCCGTGGAAGCAAGCATGAAAATTGTATTTCACACATAAAACCCATTTGATACCAACAGAATGTTCCAATGACCATCAACATAGCTGATAAACCTTTAGAAATATGTTTTTTTATTTTTTTAGGTTTCTATGTCAATCTATAGCTTCAAAGTGGTGTTCCCTGTGTATTCAAATACAAAACGTTAACATTTTGGTCAAAGTATGTATGTTTTATTGTCTAAATTGTATTTTACCAAGCCTTTCTTGAAACATTTTTCTACGTGACCGGACTTAGGTTTCTGCATAATGAGGCTGCTACGTATTAAGCACTATACATGTATCCATAGTCAGTGTGTTACCTACAGTTACTTAAACTTTAAAAATCTCAGTAACACAAACTAACCAGTCGATGGAGGCAGGATAGATCAGAAGCCCCCGTGTTCTGCAAGATAAAATTACTGTTGTTGAAGGTAACCACTTCAATTTGGCAAGAATGGCAGGATGGTTAAGCGGTAATACATTTCTAAATATAGTTTACACTTAAACTGGTATTTACCTCGCCCCTGGCTCATTTTACGTTGTCTGAATTTCCAAGCTAATCTGTATATCAGTGTCTTAACACAGCTGAGAGTCTACAGCTATACTCTGTGAGGCTGTACTTTGAGCTCAATGCTACCATTGGCATGCTAACATGCTCAATGACAATGTTAGCATGTTCTTCATCTTAGTTGAGCATAATGGCATGGCACCAATTGGTAATACGTACTAAGAAAGAGTACTGAGGCTGATGCAATACATGAATTTCATCCCAAAAATGTCTTACAATCCATCCAATAGTTAAGATATAGAACTCAAAACCACAAAATGTCGTCTACATGGTCTCATGATTATATGAAGTGCTTTTAAACCAGGATGCAACCTCCAGTTCTGAAAAGTTAAGCCAATGCAGAAGTGTCATAAACTTGTTTTCTCTCTACTGGCCATCAAGGGGCAACTCATTGCACAATTGTATCGAAGCCTATGGGGAAATTATCCTACTTCTCTATTGATTTATGACCTCAGTAAACATTGTGAACATGAGTTTATGGTCTCAAACAGTTTCAAGTCGTCTTAATTACAGCATGATGTTCATTGAGTAAATTATGGTCCCTTTTAGAGTAAAATACACCATAAAGCAGGGCAGGCTACATTGTGATTGACAGGTCGCTACCGCTACCAGAGCTGTATAAGGCTTATCTACGTCACTCCTCCGCATTCCAAATATGGTCGCCTCTTTTCACTGGTTGCAAAAAAGCAAAGATGGCCACGGACAAAACGGACAAAATGCAAACCTCTAGGTTATATAATGGCAGTCCACAAACCAATGGGTGATGTCATGACGACTACGTCCACTTTTTATATATAGTCTACGTTTTTAACTTTGTGGTAACTGTCATGCCCTATTCTATAATAAAATCTATAACAATATAATATAATAATGTCTGCGTCTCTGCCATCATCACAATCTGTCCAGAAGGCACCAGGAACAGAGTGCTATGGCTGAATCTTAAAGGATTGCACCTGTTAGATGGGTGGAGGTGTGACTGTATTCAGTAGTTAGTGTGAGTCTGTGTTTGAACACAGGGCCACTGTGATAAATGATGTAGTGCTGCAGGCTCACAGGCCTGGCCAACATTCAGAACCTCTTCTCTCTTGGTCTTTCTTCAACCGTTTCTGTATCTAATTACCACCTCTATTTCCACTCTTGTTTGCTTTGCATCTTGCTCTTTTTTATTCCTATCTCCATTTGGCAAACAGTCCCACTTTATTATGGCCCACTCTGGCCTTTTATTGCCCACCAGCAGCAAACTTTGTACAATTTGTCATTGAGGGAGTGCGGATGAGTTCTTTTGGCTGCCTCTGCCGCTCTCACCTAAAAATCTAATCAGATCAACGTAGGGCTCTAATCACTTCCTCCCTCCGCTTGATTGCATTTATAGACGTTCTGTCGCTCTGTGCTCCCCCAATCGAGCTTTTCATAATTACTCTCCTCTTACATTTGTTTATTTATATCTTTCAGTACAGTATGCATGCCAAGCCCTTTCTCAATGACTAAGGATGAGAAGTTTATGGAGGTGGGGAGAGAAAGCATGAGAGCCTTTGGGAAGGATCTGAAAATCATTAAGGCCATTTTGTGCTTGAAATAAGTGCTTCACTGCCTTTATATTCATAGCAGTTCATTGTGTTTATTACTATTAAAATATAGAAGTACCAGAGCCTAAAGGCAATGCTTCAGAAGCTTTGGGTTGTTATAGTTGAATGTAAGTTTTGCTGATTAATGTAATGAGAAGTGGTAAGGTCATAATTTTGGTTCCCATTATTCAAAAATCAAACATCAACTGTAAAGGTGGCAGGTGGTTTTATGATCATAATCAACACAATCATAATCCATAATTACTACTAATCACTACTACACTACTGTCTGTCATTCATGCGTTAATATGAATCCCACTGCTCCTCGTGGCAAGACCCACCCTGTGCAGCATTCAGGCGCTTGGATTGGCGTCCATTCTCGCCACGGTACTGGTAATCTGATTTGTTCGGGTCCTATGCCCTGACCAATGTGCTATCCTGGCCCTAACTACTCGAGGTCAATGCCTAACCAATCGTCCCAACGAGCTACGCCGGACGGGTCCTGCCAAGAAGAGCAGTGGCATTCATAATGACAAGGAATCAATGACTTCCTGTCTCCATAAAGCCAGATTTTCATGAAGTGGGTCGATCATGAGCCCTAACACCCGTATACCAGTATAAGGTGTCTCTACGTCAGTTCCTCCATAGTGCGAATATGGATACTTCTGTTGTCCGAACTCTAATATACCTCCTTTTTTTCAACTTTCTACCATGGACTTAATAATAAAGGAATAAAATAAACACCGAAAAACAATCTTTAAAAAAATAAATGTATGGATCTAGTCATCTGTGCTTGCTTTGAACTTCCTATTCATGAGCTTTTTGTCAAAAAAAAAATTTAGCTCCTCTTTCAGCAGTCCTCTTTTACGAGTTGGAAGTTGAGCCGCACCGCCTGCCCACGTCCAAACATCATTAAAAGGCAGGAATATTGAACAGCTGGAGTGGATGAAGCATCTGCCTCAGTGAACATTAACCTCATGCAGGGAGATGGTTTAGCTGCGCTCTCACCTCAGCCTGTGAGAGAACGCTGGCTTTGTATCAAATGATGACAGAATCCTCGCCTCTTTATGCCCCTCTTATTATCTCTGTCCGCATCTACGCCGAGTATAAAAAAGTTCCGAACACCACCTCCTTCCATTACACAGAGTGTGTCTATGAATCCATGGGAGAGACCTGATCCCGAATTGATTTTCCCTTTCAAATATTCTGACATGATGTAGCAGGGAGAAAAGATTTAGGTGTATTTTGTACTCAATGTGGAGATCAACTTTCTGCCTCACTGTCATAATGTTCAAGGTGCAATGTGTCAGACCTGGCCACATGCTCCAAACAAATGGCGGTCAGCATTTCGCCTTTACTACTGGGTTCATACTATCTGAATTTACAGTAAAAAAGCCTATTAACTATTACCTAACAGCAGAGAGAGAATACGAATAAATCGACCAAACTCCTAAAACTTTGAGAACCGGTCAAAATAACACATTTTATAATCTAAGCATCGGTTTACAGTTTACGTTAGCCATCTGTGTGTAAACTGTGCTACTAACCAGGGGCTGTACATTCTGTGTACGCTATTATTTGTATTATTTGCTAGAGTTAACCGCTAATTGAACGTCTGAGTCACGGCTAGCCAGTTAGCATGATCATTTCAGTATGTCTTCACATACTGTGGATAATGTTGGTTCATTTATTTAAAGTTTTAGACTAAAAGTATGGCCACATTTTACATTTTGTGCTTTCAGAATGTCTGGCCAGATCATGATCTGTTTTTCTCTATGTTCCAGGTTCAACTGATTCACTACAACCATGAGCTGTACACAAATTATACAGAAGCTGCTAAAAGCCCCAATGGATTGGTCATAGTGTCCATATTCATGAAGGTAAGTCTCATAAATGCGTTTAATTACCTCCTGCCTGTCAGTGTGTAGGCTGTTCTCACTCAAAAGTAGTCTTTTTTTCTTTTTTAATTTACTTGTCATGACCCAGCAGCTGCAATGGTGACATTTTGTAACGGGTTATAGCTTGGAAATCCAACAGAATACTGAAACATTTTCTATAGATATTGAATTTCAGTCACTAGCTACAATGCTTGTGTAAGGAAAATTATATATATATATATATATAGACCAGACTCAATTTAAGGTGGACTAACTGTTTATTCAAGTGTTTCTGTGTAGAAACACTGATGTGATCAAATACATGTCAGGCTGTAAAAACATACAAAACAGCATTTATATTAAAGTTGATAACCCTTTTAAACCCACATTTTGTAGTGTCATAACGCGCAATCTACCTCGTCATAGGTCAGTTAAACTAGAACAAACAATTCATACATGTCCTGCTGGATTCAACACTACCCTTGTGGTGAATTATACAAATCAAATTAAAAAGACATTTTGCTTCATAATCATCACATTTAGATGTTTACTTCAGTATCAGAAGTAATCCAGGTTATATTGTCTGCATATGAATTTTAGGAGTAAAGAAGAGTAAGAAAGTAAGAAATAATCAAGCGGGGCTCAGGTGCAGCCCAAAGCTAACTGGCTGACTCCATGGCAACATCACACTTTAGGTATGCATGACTCGAAGTATGATGGGAAACCAAGCGGCAAAAACTCACTTTCCTGAGGAGCGAAAATGATCTGAGTATTTGCTGGCATAAAAAAAAGGACAAGAAAAAAGAAAAACAATAGGCCATTTTGACAGCAGACATTTTGACTTGTCATAACAGCACTGGTGTTACTAAAACATTAACAATGGCTCTGTCACTGCTTTTCCAGTTATGACATGTCTGCTGTGAAAAGGTCCACTGAAGAAGCTAAATGGAACCAGACATCATTTACTTTATTGTTTACACGTTATCCTATTGTGACTTGTCAAAATGTCTTATAACTTGAAATTTCATGAAAACGTACACGTTTTACAAATTAGTATATTAATTTAACCATACTTATTCATGACATAAGTATGGTTATGTGACAGATTCTCTCCTACACATAGTCCAAGGCACGTCTCATATTCAGCCATGGAACCAAATGGGCTGGCTCTTGAGCGTTATATTGTTTGTCAATTGATTACAACAGATGTAAGCTTTTACATTGCTTCTATGACAGAGAAACAGTTTGTTGCACAGGGGTTAAAATTGTGAAATGGTTGCGGTTAATGTTGTAGCACGTGGTTAATGTGTGAAAAGGTTGCGGTTAACGTTTTGGCATGTGATTAACGTAAAAGGTCGGGGTTGATGTAGCACGTGTTTTAAGTAATGAAGCGGTCACGGTTTATGTTGTAAGTGCCTAATTAATGTTGTAAAACAGTAGCGTTAATGTTGTAGCACGTGGTTATCGTTGTGAAACACACGTTGTTTACATTGTAGCACTTGGTTGACGTGAAAAAAGTTGCGGTTAAAGTTGTAACACTTGGTTATTGTTGGGAAACGATTTTGTTTAACGTTAAGCAGTCACGGTAAAGATTGTAGCAGGTGGTTAACGTTGTGAAACGGTCACAGTTAAACGGTTGTGGCTTTACAAGCTAACGATTATTGTGAAATGATTTCGTTGACGTTTGAATATGTTGTTAGCATTGTAAAACAGTGGCGGTTTACACATTCTGGGCCAATTTTAGATGATGGTGCAGACTAGTCTCATGTGACTTCCAAGTGATTAACGTGACTTGAGACTCACGTGATAAAATGTTCACATTTACTTTAAGATTTTCATGGGACATGAACAGCTGTGTCCTGGACCAAAGTCCTGTGTATGTTTGATCTACTTCCACTGCTTCCTGCCCTTTACTGACTTCCTCGCTCTTTATACTATGTCAGTTTCTCTTAGCATCCAATAAGAAGGCAGATGGGTTTACATTGGAGTTTGTTGAAAGCCTGTTGTGTCTCATACAGATGCTAATAATTGCCTTGTGCATTGGTTTAAAGACGCCAAGGGCTACCGCCCAAGAGTCGGTATTTGCCTTGGGAGTGAGAACAGGCTGTGTTTGTGTCTAGTAGCTGCATATTGGTTTAAAAGAGATCTGTCAGGAGCTAAATTATCCTTCAGCATGACAGCGTCAGTGCTCCCACCCCTCCACTCTCCTGCTCCTGCTGTGTCTTCGGCTGAAATCTTCTAAATGTTCAACTCAAGATCTCACAAACAATTAGCAATCCAATTATCCTGCAGGGAGAAACAATGTGCTCCTTGGCTCAGTGTCAGTGGTGGTGGCGGTGCTCTCCTGTCTCTTTGTTGTGTATGAGAGGTCGCCATCTATAATGAGAGGCTCAGAGATCAGAGAGGCAGCTGACGTCCTCGGCACCGTGAGTACTAAGGCTGAAAAGTTCAGCTGCTAACTGCTAATTAGCTCCCCAATGTCAATGGGACCGTCATTTAGTCTTGAAGAGACAGAGGAAACGCTGACCTAGGTCAACTCTCCTTGACTCAACCCTCCAACCAGCAGCAGAGTCTATCGGAGGACGTGTGAGAGAGGAGCTAAGCTCTGGATGTGGAGTGCTGCAGGTGTTCTCTGGGTACACGACAGCCGGGGCATATGGCTCTGAAACCGCAGTTCTGTTAAGCTTAGCTGTCAAAGGAAAATAAGATATTGTAATGATACTTATTATAATGGTTTGCTATTTAGAAAAATAACCACACATAGTATGAACACAATAGAATAGTGAAGTCAGGAGAATTTTTCAGCGACCATGGTTTCAGGAAATGATAGTTAATTTGCTAGCTAAACATTAGCTTCAGATTTGTTGCAATCTGATAATACACTCAGTTAAATCACTTTACTCTCACATTCTGGGCCAATGTTAGGTGATTGTGCTGTGCTTTGTTCCCAACTGCAGTGACAAAGAGTTCTGACTTGCTGAGCTCTGATTCTAGCCTCTGGCTGGCTTCTTCACTATAGCTTAAGCAGCTAAGGGTCATTGGTACCGAGGCATTTATAGCCATACCAAAAGACACATGATTTGCTTCAGAAGCAAAGTAGAAATTATTAAAACAAATGCGCAAACAGACTCCAGTGTTCCATGTTGAAGAATTATGAGATTAACCTTAAAAGGTTTAGGCAACAAAACAAGTTGTTTGGGGTTAAAAAATAGATCATGGTTTAATTATGCAAGAACGTAAATAACAATGTAACTAGCGTAAATATATAACAACCAGCCTAAGCAGACTTTATAAGGTCACATGCAACCAATATTATGCGACAAGTGTAAACCTTTGCTTTTGGTTTCCCACAGGACTCGAACAGCGGTCTCCTCTTTGACTTTCTCGCTCTTTGTTAACCTTTTTTATATTTTACCAGCTAACTTTCAATAATGGCGCATCCATTTAATATGTAATTTGCTCTGCCCCAATGCAAAATCGTCCACAATTATTCATGGTTTGAAGAAACGTAAAATGACAACTTCTTGGCCAGTTGGCTGTTCTTAAACCGGCCTAATTATCCACATATCAGACTCTTTGATAGTAGGAGACAGGTGGTAATTAGCCACATCTTTTTTTAGAGTAAAAGCTTGTTTTTCCTGCTGTTCAGTGACTAAAGCTTTCCAAGGCCTAGTCAGATACAAAATCCTATTGCTGTGAGTCAGAATGCCGGGGAAGGGCCCCCATTCTAGGCGTGGAGTCGTGTGTGATTACAGCTACGTGGGGACCACAGTGGAACACAGACCCATGATAGAGAGACACGGCGGGATGGGCTTTTGAGTGAAAGCAAGGCCATTCCACTCACTTATTCACTCATTTGATTGTCGATTGATGTAACGGCAAGAAATATTTGAATCTTCAATGCGTTTCTCGTCGTTACCTTGTGTCTATTAACATTATGGTGCTACGTCTGTACTTTTCTCACACCATTTCTGGAATGGGAGAAACTGAATGACTGAAACCCCGAGGGGCGAGACGAGCACATCTCTTTTTAATCACTTGGCTGAAAGACGTCTCGACAATTAGAGTTGTGAAGTCCAACGAGCATGAGTGAGGGAAAGATGGAGTGGAGAGGAAGGCAGAGAGGAGTCGATAGAAGGGCGTGGGAGTGGACACGAAGTGTGTGGTGCTTCCTTCAGCAATTAGCAAGCATGTCTCAGAATTAGGAGTGAGAGGTACTGATAATGGAGTTGGTCAAGCAGAGTAAGAGTGGAGTTAGGAATTAAAAGTGTCTCTACAGCTATTTAGGGCAGTTAATGGGCTGCAGTTTCAGTCTCTGTGGTCTATGACAGAGATCCTAGAATCATCATGGTGGCTAGGTTTGACAAGAAATGTTTGCTATATTTTACCTAGCCCAGTATCCTAAATATTTCTCCCATATTGGAAGATTCAACACGTAGTGATTCACGTTCAGGGCAAAAGGGGTCACCGAAATTGCTGCCCAATAACGAAATCAATGGTTTCCATCCAGCCCGACGACCTATCATAACCTTAACCATTCAAGGTCATGTCTAAACTATCTCACGAGAGCTTCACAGATTGAAGGTTACCATCTAGCCCGACAACCTATCCTAACCTTAACCAGTCAAGGTCAATACCAAACCTCAACCATCCCCCAAGAGTTCTAGCCCAACAACATATCCTTACGTTAGCCATTTGAGGTCATGCCTAATTTCAACTGTCTTGCAAGACTTTTACAAATCAAGAGTTACCATCTAGCCAGACGACCTATCCTAACCTTAACCATTCAAGGTAATGGCCTAACCTTAACTATCTCACAAGAGTTTCACAAACAGAGGGTTGCCATCCAGCCAAACGACCTATCCTAACCTTAACAACTAAAGGTCAATGCAAAACCTCAACTATCTCACAAGAGTTTCACAAACAGAGGGTTACCATCCAGCCAAACGACCTATCCTAACCTTAACAACTAAAGGTCAATGCAAAACCTCAACTATCTCACAAGAGTTTCAAAAATTGAGGGTTACCCTCTAGCCGGACTACATATCCTTACGTTAGCCATTTGAGGTCATGCGTAACCTAAACCATCTCACAAAACTTTCACAAAATGAGGGTGACCATTCCAGCCAGACGACCTATCATAATCTAAACCATTCAAAGTCAATGCCTAACCTCAAATAACTGAAGAGAGTTTCGATAAAGAAGGGTTTCCATTTAGCCCGACGACCTATACTAACAAGGTTATTGCCTAACCACAACTATCTCGAGTTTCACAAATGGAGGGTTACCATCTAGACAGGACCAGCATGCAGTGCCATTGCAGGAAGTAGTTTGTCCTTACCTATGAAGCAAGGTGGACAGTAAGGGTGTGGAGGTCAGGGTGTTGGATTGGTGACAATCTGAAGTAAAAAGTGAGTCTGACTTTATTGCAGGAGAACTGAGTTTGTGTACTGTCTCTAACCTGTGATGAACCTGTTATTACAATTTGTAATCACAATCTTTCCATAACCTTGACCATAAGTTTTAACTAACTCTAACAAGGTTCCTAGTCACTTACTTGCACTAGCCACAATCTTTCCCCAACCTTAGTGTGGTTGACAAGTACGCATATTATATAAAGCAATAATTTTACAAATCCAACTTCATAATGTGATTCAATTCAGCTGATTTGCATTTAAGTAGACTTAATATAATCTTCTGGGTGAAAGCAGGCTGCAAAGTGATTTCTATCATCACTGACTGTTGTTGACTGATGTTTTTGATGTTTGTCATTAGCAGCATGTGTTTCCAGGACAACTAATGGAAAATCCACACAATAAACAGTTCCCAACCAATTATACAATAGAGCAGTTGGCGCGCTACTGTGCCGTTAGGCTCCTTCCATTGTCACTTCCGCCTTTTCGCCAATTATCTGCACACTTATATTGCTTGCTCTTAACAGCCTTAGTGTCCTAACACCCTGGGCGGCTGTTCGAAGGAAATGTACCCTCAATGCTTACCTGCTTTTCTTTCAAGAGTCGGGAAACTGTAAATTGTGTGTTCAACAGGTTATATAAGTATGCAGAAAAGCCATTTGTACATCGGTGAGCCAGATGGACATGAATTTGGTTTAGTTTTTTAGTCTAAGAGATCTAAGAGAAATTGCCTCTCCCTTGATATTTTTTTTTGCCAATGAACATAATCCAGGTTGCATTTCCTTTTCCCTCAATGTGTATTTGGAAATATTAGTCTTTACACATCGCCTTAAAGTGTAGATTGTATCTGCCCACATAATTGTTGCATGTGGATTCAAGATGCAATTGCATTTACATTTGTGTTGAATGCGTATCTGACCACATCCGGAGTTGGTTTGGCTGATCGGATCACAATCTGTCCTTAATGCATTTTGGGCGCATTTACACCTGTACCTTCTTGTTGTCAAGCACTATCGGATTGAAATTCGATCACCGAAAAAACATTTCTTTGAATGCAAGAAATAAAACGGATAAATGCTATTGCTAGGAGATAGAGTTAAATGAAAAGAAATAAAAAGGATTGTAACAATTTAAATTCTTGAAAACAAGGAAGATGACCCAAATCCAGACACAACAGCAGAGCAAGTAGACAGTGATCAGAAAAGGTAGCTGGCAGGCGGGCACAGTGTCCAAAAGAACAGGGAGGAATAGGAAACAGCTGGACTACAATGGCAATATGACAACATTGACAATCTGGTAGAAGGGAGATTGATACTATCGGCTTAATGTGGGAACACAGGACAAGCTTGATTTCGGGGGGAAGAAAGGGAGGCAGCTCAGGTGTGTGTGAAGGAAATATTTCAAGAATCAAGCTGTTTAGCCAAATCTATTAGTAAATGCGTTTGATTTGCAGAATGCAATTATTTGAAAATGTATATTTAATATGAAACTGTGAATATTCCTGGCAGTAGTAACGACGCAATATATAGCTGTGGGGAGTGAAAGATAACATGTTTCAGGGTCACTGTCAATGATCTCGTCACATTCAGCCCTGATAGACTAAAACTTGTTTTCCTAGTTAGCACTAGAATACCGTGTATATTCTAATTAAGAAGATTTATTCTTTTTTTGTCATGGCAGCAGTGTGTGTCTGTGAGCTGATCTTAATGGTTTCTTGAAAACAGTGGGAGCCATTTTTTTCCAGAAGGCAAAGCAGCAGTGAAAGAGAGTCTAGGAGCGTCTAGCTGTGCAAAATACATCAGTGGGTTCAGACATTTCATGGGCATCAAAGTTGGTAGATTAAAAATGCACTTGCATTATCCTTTAAAGTACTGAACTGGGTAGATTAAATTTAGTGGCATTTTAGATTTAACCTCACCTTTTTTTCCTCTACTCTGTCTTTTAATCCAGATTGCTGAGACATCAAACTCATTCCTGAATCGAATGCTGAACAGAGACACCATCACAAGAATAACATACAAAAGTAAGTGTCCATGTGAAGTAAGTAACATCTGTAATAATTCATCTTTAAACACCAAGTAACGCTTCCCTAAGACTTGTCCCTTTTCTTGTAGCTGGACCATTTTTCGCATGACATGGCACAGTGTACAAAGCTACAGATTAGTTTACTAGCTAGCTAGTTGGTTAATTGAGTTAACCTTAGCTTCATAAGTCATTTGGAAGATGTTTTTAATGTCTCAAGCTGGTTCATTTTAAAAACAGTACCCCACAAAAATGGGTCTCAAAGTGGCCAGTGATGCAGAAATGTTTAATTATTTAATTTTTTATCACATATGTACACAAATGCTAACACAAAGCCACATATACACCATCCAAAGAGAATTATTTATTTATAATAATAATATAACAGAGCTCCTCTTCTCATGCAGGGAGGATCAGAGAAGATTTTCTTTTTCATGGGGATTTTCTCGAATTAAGCCAATCAAGCTTATTTATTTAATTCTTTGTTCTTTTGATTAATACTGTTTACACGAGGCAGTATTTAACAGTGATGCAGAGCACAGCTAAACAAGTATTAAAGCCTCAGTGGTCCACCACAGCGTGACCTCATTATAATGGACAGTCCATTTGTCAACAGAGGCCCGACAGATGACAAGTTATTGAGAGCGTGTTACTGGAGTGTGAAGAGGGAGAGAGAGAGAGTTTCTGTCTGTCTAATTAGCATCCTGACAGTGGAGACAGTTTGGATGAAAGAGGTTTTGTGCTGCAACACCAACAGCCTGTCATTCACAGAACACTAAATGATATGTGAAATAAGAAGTGAGGAATTCTGAAAGATGTGCTCATTGCTTGATGAGTATTGGAGGGGTTGAGTTTACAGCCCGTATAAAATGGACTCATAGCCTCCCGGGAAAACATGTTCATACCTTTATTTACGGGAAACTATATAAAAGGATGTATTAAAGTTATACACGTAGCAACATTACAAAGAACATTTTAACCACTTAAAGTGGAAACAATGTGACTAGAATAATTTAAGCTCAATAGTTTTCTGTCCGGCAGATGACTTTCCTTATATTTTCCCCAGGAGTTGGTGGAGACTAAAACAGAGCAAAAAGAGAGTGAATATTCGTATAGAATCTGTACAACATTACTTCATGCCTCCCCCCCCAAATAAGTAATCTGCTTACAAAAAGACTCAGTTCTTTTCCCTTTTTTGATGTTTTTGTGAAACTTACAACTTCTGTACACATTAAAACTACTGGACAGAGTACATCCACATTAAAAGGCTCCTCTTGTTTTTGTTTTCTGCCTTCCTTTCTGCAGATGACGCGTATCTACTGACTAACCTGAACATAGAGGAGATTTACCCAGAGACGATTAGTTTTATCACATACGAGGGATCGATGACCATCCCCCCATGCTTTGAGACCGCCACATGGATCCTGATGAACAAGCCGGTGTACCTCACACGCATGCAGGTGAGCCTCAGCCGAAACACTATGAATTGTCTGTCCCAGCCCAGAATTCTCTCTCTTACTATTGTTCCGCATGTGACACATGTCACCCCAACACTGATGCTTTTACTCCCAACACTTTTCTTTGTCTAATCTTCCATATAGTCCCACACGGGAAAATAATGCAGTGGATCAAAATGCCTGGCTCACATCTCCGTGATGCTATGGCCAACTTTTAACAGGCTTCTTTTTTCTCTCTTCCCCGTCTCTTGTCTTCATCTCAGATGCACTCCTTGCGGCTGCTGAGCCAGAACCAGCCGTCTCAGATCTTCCTGAGCATGAGCGACAACGTTCGCCCGGTCCAGCCGCTGAACAACCGCTGCATCCGCACCAACATCAACTTCAGTGTGCAGGGCAAAGACTGCCCCAACAACAGGGCTCAGAAGCTCCAATACCGAGGTAGAAACAATGACCTTGATTCAACCCATGTCTTGTCATCGCCCCATCTCCATCTTCTGACATTACTGTTGTCATACATTTGATTTTCCTATGTAACGGTTTGTATGATGTCTGACAAAAAGTTACTCCTCATTTTTGACGCCTTTTACCCACGAAAGACAGCACTAGTGTCAATTTCCACATGTTACGTGCATACGGTCGTTTCAAAATAAACCTCTGTCTTCACAGGAAACAACTCAATTTAGATAAGGCAACAAACCTACTTAGTTGGGGTTAGGAACGTTTTGTTAAATACTTAGGTTACAAAACAAAACAACATAGTAAGGTTTAGGAAAAGATAGTTGTTACGGAAGTACCGATTCTGAAGTACGCAAATAACCTGAAGAATAAATAAACACATAAACATAACAAACAGCGGTCTCCTGGCCAAAAGATCGCTGTTTGTTGGACCCATCCATCTACCTTCCTCCCGCCGTTTGTGGGTTTTCGTGGTCTTTCTACTTCTTCTAGTCCCTTCTTCATGATTAAGTGCATAACATACAAAATTACTTCTTTGAATATCTACAATATTTTTAAAGGGCCCCATTGGGGTGAGAAACATGCAGTCAGTAGTAGTGGACAGTAGCCAGTCGATCAGGAAGGCTGTAAAAAAGCCAACAAGAACTTCAGTTTGGTTCACACTTTATATCGCATCTTGATGATAGAAAAGTCACAACAACAGGGAATGCTAAGGTGTTACCATGGTAATCACAATAAATGCGGTCTTGGTAATTACAATAAATGTTTCCAATGTTTTACCCCCTTATTCTCTTGCTACTGCTGAGTTGCAATGTAAGAGTTAAACCAAAGACCGCTCCGACGTGATTGGTCAATACTCCTCGGACTACAATATACTTCAGATTCCCAAATCTTGTCCGGTTGCTGACAGATTCTGCATAAATATGCAGAATCTGCTGAGATCTGTCATCCACGTAGATTCCACCAGATTGTTGCTTGACCCACGCCCTTTGTTATAATTAATTAAATTAATGTCAGATTTAAGTGCAGGGCTGATGGTTGACATCATTTAGACTGCAGATGGATGTTCTAAAGAGAAAGAGGGACAGAGAACAGACAGCAGAATGTCAGATGGCCGGACAGTCAGAACACCTGTTTGGCCCCCACTGATGGATCTGGCGGAATCGGGATGCTGAAAACTGGCTTGTCACAGCTCACTGCAACCCAGGGAGGTGTTGCCGCAGTCCGTCATCTCTCCTCCTCTATTTCAGCCAATATATATCTGGGCAGCTGCCGCACAGAATGCTGAATATCATCCCCGAAGCATAAATAGGCTACAGGCAAGAGGTAGCCCCGCTCCCTGCTAATCATTGTGTTACTTATTTATTTATCTTGCTCAAGACGTACCGTACCGTGCTGTGGCCCGACACACAAACACACCATGATTGCCTTTCTGTCTGCATCTCTCCCTCATTCTCCCCTCTGTTCTGCTCTACTCAACCTGCCCTCTTATTCCGTGCAGCGGCCGTGGAGATGTCAATCCTCCCCGCTCGCCTCAGACTCTCGTGATCCTGAAAACAAATCACCAGGGAACCTCGGAGCAAAACCCCCTAAAAAAACACTAAGACCTGCTTATTTAAATGTTCAGAGAATTAAAGACCTTCAAGAGAAACTAGGAAGGTGTGAGTGTGTCGGGGGGGGGTCTCATTAAAAGGGAAAATACATCTCTTTGGTGATTTGTATAAGGTCAGCCTTTAGAGCAGAGGCAACACTCCTCCCCTCCCTAGAGAGGTGATCTGAAGGGGAAAGCCGGGATGCTTGGGAGCTAATCATGCGGTGCATGTGTGTTTACTCTTTAATTTTCAGCTAATGAAAGGAAATGTGATTATGATAATACTCCAATAAATCTCTTATTTCACATAACAGCGAGACACCTTATTTTAATCACATTACAATGTTTGCTTTTGTTCTTGGCGCATGCTCACTTCGGTTATAGTTTTCCTTCAAGGCCGCCACTCCTTTTAAACAGTATGTTTTTCGCTAAAGATGAAATATGGTTTTGAGGGTGGAGGGGTTGGGTGGGAATAATGCCGAAGAACAGCTGAACTGTGGAGAGTGCTGCATATATAAATCAGTATTCTCACTCCTGTCCTTCTCCTCTCTTCCAGTGAACGAGTGGTTGCTAAAGTAGCCTCCCTTGGATGAGCATGGAGACGGGTGTCGGGAGCGACGGAGAGAGCGGGAAGAGGGGTGAGGAGGAAGGGAGGACGGAGGAGGAGGGAGAGAGATGTGAAACGGGGCTAAAGGCTGCATCTCATCCCAGATTACTTCATGGCATTGTATAAAGAACAACACCGGACATTGTACCGATTAAGGAACTTTGTATCGCGAGCGAAGAGACTCTTCTTTTCATACATCGAGAACAGTTTGAACCCCTTGGATCTAGCACAAGCTAACAAGCCCTTTCCCCCCACACACTGTTCAACTATAACTATACGGACATTTTGATACCAAAACTTTTTGGGGGAGAAAACCAAAAGAAGACACTTGGAAACAAAGTTTAAAAAAAAGAAAAAAAAACAGGGAAGCATTTATTTGATAGCCTCCCAACCAATAGGTAACGTTGGGACTTTAAAGCCTTTGTACATAAAAAATGTTGCTGACAGTGGGAAAATGAGTCACTGCCCCCATCCTTCCGGTCAAGATGAAGTGGTCGACGTGCAGTCCCACGCAGACATTTCATTACCCACAAGGCATGCTATCAGCAAAACCGACGAGAGGAAACACAGCCTTACTGTACCTTGTCATTTTTTCCAAAACTAGTCATGTCACAGGAGACGAGCAAATACTTACAGGCTTTCCCCACGGCCTCAGAACAACCAGTGTCTTGGCCTCGTTTGTACATATTATAATTATCAATAATGCAGAAAAATGAATATGTAAAGAAAAGTTATGAATCAACATTCAAAAGATATATTAAGACGATTTAAAAAAACAAAAGAAAAAAACAAGTTGAGAATTTTAAAAAGCTTGGCGCACTTTGAATTCCTGAGCGGTTCTCAGTCTGAGCTGATGCCTTTTTTCTGTTTTATTGTTTACAATGGTCATACACTGTGTTTGAGTAATGTTATCAGCCCAATAAATGTGTCTGGAAAGTTCACTTTGGCGAAACGCTTCACTATATGAGGATTGTACCTGTACCTGTTTTTGTACTGTTCCATATTAAATGTGTCTGATCTGTCAACATTCCCCCTCAGAGGCATGCTTAATAACGCCGCCGTCGCCGAGAACACGTAGGGTGTCAGGGTGGCGTCTTGTTGACGGAGCCTCTAAATGAATGGCACGGGATCACAATGTTACAGTCTGGGCCCTCTATCTATTGTTTGCCTGATCCAGATGAAGCTTATCAGCCGAGGGCAGGAAATCTCCAGCTGGGTGGATGTGACCTGTCACAGGCTTTCAAACCCCGTCAACGGTCGGACAAGGAGGGGAAGAACCTGCTACCCTGCGCTGATGATGGTGCACGCCTAACAATACAGGGTTTCAATCCACTGCTGGTTGCCTCACAATAATGTTTAGTACTTCCCAGGGAGCTGGAGAAAAAATGAAGGCAGGACCCCCCCAACCCGTTGACAAGATGGTTATTGAAGGTCTGGGCCCAAAGGATCGATAACCACAGGAACATGTTTCGCTTCTACTGGTGGAGTGGCAGCCACCAAATGACGTCTGTACTTTTGCATTATATATTGTGCTTTTTATCTCTTTTTTTTTGTCTATTGTTTCAATCTGTGCAAAAATGCTTGCATGCACAAAGTCTGCTCCCGACCTCTACCCCATCCAACATGTGTGGGGTGGGGTGAAGTCATAATCCTGGTGCAGCAGAACAAACTTATGTAGTTTCTGAAAAAATTATCTTTTTTTCTAGCATGGCACGGGCAACTGATTTAATGCGGAGCATGGTGCAAGTAGCGTTCAACTAAACCACAGCGCAGTGTTAACAGTTTGCTGCTTTGGTGAGGAGATGGTGGCCCACAGCCCATCACCTGCAGCTCACCGTAGTGGGGGGGCTCCTTCTTGCTCCATTACTCCTCACGATATCCAAAACTAATCCACTCTGTCGCTGTGTCACACAAGCACAGCGCAGTGCCTCTCTCTTATGTCTGTTTCCTTTAACTCTGGGCTTCTCTGTGCTGTACTGTCGGTCCGTCCCGGGACATCTCTCTCTCTGTGTGTGTGTGTGTGTGTGTGTGTGTGTGTGTGTGTGTGTGTGTGTGTGTGTGTGTGTGTGTGTGTGTGTGTGTGTGTGTGTGTGTGTGTGTGTGTGTGTGTGTGTGTGTGTGTGTGTGTGAATGATTTCAGCTTCGATGGCGGGGAGGCCGCATGGCTCGGGTTCTGTTTGGGGACACCGCGATGCGGCTTGAACGTCCTCCTGGATCCATTTTACATATATGTTTCCATTCTAGATATTATTTTGTCTTTTAATGGTCGTCAAAACTGTAATTTTATATTATTCCGTGCACACAACATCTATTGCACGTTTGTCCGTCCAGGCAGAAGGATCCCTCCTCAGTTGCCATTCCTGAGGTTTCTTACTTTTTTAGGGTCTGAAGACAGAGGGTGTCATGTGTTGTACAGATTTTTGGGCCGTATAAATAAATTGACTTGACTTGATACTTTCCAAAAGTACCCCAAATGACAATGTCTTGTTTAGTGTCAGTGCTAATCTTGGTGACGAATACATCGCATTTACTGATGCTGCTCCGTAATAAAAGGTATTTTGATGTGAACTAACATTAATGACCTAACTTTGAACCCTGCGCAGGAATGGTGGACTCCACCTCTACAAATAAAAATGACCATTTACAACTGATGGCTAATGCTGCAAGACTCTAGACCATAAAAATAAATAAAACTGGGTTTGACCATACTCGAAACCACCTTTTTAAGCAGTACAGTACACACTGTTCACACCAATCAAGCGAACTGGACTTTGGGGGTCAAGTGTTCTCACTGTGATAAACTGTGGGTGTAATGTTTGGGTGTGTTTGGTAATGTTTGGGTGCACAAATACTACTGTTCAAATGTCCATTATTCTCTGTTAACCATAAAGTCCATCCCAAAATTATTGTGCTTTTATGGTTTTGAGTCGAGCCGCGCCAGTCAAGCACTAAAACTATTACTAGCTCTAAAAATATAATAGTGCAACACATAAATGACATCCTGGCAGTGTTATTTTATGATCTTTTGCACAGGTCCTGACTTTATCTTTGCAATATTCAGGAATACAGGGATATTGGCTTTATGTCAAATATCTGGGAGTCTGTAAGTTTGCAAATGCAACCTCCTTAGCATGCCGTAAGGACTGCCTAAATATCCTTAAAAATAATCTCTCTGTTTTTCATTGGAGAAGTTAAATAGTACAGTAAATGCCTTTTTCAGAAATCAAATCAGGGAAAATAACTCTGGGGTGGTTTTGGGGTTTTTGTAGATTTTTAGGCTGTGTTTTTGTTTGAGATTCACCACTGCGGGTATCAAAAGCAGCCAAAGTGATCAAAAAAAATAGTTTCAAACCTCAACACAGAAACACGTCCAAATCTTTGATAGATTTTGTATCATGCTCGGCCTTGTATGAGAAGCACCCAGACCTGCGTTGCCGGTTTCCATCAAAGGGGCTCGGCTGTATTGATTCCCTCGCCTTCCTGGCCCGTCTTCATTATCTCCTAATAAATACTGCCTTAAAGCATATGGGAGGGCATGTGTGTTTTCTGTTTGCTAACTGAGCTCTGCTCTTTTTCTTTTTTTTCACTGATTTGTAATGAAAAGATAGCGAAGGGGGATACTGAGGAGAGAGTTGTCAGAGGCCACGGACGCCCAAGGTTATGGAGGCCATTATTCTACCTGATCTAGGAGATGCAGGTATATAATAAATACGCCAAATGATTCAATGCCCCCCTCCCCTAACCACCTACTCCAACCTCACCCTTTCTCCACCGCATACTCCAATTGCCCAGCAAATAATCAGTTCCGCCCTGGTGAGCCCTGCAGTAGATCTCTCCAGACTGACGATTTCTGGCCTTGCCAAAAGGGATGAAAGATACGAGGTGTGTGTGAATTTGTGGCAATCATGCGGTCAGGAGGAGACTCAATGATATTATATTAATAAGAGCGTAATAATTCGATAGAGCAGAGCGGAACAGCTGCCGAGCCAAATGGAGAACGTTCAAATCTCTGTAGGCGTGTTGACTCTCAAGACGCACCGTCCAGATGTTTAGCAGCAGCAGAGTCAAACTTTTCTCCTTGATTCAATTAAGGGAAAACTCAAGTCACTGCCTTTTGCAAGTGAGGGGGCTTTCAATCAATTACACTGAGTTATTTATTTATTTTTAAAACCTTCATTTATCTAGAGAGATTGACTTGGCATTAAGGCTCCTTTTCCTCACCAAAAACTTCATACCCTGAATGAACCCTGAAACAACCCAGGATAAACTCACGCTATCGATTCTTCTTATATTGGAACATGGAAGCAACCACCACTTCCGTCTCTTTTTTGTCCACTCAGCTCACTGATTTGACATATAAAGATAAGTTCTCTTTTCCGGGAGAACACTGCAGTATCTTCTGTGGCTTTTGGCAGGCGATTGGATGAACCATCTGTAGGGTAAAAAACAATTACCAAAGCCAGTCGGGAGAAGAACAAAAACATAGAGAAAATCCTTCCTTGCCCACATTTGCTCATCTCTCAGTGAAGAAATACTCTCAAGTTCTGGTAGAGATGATGCTATTGTAGCGTCTGCTCTTATGCTACGTCCGTGTTTCTTTACAGTCTACAGAGACTGAATGTATTTACCAGGCGGCAACCTCCGGTTCTGCCCAATGCTGCCGATGCTGAGGTGTCTTAAAACTTGCATTCTCTCTACTGACCAGCAGGGGGCGACCCCTCTGGTTGCTAAAAGAAGTCTGATTAAACGGAAGTCTATGACTCTACTTCTTACTTGATTTATTCCCTCAATAAACATGATAAACATGAGTTCATGGTCTCAACCTCTAGTTTCAAGTCTTCTTCAATACAGCATGATGTTCATTTAATAAATTATGGTCAATTTAGAGTCAAATGGACCATAAAGCTGAGTATGCATTAGGGCGGGTTTACTGTGATTGACGGGACGCCGCATGCTACCAGAGACATATCAAGCGTCACTACGTCACTCCTCAGCATTTCAAACACGGTTACTTCCGGCCATTGGTTGCAAAAAAAACAACACATGGCGACGCCTGTATTCCAAGATGGCGACGGCGACATCCCTGAACTCTAGGCTTATCAACGGCAGTCCACCAACCAATGGATAAAGTCTCGATGACTACATCCACTTCCTATATACTTTCTATGGTATTTAAAACTGATCACCACAGGTAATTTCCTGGTATTTAAAACCTCTGAGAAAAAAACTATCCTTACGACATGTTCTGTTAATTTTGAAGATTTTCTAGTATAAGGGCTAGATCATGCAAAAAAATGTGTTTTCGAACGTAAGAAAATATAAAGTTACCTTCCACACAACAACAAGCAGGCAAGGAACCTCCAAAAACTATATTGACAGGATTAACAGATGACTATGAATTGATGAATTTAATGATATGTTTTGCATTTATATAATGTTATCGCAGATGTTTCAGTGCCAATACGTGATGCAGGAGTGCAACTCAAAAAACAACACTTAACAAGATAAATGGGCTATATTTAGAAGTTTTCCTAAGTAAAGAATACAATATATATCAACTGCAATGCTCACTTGTAGAACTGCATATTCATCAGGCTTGTTGACATGACTTCCCCGCAAACCGCAATGCTGTTAAGAGACAGTTAATGAGATGATGATATTTCCGTTTTGATTGTATGAATTTTCCCTAAACAAAAAAACCTTACAGAGTGATGAGAGGAGATGAGCTGTATAATCTACTTATTTCATAATCACCAGCCTCTCATGAGGCCTCCAAACCGCTGAGAGCCAACTCACCCTGGACTAACATCATCCCACTGTCTCAGAGGATGCTAATTAATTTTTTACCATTCATCTATTCTCATTCCCTTTGCAGCTCGGTGCTATTGAGACTTCTCTTTATCCTCTGAGTCATTATTATTACGTACACGTTTTCCTTCATTTGAGCATAGTGTATTTTGTTTCCTTGGTGCAACTGCCTGATGGTGGTGGTGGTGGTGGTGGCGAGGCATTACATATGCAATCCGCTGGGACCCACATTTTGGTACCACCAATGCAGAGGATCTTTATCAAACTGAAAATACTTTAAACAGTAAATTAAAATGTGATTCAGCAGCATATAAATCGGTCCACTTCCTTTTTTCAAATGTAAACGCCCAGCCAAGCTTTTTAAGGCTGACATTAAGATGATGGACAAAAAAATAATTAAAGACTTTACTTTGAAGCATTTTCAAAGGGAGCTGCACAGGGAAGTCAATTTTCAAAATCTATTAACCTTGACAGCCTTGTTTATTAACGTGTCTCAGCATTTAAACATAAGCTGTTTGTGTTGTCCATTATTTGGGTGGTTTAATATAAAGGTAAACCATTATATTTACAGATCCCACAGTGATAGGTTTGGGAGCCTCATAAAGGACATTTAAAAATAAAAGACAAATAAAAAAATAATTTCGCCAATAATTAAATACCTCTCTCATGTCCATGACGGACATTTAAAAAGACATGTCTTTTTAAATGGGAGATATCATGCTTATTTTCAAGTTCATACATGTATACCAGGTTTCAACTTGAACATGTTTACATGCTTTAATGTTCTCATACTCTCCATTTAAATATATCTCTATTCACCCTCTGTACGAAATGCTCGGCTTTAGCCCCTGTGTCTTTAAGCCCCCCTCCCGAAAAAGAGCCCAGTCCGCTCTTATTTGCTTGCAAGAAAAATATGGAGGTTGCGGTTCTGCTGCGTGAAGCAATGCAAAAGTGTCTCGTTCATAGGTTTTGAAAAAAACAACTTGGCGACAGCCGTATCTCGAGATGGCAACGGCCAAAGGACTCATGGCTTCATAACACCAGTCCACAAACCAATGGGTGCCATACAGTAACTACATCCACTTCATATATACATTGTAGGAGTAGATCTCAGTGGTTGGGTTGGTAGGCACTCAGGCAACCCAAATATATTTGCACAAGCACTGAAAAAGGGAGTTCTTCATGATATATCCTCTTTAATTTTGAATTCAAGCACTGTCGGGACGACCTTGGTGGATTGAGGGTTTGCAGCTACTTCGCAACAGGTTTCTTCAAACTGAGGTAGTTCTTTTCACCAAGTGAAAGACATCCTAGCTGTCTAATATTCACAATATCTCAAGCTCAGAATTACAAACAGCTGATATAAGTTTTATTTTTGCTTAGCTTCTTGTAACACGGAGAAAGCATGCATTTTCCCAAAATGTTGAACTGTTTCTTTATAGAGCAATTCAACAATACATTATTCTTTTCACTTTACACACCATCACATAGATTGTTAATGCAGGTGATAATTCCAAATAAAAACACAACAGCTTTTTTCGGTAAAATGAGCATGTATGCGACTGTTTGGACCTGAAAATGTTTGTTTCTCAAAGCTCCAAGATCTACATATGTAGATCTGTGGTAGCAGCTGTTGCGCCATGTATAAAAAGCACTGGCTACCTGTAGCACCAGCTTCTGCCTCTTACACATAGTTGCTGGTAGCGTTAGCATTTGCAAGACTGATTAGCATCAGTGGAAAAACAACCTTGTACATGAACAAGAACTGTCTAGCAGAGGTGGAAAGTAACGAATTACATTACTCGCGTTACTGTAATTGAGTAGCTTTTTTGTGTACTTGTACTTTTTTAACTACTTTTTAAAATGTGTAATTTTACTTTTACTTAAGTACATTTTCTTTGGAGTAATGTACTTCGGTACATTTTACAGCACAAGCGTTACTGAGTAAAAAAAAATCTCACTGAAACAAAAAAAACGTGTTCTGGTAATGAATTATGGGATGTAAAAAACTGAACGTTGTGCCCCTGCGCGCCGGCAGCTCTAGAATTCTAGCCTAGAACCTAGTTCTTTTATAAAGAGTGTTGGCGCGTACGATCTGTCTCTCACTCAAACGATGATGGCTGACATGGAGGCAGACGATGGAGATTCACCTGCTACTTCAGAGGAGACCAACACGAGCCGTTCATCCTCTAACCTAGTGCACCCCTGGCCCTATCTTGAAAACATGTTCAGCTTCGTGGAGAAACGTGGAGAAAGCTATATCATGCAATGTAAACTATGTGTGCCGAAGAAGTCCAACATATCAGCTTACAAGAATTCGACGTCGAATCTCCGAAAGCACGTTGAGGTAAGTCATGTTTCTCGTGCCTTTCCAGGTTTAAACTGACAACAAGCTAGCCATATCCCGAAAACTGTGTATGGTACTGCTAATACTAATAAGCGAGTGCGAGACATGTTGCAGGTTTTGTGACCAAAATGTTCATTCAGATGCACAAAATATATAGTGTGTACAGATTCAGAAAACATGTCTGCATATTAGGGCTTTGACTTCGAACTTCGTGATTCGAATATAATTCGAATATCAAAAAAATAAATCAAAATTCGAACGAATATTAGGCAGCCCTTAATATTCGAACCTGTTATGGGCAGGCCAAGAGGGAGAGACGTCGGAGAACCCATGCAGTCTATTCATAATATTGTAATGACCATGGAAGAGGCAGTGAATGAAGTATTGATTAGACAGCGATTTATTAGAAACATAATAAACCGTTGGAACACGCAAGACCGGTAACCCTAGCAACGCCTGTAAACAAACCTCGCAAAGCCCAATCCAGGGCTGAATCCGAATACTCGTACTTATAGTATGCATTTTGTAGTACGCCACAAATATAGCGCGTCCGAATGCTCAGTGTGCATTGTGTAGTACGGAAAACGTTTCCGAATGCGTACTACCGCCACAGTATACAACGGTAGGTCACTACGTTACGAACGAAGAAGAGATGGCTGACCCGACTCTACCAACAGCGGCTTAGAAAGACGTCATAGAAAGCGGCGAAAAAAAGAGACATTAAAAAGAGTGAAAAAGTAAAGTAAGTAATTAAGTAAAAAGAGACATTTTTAATTTAATAGCAACGATGACAAGACGGAAAACAGGTAACTTATCAAGGTAATTTTGCCGGCATCTGAGGGGAGACACGTCATCTCCAAACATCCGGTGGAGTTTCGGTGGTGTTCGGAAGAGTTCAGAGGCGTTCTACGCATAGCTGTAGACCGTTCTAGGCGTTCTACGCATAGCTGTAGTACGGTCAAGTAGTAGACACTGAACATAAATAGTATGTACTAAGTATTCGGATTCAGCCCAGGTATTACTGAAGGCATTTAATGGTCAAAATTTATTAATAAATATTCGAATATATTCGAATACTAATATTAATAAACAAGCGAACTGCGAATATGATTTTTGGCCAAAAGTCAAAGCCCTGCTGCATATAATAAATAGTTAAAATGCTAAATGTTAAATGAAGGTAATGATATACATACCAATGAAAATATTTGTGCACATCACAGTAGAGGCAGAAAACACTGATTGTAAAAAAGTAACTTTTTACTTTTACTCAAAGTACATTTTAAATTATTTACTTTTTACTTTTACTTGAGTAGATTTTTTGACCGGTAAATTTACTCGTACTTGAGTACAATTTCAACAGAGTAACAGTACTTGTACTTGAGTAAAATATTTTAGTACTCTTTCCACCTCTGCTGTCTAGTGATAGTCACTTCAAGTGAAGGTCGAAGCGGCAGAAGGCTCTGTTGTCCTCTCCAAGAAGGGTCTAGTTGCAAAGCTCCAGAACTTTGCCCACCTCCTCCGTCTGACCCTTTCTGGTCCTGAGCCTCGAAAAGGAAGTGAAACTTGAAATTTCACAATCATCCGATAGCATGCATTTATTACTCTGAACAAACCACTCAACCTCCACCAATAACACAAGCGTAAACAGTACAACCTCAATATATGTGTAACTAAGTATAACTTATAAAGTTACGTTACACAGGAAATAACTCGCACTTACTGTATGAGTTTGATAACTTTAGCTTACGTTAGCTAGCTATGACAATGTCAGTAGCACATTTTCGTTAACATTAACTGATATCATTACATTCAGCTTTTTGCAGTTTTTTTCCTGTTAATGTTTCCTAAGGACATTAGCATAGCTAACTAACGTTACCCGACGTTAGCAAACTCATAAGGTTAGGTTATTTGCTGCTTAACGTTAGGTCACCTAACTTTATAAGTTACAGTTATGTGGAAACACTAAGGATGTATTGTTTACCTTGGTGTTATTAGTGAAGGTCATGTGACGTGCACATGTAACAATGGACTTGATGCAATGTATTAAATGTATGGTCTGTAGGCTACTTAATTAATGAACGCTTACTGAACAGTACACAGCGCAATATAATACAGTAGCATGTAAATGCTATTTATTAATGAGGAAGCGTGAATAACACACGATTTTCCACTTTAACAAACTTGATAACACAGGTGATTTTCATGGCCATACGTCACGGTCCATGTTACACTGAGCGGTAGTCAGGAAGTCTCCCCTGTGTCTTCTAACCCTTCTTGTCACACACACAGTCGCTGCTGCCCAACTCCTCTGTTGCCGGTATTAAACCATAGACTGTATATATGAAATGGACGTTATCATCGTGACGTCACCCATTGGTTTGTGGACTGATGTTTTGAAGCCTCGGGTTCTGCCTTTTTCGCATTCCCCGTCTTGGTTTATGGCATGTTGTTGGGTGTTTTTCAGCCAATGAATGGATGTTACCATATTTGGAATGCGGAGCAGTGACGTAGAGACGCCATAAACAGCTATGGTAGCGGCAGCTACGTGTCAATAGCAGTAAGCCCGCCCCAGAGCATAGTCCGCTTTATGGTCTATTTGACTCTAAACTGGACCATATTTTACTAAATGAACATCATGCTGTATTGAAGAATACTACAAACTAGTGATTGAGACCATAACTTCATATTTACAATGTTTACTGAGGGAATAAATCAAGTGAAAGTAGGGTCATTTTCTCATAGACTTCTATACAACCACGACTTCTTTTTGCAATAAGTGGAGTCGCCCCCTGCTGGTCAGTAGAGAGAATGCAAGTCTTAAGACACTTCCGCATTGGTTTCACTCGGCAGAACCGGTGGTTGCCACTTGTTTTGAATATGCTGGGCATGTTCTAGCACAGTTTGAGGGTGCAGTAACCACTCAGAATTCATAACTAAGATGCTGGTAGATTACAATGCAATTCTGTCTTCCCTTTACGTGACGCAAACAAGGACCATTAACAGTTACACAATCTTAAAAAAAATATATGTCGTATATTCCTATCAACATGTGATAAAAATAAGTTCATCCACACTGTATCTGAAAATGAGGAGCCGTCATAAAGGAATTACAGGCTGCTGTAACCACACTTCATACATTAAAGCCACACTGAACAGCTTATAAACTTTTATGCAAATTGGCATAGAAAAGCCATTAAAACCCTCTGTGATATTTGACCTTTTTAAACACTTACAATATCTTATGTGTATTTTATCACAACAGCAGGCTTACAGCAACCCGCATAACATAATACATAATGTATGTGTTACATTGCATCATGCAGGCACAGATATGCGCTTCAGGGAGAGAGATACTGAGCAGATCAGACCCAGACCTCATCTTTTCTTTGATTCCGTCTCCACAGAGGTTACTGGATAATTTCAGTGTCGCACCACATCCTCAGCCGTCTAGCATATCAGCCTGTAATGAAAACGCTAGATCATCTCACCGGGCTTGTGGAGTAAAAACAGACCAAACTAATGACACAATTGTAGTTGCATCTCTAAAAACTATACGTGGAATACACATGTAATGGGTTACTGAACTGTAATGTGTTGCTGAGTACACACTCATAGTCATCAAAGACTATCTTCACTATTGCACACACACACACACACACACACACACACACACACACACGAATAGATAACAGCCTTTAGATCTCTAAAACAAGCCTGTTCTATTGTTGCATGCCATAAATTTCCTCCAATGTGTGCAGCTGTTTTAACAGCTCAGCGAGTGTCGCTGCCCTGCTAGTAACCAAAGGCATAAAGGCTGCAGTGGGGCAGTGAAACATGGAAGGACTGCTGCCTATATAATGACCTTCCTTTCTCTGCCTCTCCTGCTTGCTTTAACCCGGTTTTATTAGCCAACAGATGGGCTGCCTTCTCTTTGCTCTTTAAATGGCCGTAGCCTGCAGCTACGAAGAAAATGCACATCTCCTGTGTGCCGTTTGGCTTTTAACACCTCTGCTGAGAACAGAGCTGATAGAGCCGGAAGGCGTTCATTCTAGAGTTGAGTGTCATTTCCAGGCGCCAACCTCCTGTTCTGCTGAGTGAAGCCGATGCGGAAGTGTCTTAAACTTGTATTCTCTCTACTGACCAGCAAGGGTCAACTCCTCTGGTTGAAAAAAAAGTTATAGAAATCTAAGAGAAAATTACTTCTCTCTTGATTTATTACCTCAGTAAACATTGTAAAAATGAGTTTATGGTCTCAATCTCTAGGTTTAAGTCTTCTTCAATACAGTATGATGTTAATTTAGTGAATTATGGTCCATTTAGAGTCAAATAGACCATAAAGCAAAGTATGCTTTAGGGCAGGCTTACTGTGACAGGACGCTGCCACTACCAGAGCCGTATAAGGCGTCTCTACGTCACTCCTTTGCATTCCACCTTGGCGATGTCCGTAATTCAAGATGGCGACGTCAAAATCGCCAAAACTCAAGGCTTCAAAACGGCAGTCAACAAACCAATGAGTGACATCATGATGACCACGCCCACATCTTATATGCATTCTGTAGTTGTTGCTTAACAAAGACATTTCTTGGAAATTTAGCTGCTCCAAACACTCTTCAGCATCCAGTTTAGATTGAACTGGATGTGAAAGATGATGTTGATTGAGGCATTCCATTAAGTTGTAACTTTTTGTGACAGGTGTGAATTTAATGGTCCTCAGGTACTCCAGTGTTTGCAAGTACTGTTCATTTTTCCAATAGTGGCAACTGCAGAGAGAACCAGTCTTTATTTTCTATTTTCACGATGTTGTATGTTTATTCATCTCGGTTTGTATTCATTTAATTAAACACAACAGCGGTGGTCGTTGCAGAAACACCTCAAAGAGATCTTCACTCAACTGGGTGCACTTTTCCTGTCCACCCTGATTTAGTTAAAAACCCCATGGGTTCTGATATGCTCCCTTTTTTTCCATTTGCTGTTGATGTTGTTTGCTGCTAATAGAAAACCAAAACCTCCTCCATGTTTACCCCCATGTCTTGTGTATGTTCATTTTTCACAACGCTTATTACATTAATACAACAACATAATCATGACATACTCTGTTCTGTCATTAACTTATTATTTCCAATTTATATTTTTTTTATATCTACAGTTGCATTTAATCATTTGGCACTTTTAACCAAAATGACATACAAATGAGTAGCGATTCGAGACATGGTGGATATCATCGAGAATAAGAGCTCCAACTCTCAGGTCCCTGCTCCAGCTGACAAGGGGCTCAAGCCTGCTGATGCATGAAGTAATATATAAATAATAATAAAAAGTTTAACTGTGTGTGTACACAGCCATTTTCTTTGTTACGCTCATAATGACAATTTAGGGGGAGTGGCTCATGGGGAAGGGCTGAAGTGACGGGCTGTCACTTGGCAACTTTCACGTTAGATTTACCAACTTTTGGAGCTAGCGCTGCTAGCTACTTTCATTGTAAAGGGTAAATACTTTTAGCGTTCTCCTGCTAGTTTCTCAATACTATCAACGCTAGCTTGAAGAGCATTATCCCTACGTTTCCGAGCAGGCTTTTCATTTGAAACACATACAGGAAATGTTGAGTGTCATTAAAGCTAGCTTAACATTTAATCAAAAAAGGGCAGAGTGGTGAGTATATTAAGCTTTTACATTTGTTAAAGTACTCGAAATTCCACACCAAATTAAGTAAAAATATAAAAGATAAAAAGATATGACTTCATTACACCACCAGCAAATTTATCACAACACAAAAGTTGTTTTGATTAATGGTTAAAACCAGTGGCGGCCGGTCAATAGGGGGCGCTAGGGCGCCGCCCCCATCAAAATTTCAGGAAAAAAGTATAGACACAGTAAACATAAATTACATAATAAAAAGTAATTACCACGTCTGTTCAGTGTTCACTCATACAATGGGTTTTACTTTTAAATTTTTATGCCTTTCCATTCAATATTGGGTTTATTCTGGGTTGTTTCATGCATTTCAATAGCGAGGGGCGCCGGCCAAATGAGTGTGTATGTGGCCTCTTAAACTTTTGGCTTCCATGTGACTTCATGCTGGTCTCTAATTGGTCACTTCAAGATTCTCCTCCGGGCGCAGCTCTCTGCGCCCCTGGCCAATCAGCGTGCTTGGGCTCATTTTTCATCCAGTCTGATTGATTCATGATACCTGTCAGTCAAAGTCACTCCCCTGGCAACGGAGCCGTGCCTGTCACTCAAAGAGCGACAGACACGCCCACGCGCACACGGAGCAGACAGAAAAAAACAACAACGAGAAGACAGGAGGAGACATGGCGACAGCAAACGAAAATTCGGTTGTTTCGTTACGCAGTAATCCTTTCTCGAGGCGTTCGGTGGAGGAAAAAAAAAGAATAAAGGAGCTTGGACCGGAGCAGCCTGATATACAAATCCAGCAGCAGGCAAGTGACAGGGGAAGGAGTTACACTAGAGGCTTCTCCCGTTTGTGTTACACCAAACACAGTTGGCTAGCTGGATGTGGAGTTAGCAATGCTCTCTATTGCTTTCCATGCTTGCTTTTTCAAAGTGTTGGCAGTGGCACTGAAGCTCTGTGGACAACAACTGGGGTCAGAGACCTGAAACATCTCTCTGAAAAATGCAAACGGCATGAAAGTAGCCGTAGCCACCTTGACAACAGCATGAAGCTACAGTTTTTTGGCCGAGTTAGCATTGCTGAACAATTAGATGAGGGCTACAGAGTTGGCATTAGAAGGCACAATGAAGAGGTGACAAAAAATCGTCACATACTGTCCAGGATAATAGACTGTGTGAAATTTTGTGGGGCCTTTGAATTGGCTTTACGTGGCCATGATGAGAGTGAGAGCTCTGTCAACCCCGGGATATTTCGTGGGCTGGTGGATTTTGTTGCCTCTCTGGATGGAGCTTTGAAAGAGCACCTTGAGACTGCCACTGTTTTTAAGGGTACTTCAAAAACTGTCCAAAATGAGCTCCTGGATTGTATGTTGTCTGTTGCAAGGGAGCAAATAATTAAAGAAGCTCAAAAGAGTGTTTTTGTATCAATCCAGGCAGATGAGACAACAGATATTTCAACACAGACCCAACTTGTGCTTGTACTACGCTACATTGATGACAAACACAGTGTGCAGGAAAGATTTTTTGAGTTCATTCCTCTGCAGTCATCTACTTCTGAGTCCATTGGTATTTCCTGAAGAGACACTACAAAGCACGCTGAAGCACGCTGAAGGCCTACAAAATGCTGAATGGAAGCAAACTGAAGACAGAGCTCAGTCTCATCTACAGCAAAGTAGAGTTCAGAGCCTGTTGTGGTGCAGTGGACCTGTTCCAGCTGTTCATGGAAAACAATCTTGAAGATGTCTTTTCAGAAACTGTCACTCTCTTAAAGATCCTCATCACCACACCCATGACCACAGCTGAAGCAGAGAGGTGCTTCTCAACCTTGAAAAGAGTGAAAACCTTCCTCAGAAACACCATGACCCAGGAGAGGCTGAATGCACTGGCCATGCTCTCCATGGAAAAGAGACTTGTTTGTGAAATGACAGATTTCAATCAGAAAGTCATTGAAAAATTTGCTGGCCTGAAGGAGAGGAGAGCAAAATTTATGTTCAAGTAGTTTATTGTTGTGTTGTAATCCCCGCCCGCCAGTGCGCCCCCCCAGATTTTTTTAGCACCAGCCGCCACTGGTTAAAACCCTGATCTATGAAGTGTTAGTAAATGATTTATTATTAAGTCCATTGGTTAGAACTAATTACAGCTTGCTGTGCTGTGAATGCCTACGCCCATTCAGACCTGGGCATTCAGTCACAGTGACTACGTCCACTCCTATATACAGTCTGTGGTTGATAGAGCAGCTCTGCAGCTCGAGGTCAGCCCATGGACGGCGGGTCTTTAAATGAATGAATAATTAAGGCCACACTGACCATACTGTAACAGCCTTGCCAGCAGCATGGAAATAATCTCTTGATTTCTCATTTTATTACCTATTTCTCAATTCTTTTTTTTCTTGAAATCCAATTAACAGAAGGAAGGAGCTCTGTGGCACCACATGCATCAATTATTCATTGTGGGGTTTTTTCTTCTTTCTTTTTTTTTTTTACAGCGGATTCCTGGGAGTTCCTGTGAATATTAAAGACCTTGCGAGCAGCCACAGGCCAGATGTGTTGCATCGCTCTCATCTGACAGATCTCGCTGGGATTCAACCACTGCCTCCTCCTCTCCTACCCCACACCTCTGCCAGGCAGCCGCAAACTCGCGACAGTTTACCCGAGTCTTGTTGATTAGTCATATAAGGCTGAGAGGCGACCCGATATGAAATGTTCATTACTATTTATGTTATTCAAACAAGAAATAAACGCTTCTCGCACTTTACTGCGATCCAGGTTCTTGCTGGGTTGTTTTACATACTAAAGGCTTAGCCACTGTCTAATATGTTGCATGTTAAGAGTGCACTCACCATTTTATAGAAGGTGCCCTGGTCTGCAGTGAATTCCAAATGGAAACAGAGTGCCACTAGTGTATTATTTAAAGATGAACTGTTCATGTGCTACATGCTTGCCTGACTCGTGAGTTTGTTTGCTGACCGGTCCCTCTGCATAAACCAATCAATTATGGAGCTGAGTGCTTGTCAGGAGCAGTAGTTTACAGCTGTGAACTAGTCTGAGTCTTCTAGTCTGCTAATGTAACGCTATCTGAACTATAACGAGTTTGGAAGATATTGCTAGGGGAGTTAGTCTGATGGTCAGTAATGTCATTAACATGCTGAAGACATAGTTTGAACTGACTACTGGTCATATTGATTTTTAACCTTATTAAGCTGTAGGGAGGTTTGCCCATTGCTTATTTTGGCACCGTATGTGCATCCACAAGGTGATAACAGGCCTACTACAAATCCTCAAATAAATAGTTTCAAATAACAGCCTGGACAAATAAACACTGTATAAAATAACCAAACAATGAAACTTAAGACTTCAAAACGTCAGTCCACAAACCAATGAGTGATGTTACGTTGACTACGTCCACTTCTTATATACAGTCTCTGAATGTAACATGACTGTCTGTTTGTTTAACTGATGGGAGGAGAATGAAAAAAAAAATAGACATCCTGTCATTTCTGCCTGAATGCATTTATTTGCTCTCTACACAGGAATGCCGCAGGTCCAAAACCCAGAACCTTCTTGCTGTCAGGTGACTGTGCTGACCGCTGCGACAGCGAGTTCCTTATTATGGTTCTATATGCACAAGTCAGCTGTGCAAAGCATTACAGGCACAGGAGCAGCTCCAAGCATGGAGGACATGGGGAGTGATCTTTGGTGCACAGCTGCTGCACAGCTGGAAATGATGTGGATTGTGTTTGAGAATCAGTGTCAACTCTTTTTCCTACCCAACAGGGCTCTCTGTGAGATGTCATGCAGAATATTTTGTGCTGGGCAGAGCAATGTCACCCAGTAGTCTCAACCTTGATGGAGCTGCAGTATCATTTTTTATTATATCTCTATATTTTAGATCTGACCAACATACTATAGCTACCATAAAAGGTACCATGAATATCTAGTAGTAACATGCAGCCTTCCGAGAAACAACTCGGCTCTACATCTTGTTGTGTGCTTTTTAGATCTAAACAGACAGGAAACACTAAGTACCTATCTATCCACTTGTTTACAGTTAAATCCACTGTGAGTCACCAAATTGCCAAACGAGTACAGGGGAGATAAAAATACTAATTTGCAGGCACTCAGCCCCACTGTGATGAAACACTGTCTGTCCTTACTGCTGCATTTAAGTCCCTTCCAGCAATCATGAGATTATTTTCTCCTGGATCATATGAAGAGGAAATGAATCAATCAGGCCATATATCTTTATATATATACGTATATATATATATACACACATATATATATATATATATATATATATATACGTATATGTATGTCTACATATACGTGTATATACAGTGGGTACGGAAAGTATTCAGACCCCTTTAAATTTTTCACCCTTTGTTTCATTGCAGCCATTTGCTAAAATCGAAAAAGTTCATTTTTTTTCGCATTAATATACACTCAGCATCCCATCTTGACAGAAAAAACCAGAAATGTAGAAATTTTTGCAAATTTATTAAAAAAGAAAAACTGAAATATCACATGGTCATAAGTATTCAGACCCTTTGCTCAGTATTGAGTAGAAGCACCCTTTTGAGCTAGTACAGCCATGAGTCTTCTTGGGAATGATGCAACAAGTTTCTCACACCTGGATTTGGGGATCCTCTGCCATTCTTCCTTGCAGATCCTCTCCAGTTCTGTCAGGTTGGATGGTGAACAGCCATTTTCAGGTCTCTCCAGAGATGCTCAATTGGGTTTAGGTCAGGGCTCTGGCTGGGCCAGTCAAGAATGGTCACAGACTTGTTCCGAAGCCACTCCTTTGTTATTTTAGCTGTGTGCTTCGGGTCATTGTCTTGTTGGAAGGTGAACCTTTGGCCCAGTCTGAGGTCCTGAGCACTCTGGAGGAGGTTTTCTTCCAGGATATCTCTGTACTTGGCCGCATTCATCTTTCCTTCAATTGCAACCAGTCGTCCTGTCCCTGCAGCTGAAAAACACCCCCATAGCATGATGCTGCCACCACCATGTTTCACTGTTGGGATTGTATTGGGCAGGTGATGAGCAGTGCCTGGTTTTCTCCACACATACCGCTTAGAATTAACGCCAAAAAGTTCAATCTTGGTCTCATCAGACCAGAGAATCTTATTTCTCATAGTTTGGGAGTCCTCCATGTGTTTTTTGGCAAACTCTATGCGGGCTTTCATATGTCTTGCACTGAGGAGAGGCTTCCGTCGGGCCACTCTGCCATAAAGCCCCGACTGGTGGAGGGCTGCAGTGATAGTTGACTTTGTGGAACTTTCTCCCATCTCCCTACTGCATCTCTGGAGCTCAGCCACAGTGATCTGTGGGTTCTTCTTTACCTCTCTCACCAAGGCTCTTCTCCCACGATTGCTCAGTTTGGCTGGACGGCCAGGTCTAGGAAGAGTTCTGGTCATCCCATACTTCTTCCATTTAAGGATTATGGAGGCCACTGTGCTCTTAGGAACCTTGAGTGCTGCAGAAATTCTTTTGTAACCTTGGCCAGATCTGTGCCTTGCCACAATTCTGTCTCTGAGCTCCTTGGGCAGTTCCTTCGACCTCATGATTCTCATTTGTTCTGACATGCACTGTGAGCTGTAAGGTCTTATATAGACAGGTGTGTGCCTTTCCTAATCAAGTCCAATCAGTTTAATTAAACACAGCTGGACTCCAATGAAGGAGTAGAACCATCTCAAGGAGGATCAGAAGAAATGGACAGCATGTGAGTTAAATATGAGTGTCACAGCAAAGGGTCTGAATACTTATGACCATGTGATATTTCAGTTTTTCTTTTTTAATAAATTTGCAAATATTTCTACATTTCTGTTTTTTTCTGTCAAGATGGGTTGCTGAGTGTACATTAATGCGAAAAAAAATGAACTTTTTCGATTTTAGCAAATGGCTGCAATGAAACAAAGAGTGATTTAAAGGGGTCTGAATACTTTCCGTACCCACTGTATAGAATGAAGGCATGTGAATAACTTACAAGGATGTTTTTGCCGCTCACAGATACTGTTCTGTGTGCTCGTCTCATGTGCATGCGCCTGTTTTTCTTTTCGTGAGCTGATTTTTAGACTCACTAAACGCCTAGAAATTGTCTTTGGCTACGTCCCTCAGCAATAAAGAACTTAACACCTGCTGAAAAACTTGTTTAGGCCTGACCTTGTGTAGCTTAACTTCTTACTTTGACACAGTGATGCAGAAGTGTACTTGCATTGTTGTGTGTGGTTACAGGTGCATTAGATTAAGCATTATTTTACCCCGGGATAGTAATTACAAAAAGTAGCATCTATCTCAATGAAGGACCGATGCACCACCTCCAGCTAACGCACCAACTGACACTCATTTATTGTTATCTTTTTTGTTTAGTTGTTAGAGTTTTGCTCTTTCCGGGTTGATTCTTGTGAGCCTACACTAAGGTAGGCAGTTGTATATAATTTATATTTGATAGTCGGTTGCATGCACGGACTGCAGCTCGTACAAGTTCATATTCAACGCAATCTATTTTGTGACCTAAAGATGTCTTTTAAAACTTTTTTCACCTGTGTGAAAAACTAAGAATTGTTAAACTAAAGGTGCTGTCCTCTTTCAGAAAGCCATTACAGACAATTTGCGTAACAGATACCAAAGTTCATAAAAAGGTGATTTAAAGCCAGCAGTGTTATGTTTTCTGTCTGAAAGGGGTTTTATTTTCTCATTTCAGACAGAATGTTAGTTACCTGCTGTCTCTGGGCGGACTGACCCAAGGGGCCAGTCTGAAAAAAATAAAAGATATTGAGCCCTGTAAAGTGAATCCTAATGGCTGATGTGCATCACAGTAGGAAACATTGAATTAACTTGACCTAAAGGACAAATTGAGCCATTACTTAAATCTGTTTTCAAAGCAAATGGAGTTTTGAAGCTATGATTAATCACAGTACGGGGACAATTGTATGATGTCTATATAACTAGTGGTTTGATGATGAGTAAACATAAAATGTTTTTTTTTCTTCCACCCATTTATGTATGAGCTGTTATGTTTGTGCACCTGCTACCTTGGCGATGGGACAAACACTGCATTCCTTTCATCTTTATTCATTTGCAAAATTGCACTTGTAGCTCGGGTTACTAAGTAACTTGCGATGTATTATACAACAGGAGAACTCGACAGGGATGCGAGTGAAGTTGCCTTGGGTGGATAACTCGCCGCAGAGGTTAAGTCATGTTCTCACAACTAATCTTATCAAGTGTGTCCCTTCTGAGGCTTCACTGGTTTGTGCTTTGTCTTTGAGTTCCACTTTTCCCGTCCCCACAGATTACTACCAGCTTGTCTGGTATTTTTCAAAGTTAAAATTGAACCTTGTATTTATTTAAAAAATAATTGTTATGGAACGTTTATTTCATGAGCCTGCTGTCTATGACACACCATTCAATGCTACGTCCCAGTGTCTGCATGTGTCTCTGGCAGTAACATATTTATGTGCTGTTGATTAGAACTTTCTTAAGTATGCTACTCACACTTCATACGCACTTTACAGCTTGAACTTGCACTGTATTTTGATGTTTTAACAAACAAAATAAAGGCGAAATATTTTTTTCCCACTTTCATTTAAGGCCATGGTTTGAGACTTGTGTGCTGTAATGTGTGCACATCTGTACGTTAGTATATCATTATTTAAGAAAATGTATTTTTAAACAATATATATTATATTTAGCCCTGTGATAGTCTGGCGACCTGTCCAGGGTTAACCCTGCCTTCGCCCAATAACAGCTGGGATCGGATTCAGCCCCCCTGCGTTTACGGATTATGAATGAATGAATATATTATATTTACTTTATAAATTGGTAATCTGAGTATGCCTTTTTCTTCTGTAACGGAATACAGTACTCGTTAGTTCAGATTTGTCCAATTTGTTTATTCAGATTTGTCCCTACTAATCTGTAACCAGACGACATATCTGTCCCATCCACGTTACTGTCAGTCGACACAGAAAAGTTTATTTTATAAATGAACTTATATATTATATATTTTTAATAGTTATCATAGTTGTAGCTAGCTAAGTAGCATAAAGAAAAAGGGATGCTAGCTTTCTACATTGCTAGCTAGCTAGCAACATCACTAGCTAGCTAGCTCGCAAGCTAGCAATGTAGCTAGCTAGGGGAAGAACAACTGGATGGGTGTGCGACTTAAAACTATTTCCAGTGGGGCTGCAACAGCTCACCATTGCCACCCCTTGGCTCTGCCACTATAACAGAGAGACAAGATCCAGATCATTATTGTCAGTCATCAGTTTACCAATCCCATTTTCTCATGAAACTTTATAACTTTATATTTCATATTTTTCCTTTATTTTCAAGTTTTTTGGTTTGGTGGCATAGTAATATGAATATTGATGCCCTTTGGGTAAGCAAGGCTATTCTACATTCTGTGACTGGAGCATTTGAATTCTGTATTAATCACATTTAACGTATAATTTAATTGGGATCTGATGTGTGAGCAGGCCCTGCTGCTTACAAGAGTGTGAAAATGTGCCTTGTCTGCTTGCCAACATCAACCAGGCAGCATTGCAGTTCAAGTTTCTATAAGTGTGACTGTTCCCTTTGTTCAGAGTTTAATGTTCTTTACAGTAACAGCATCATTACACTCCGGTTAAATCCTGGCGTGCCAAGGCCTACTAACTAGTCACTATCTGCAAAGTCTGCAGTGTTTGATAACAAACTTTGCCCTTTTTAAGCATTTAAATACCTGTCCTCAATCTTTTCCTACATTATTCCAAAAGACACATCGCGCCCTAACGATAAAATAGCTGCCTGCCAGCCCAGAAGATCCATCAAAGTAATAGAATGAGTAAATGTAAATGTGCAGCTCCATTTCCCATAACAATAGCTACTGCAGCTATCAGAGGCCGGCTCAATCTGTCCCTGTCAAAGCGAGGCAGAGGGAGCGGGCCAGAATAATGTATTCAGTCAGGGAAATGGAATAAGGATGGTGGTTCCCATCGATGTGGGAGGGTGTGTGTACAGTATCTGACTGTGTGTGTGTGTGCATCTGACACTGTAAAGCATGGATCACACAGGTCTTATCTGCCGGGATAAATAACATAGATATTGCATGAGTATACAGGCAAAGGGGAATGAACGGCCGTTGCAGGGATATCTTGGGAATGAAGTACTGGGAAGATCAGGGCAACTAGGATGTGTGTGTAGTGTTTATGTGCGTGCGTGTGCAAGTATGAAATTAAAGCAAAATGAAAGGAAGCCACATCAAACATTTTTCCCAATGCTAGCCCATGAAATATCCTCTGTGGTGCGATACTATCATCCAGAGTGGACGTATTTGCAGCTAGATTGTACTTAATTTGCAAGCCTTTAAAGATGTCCTCTAAAGGACAGGAGGCACACAGCTGACCACTGTCACTTGGAATTCATCCAGCATGGAGTCCAATGAGTTATCCGTTAGCCAGGGGTGATTCAACCTATTCGGTACAGCCCTTCTGAAACCCAAGCAGACCTAAAGACAATGACGGTGTGTTTGAGATGCAGTCTGAAGTCATGAAGAGCACTGATCCCGTGGCTCCAGCTGCTCCAGAATCACTTGTTGACCAGCTTGGTGAAATAGCTTTTGAATCGACCAAGAGAAAGCTGATCGTTTCGGTGATCCTGCTTAAAGTGATCGCGATTTCCCCAAAAATCCTGATCGGAGCACCCTTAAACATAACCACAATCTTTCCCTTAACCATGCCCCTACCTTTCATTTGCAGATGTTGTAGAAAGCGTCTGCATTTTAAAATCGCTGGCATTGGACGAAAAGCAGCTTATTATTTATATTCTTGTGTGGAAAGGGTTGAACTGCATGCTGAACCTGTCCTGGGAGTTGTCAAACTGTTTCCTGTTTTATTTTGTAAGTTCACTCTCCCCCTCTGTCATGTCTGGTTTTACTTCCTTCCCTTGGTATGTTTTCCCACCTTTAGGACCGTCTGCCCCGCCCTGATTTGTTCCACCTGTGTGTAATCATCCTGCTCTATTTGAATGTTTAGTCAGTGTGTTTTACCTCCTTTCAGTGTTTGGTCATTATCTTCGGTCCTTGTGTCGTTTCTGCTCTCAGCTGTAAGTTCATTTTCATTAAGTGACCTCTTTCTGCTGCCTCTTTATCAGTTTGTTTTCTGTGTTCGGGTCCAAGTCTGCTTTCCTGAGATTTTTACAGAGCCAACAAAACTTAGTGCCTCTTCGACTCAAGTCATTCCAGTTAAACAGAATCAGGGGCCTATTCATTGGAATGTAGCCACACCAGAGGGGAAGACAATTATTCGCTCTCCATTAGGTTCGCTCAAGATGAATTGTGCGTCGCCTGGAACGTGGACGAGAGCAGGGGGCAACAGCAGGGGACGTTGGAAAAAAACTGCGGTCAAGTCGGACAGTTTTCAGCTGCCTTCAATGAAAACACAGGAAGTCATTCAAATGTTTTCATCCTGTTTGTTACATTTGTAGGCTACCTGTAGTTTGCAGACTACGTTTTGATGTCTATGGCTGAAGAAATTGTGTTTGCGTTCGTGATCGCCGAGGAAGTTGAGATAGCAGAGATCCCCCTACTTTTCCATGAAGCTGGACTTGGACAGAGAAGGTTGATTTGTTTTATGTAAATATAAAAAAATTTACCAGAACATATTGTCATGACCATGGCCATGTCTCTGTTTATTCCTTGTGTTTCATGTGTTTTCCCTTGCCCTTGTGTCTCCTGTGCTCCCTTGTTTGTTTATCTCTGTGTGTGTCTGTGAGGTGGGTGTGTCACCACACTCTTCCCTCACTCACCTAATCACCTCATCAGCCAAGCATACTCACCTGCTCCAAGCCACACACACCTGCCTTCAATCCACTCATCAACTCTGCAGTATTTAAACACCAGTCTCACACACACTCACGGCCAGATCGTACTTCGCATTATGCCAGACCTTCCAGCGTTATCCCCCGGACTGATTTCCCGTTGCCGACCCTGCCTGCCTGTCTGGACTTACCTGCCTTGCCTGTGCCCGGTCAACGACTCAGCCTTCTGTCCCCGACCCCGAGTTTAACCTCCGCTTCCTCTGATTTCTGTCTGCCTGATCCCCTGCCTGTTTCCCTCTGTGAGTCTTATCTGCCTGTCTGTATGCTGAGTTCTCTGCTTTAAATAAAGCGCCAGAACTGTATCCGTCTCCTGGTCGTCCTGCATTTTGGGTCCACACCACATTCCGTAACACATATGGCCACGATTACAGTCAATTTAGCAACGAATCCTCATGTTTGATGATTCTCAAGCTTTAGACAAATTATAAAACAGTAAAACAATCTAGGACTGAAATGTCACGTAATTATGAAACAATTCGTATTTTTATTGTTTAATAAAAAGATGCCATTGTGCTAAAACATGGTTTTCAGTGGTCAGCAATGACAATAATTAAATAACCGCTCCCTAAATGCCTAATGAGTTCTTGAGAATTCTGTTAAGAATCAGCTTTATTCTTCTTCTCCTAGGTTGGTTCCAAAAATACTGCATTTTGTCCCTCTGTACAGCGTCACAGACTAAATATAATCACTGAAATATGCATGTCAGTTTGACTCTCTTCTTTATTAACTAGGACCTTATGACCACACTGGGACCATTCTACATGAACAGACAGCAAACTAAACTACCTGTGTCGAACAGTGTTCTGGCCTGTCTCTGGACTCTGTGTAACTAGGAGTCATATAGGGGTGTGGCAGACAGATTCAAGATTCCAAAATCTACGCCCTCAACACATCTCCATCACTGCTGTTGCCTGGTCACTACACATCTGTCCCATCATGTTTTGTGGCCTACAGGGGATGCACTCCAAACATCCCAGTTAGACTTTCAAACAGCTGGATTTCCAAATAGTCTGTGCTGTCAATGGATGTCACATTCCCATTGTTAAAACACATTGCAACAATCCCATAGCCTATTATAACAGAAAACAACTCTATTCCATCATCCTCACCGGATTCTGTGACAGTGAACGACGCTTCTGTCATGTAAATGCAGGTCACCCGGGTAGTTGGCATGATGCCAGAGCATTTTGCCAATCCGATGTTGCACGCCTATTGGAAGAGGATCCTCAGGCGGTGGTCCCATAGGGGATGCAGATCATCGGTGATTCAGCTCATCCTCTGTTGAGACACCCAATGAAACCCTACAGAGATAATGGGCACCTAACCACCAGGCAGAGGAGCTTTAATCAAAAGCTCACTGCACCTTGTGTGGCGATTGAGCATGCTGAAGTCGAAATTCAGGAGGATCAAATATTTGCACATGAAAGAAGTGGCAAACATCAGTTCAACCGTGACAGCACGTTGCATTCTTCACAACAATTGTTTGGATTCATGTGACCAACTTGATGAAGATGAGCAGGGTCTTCTTAATCAACTCAGAGAGGACTTTGATGATCCACACCCACCGCAGCTCAACAACCAAGATGCATCTCAGTACAGAGACATGATTTGTGCCCAAATTTAAGGATAGTATACACCTTTACACTACTTTTAGTTCCATTTTTCTTTAAACATTTTGGCAGACACTACAGTCAAGAATGTGAACCAGCCAACTTCTCCTTTTGTAGAGTTTTAGTTTCTTAATGAAATGTCTCAAAACAGAGACACATATTGTTTAACATTTTTTTGTTGCTTACTTTTAGTAATGCAATCATTTTATTTTTGCTGGTGTTCTTTTAACTGGGTAAGGATTTGACCCATACATGTCGTCATTTTCTTTTCAAATCTCTCTCTTCGTCTTTCTTTGAGGCGCCTCTAACTCGACAATTCCGGCCTCACCAGTGACTCAAGTGCAGTAGTTCTTCGCTCAGCATGGGACTGGTACAGTGGGTACGGAAAGTATTCAGACCCCTTTAAATTTTTCACTCTTTGTTTCATTGCAGCCATTTGCTAAAATCGAAAAAGTTCATTTTTTTTTCGCATTAATGTACACTCAGCAACCCATCTTGACAGAAAAAAACAGAAATGTAGAAATTTTTGCAAATTTATTAAAAAAGAAAAACTGAAATATCACATGGTCATAAGTATTCAGACCCTTTGCTGTGACACTCATATTTAACTCACATGCTGTCCATTTCTTCTGATCCTCCTTGAGATGGTTCTACTCCTTCATTGGAGTCCAGCTGTGTTTAATTAAACTGATTGGACTTGATTAGGAAAGGCACACACCTGTCTATATAAGACCTTACAGCTCACAGTGCATGTCAGAACAAATGAGAATCATGAGGTCGAAGGAACTGCCCAAGGAGCTCAGAGACAGAATTGTGGCAAGGCACAGATCTGGCCAAGGTTACAAAGAATTTCTGCAGCACTCAAGGTTCCTAAGAGCACAGTGGCCTCCATAATCCTTAAATGGAAGAAGTATGGGATGACCAGAACTCTTCCTAGACCTGGCCGTCCAGCCAAACTGAGCAATCGTGGGAGAAGAGCCTTGGTGAGAGAGGTAAAGAAGAACCCAAAGATCACTGTGGCTGAGCTCCAGAGATGCAGTAGGGAGATGGGAGAAAGTTCCACAAAGTCAACTATCACTGCAGCCCTCCACCAGTCGGGGCTTTATGGCAGAGTGGCCCGACGGAAGCCTCTCCTCAGTGCAAGACATATGAAAGCCCGCATAGAGTTTGCCAAAAAACACATGGAGGACTCCCAAACTATGAGAAATAAGATTCTCTGGTCTGATGAGACCAAGATTGAACTTTTTGGTGTTAATTCTAAGCGGTATGTGTGGAGAAAACCAGGCACTGCTCATCACCTGCCCAATACAATCCCAACAGTGAAACATGGTGGTGGCAGCATCATGCTATGGGGGTGTTTTTCAGCTGCAGGGACAGGACGACTGGTTGCAATTGAAGGAAAGATGAATGCGGCCAAGTACAGAGATATCCTGGAAGAAAACCTCCTCCAGAGTGCTCAGGACCTCAGACTGGGCCGAAGGTTCACCTTCCAACAAGACAATGACCCGAAGCACACAGCTAAAATAACAAAGGAGTGGCTTCGGAACAAGTCTGTGAACATTCTTGACTGGCCCAGCCAGAGCCCTGACCTAAACCCAATTGAGCATCTCTGGAGAGACCTGAAAATGGCTGTCCACCAACGTTCACCATCCAACCTGACAGAACTGGAGAGGATCTGCAAGGAAGAATGGCAGAGGATCCCCAAATCCAGGTGTGAGAAACTTGTTGCATCATTCCCAAGAAGACTCATGGCTGTACTAGCTCAAAAGGGTGCTTCTACTCAATACTGAGCAAAGGGTCTGAATACTTATGACCATGTGATATTTCATTTCATTTTTTCATTTCATTTCATTTATTTATTTCAGACATATCAAAATACAAATCAAACATCGCAAATAACACCAAACAAAATAAAAAACATGACACTACAATAAACAAAAGCGATGTGCCAATTATTTCACTAAAGAAAAAAAATTACATACATTCAATTGATATGTCTGAAAAGGAGTAGGAAGAAGTGTAACACTTATTTAATCCTACCCCTTTTCCACAGTTCAATAATTAATATTTATTTAATTAATATATACTTCCTGTATTCCTCATAATCTCTCTTTATACTATATTTGATATATTATTTCATATATATATTAATATTATTATTTATTTTTTTATATTTTCCTTCTTACTTCTGTCCCTCATCCCTGTACCTTTTGAAAATCCTTGCTTTGAACCTTTTTTTAAACTGGATCATGTTTGGACATTGCTTTAGCTCCTTGTTCATCCCATTCCACAGTTTCACACCCCCAATTGAGATGCAATGACATTTTAAAGTCATGCGTACAGCCAGTATCTTAAAGTTTAACTGTTCCCTCAAATTGTAACCCCCTCTCTGTCAAAAAAAGTTTTTGAATGTTACCTGGTAGCAGTTTATTTCTAGCTTTGAACATGATTTGTGCAACTTGATATTCAACCAGGTCATTGAACTTTATGATACGGGAATGTAAAAACAGGAGGTTGGTGTGATCATAATATCCAGCTTTATTGATTATTCTTATGGCTCGTTTTTGAAGTGTGACTAGTGGTAGCAGTGAGCTTTTGTAAGTGGTCCCCCAGACCTCCACACAGTAATTTAAATAAGGTAAGATCATTGAGCAGTAAAGAATATGCAATGAGTTGTGATCCAATATATGCTTTGCTTTACCCAGGACTGAGATGCTTCGTGACAGTTTAGATTTAACATGTTTTATGTGAGGTTTCCAGCTGAGCTTATGGTCTATTGTCACACCCAGGAATTTATATACATACACTCTTTCAATATCAACACCGTCAATCTTAACATTTACGTCATTATTTAAATTACAGTTTCCAAACAACATGATTTTTGTTTTACTTAGATTCAATGACAATTTATTATTGTCAAACCACTTTTTTAATTTGCTCATTTCAGTTGTAATTAACTCCAGAAGCTGCTGTAAGTCCTCTCCCGTACAGAAAATATTAGTGTCGTCTGCAAATAACACAAATTGTAATTTCTTTGATGTTTTGCATATATCATTTATGTAGACAATAAAAAGAATTGGCCCCAATACTGACCCCTGGGGGACCCCACAGACAATGTCCAAACAAGATGACATATGTTCACCCATCTTCACAAACTGTTGCCTGTTCTGTAGATAGCTCCTCAGCCAGTTTAATACAACCCCCCTGATACCATATCGTTCTAGTTTATTGATTAATCTGTCATGATTTATGGTATCAAATGCTTTTTTGAGATCAATAAAAACACCAGCTGCATAATTCTTTTGGTCCAGGGAATTTGTTATTTTTTCAATTAGCTCAATGACTGCTAATGCAGTGGATCGGTTGGGTCTGAATCCGTATTGGCTGTCAGTTAGTAAATTGTGTTTATTGATGAATTTGTTAAATCTGTCAGCAAAGAGTTTTTCTAAAATTTTTGAAAATTGAGGAAGCAGTGAAACAGGCCTGTAGTTTGTGAAGTGGTATTTGTCTCCAGTTTTATACAGCGGTATGACTTTTGCAATTTTCATTTTTTTGGGGAATTTACCAGTTTTAAATGATAAGTTACAGATATGCGTTAATGGCTTCGAAATTCCGTGAATTACCTCTTTGACTATTTTCATGTCAATGTCACAATAGTCAGTTGAAGTTTTGCTTTTGCATTTATGAGCAATCTCTATAATTTCACTCTCTTCCACTGCTGTTAGAAACATTGATTTTGAATTAATGTCTATGAAATCATAATTGCTGTCATCAGATCTCACAGGAACAGGGATTTTTTCAGCCAGTATTGGTCCCACATTTACAAAATATTGGTTGAAGCCATTTACTGCATCATCCATATTGTCAATAGTCATATCATTTTCAATAAACTCATGTGGATAATTAACTTGTCTAGAACCATTTCCAATAACATTATTTAGTATATTCCATAGACCTTTAATATTGTTTTTATTATTATCTATTAATTTTCTGTAATATTCTTTCTTACTAATTCTCATAATGTTAGTAAGTTTATTTTTATATTTCTTATATTTATTTTCTGCGTCTTTGGTTCTAAGCTTTATAAATTCTTTATATAGTGTATTTTTCTTTTTGCAGGCATTTTGTAATCCTTTAGTTATCCATGGACTATCTGAATATTTAAATTTCATTTTGATTTCTTTTATTGGGCAATATTTATCATACAACAATTTAAATATCCCTAAGAATATTTCATAACCTTTATCAATATTTTCTTCTTTGTATAATAGTTCCCAATTTTGATTTAATAATTCATTTTTTAAAGCATTTATTGCCTCATCTGTCCGTACCCTTCTGTACTTGAATGCACTCTCCCGTTTTTCCCTCTTGTAGTTGTTATTGTAAACAAGAAACACTGGCAGATGGTCACTGATGTCATTGATCATTAATCCACTTATTGTATTATTGTCAATAACGTTTGTAAATATGTTGTCTATCAATGTGGCACAGTGTGATGTTATCCTGCTTGGTCTGGTGATTTTTGGATAGAGACTTAAACTGTACATTGTATTGATAAAGTCTTCAGTTGGTTTGTGGTTATTGGGATTAAGAAGATCTATATTAAAATCCCCACAGATAAATATGACCTTTTGCTTTGACATTGTGTAAATTTTTTCCAACCATTCCTTGCATATATCAATATTGGAACCCGGTGCTCTATAAATACAGCTAACAATCACATTCTTCTTATTTTCCATGCAGAATTCAACAGTTAGACATTCTAATACATTTCCGATTGCAGTTGTCATTTCATTAACCACCTTGTAATTAAGGTTTCTGTCCACATACAGAGCCACACCTCCTCCAGTCTTGTTCTCTCTGTTTCTGTAGTACAGTTCATAGCCCTCTATTTCAAAATCCACACCCCTTTCAGGGTTGATCCAAGTTTCTGATATTGCGATTATGTTAAATGGTTGTGAAAATTGGCGCAAATATTCCTTAATGTTTTGGAAATTTGCATACAGACTTCTACTGTTAAAATGAATCATGGAAAGTTTCTGATCTGCCTTAATGGACTTATTGTACTGTTCAGCTGTGTAATAGCCGCAGTCGGCATTGATATTACAGAAGAAGTTATTTTCCGGGTCGATATTGTCTTCCATGTCTTGTAGATTGTGCTCCGTATATTCAAATGTTTTCAGTTCCAGTGTATCATAATCGGCAATCATTTGTGTTATAGGTACCGGTGTGATGTGTCCAGAGTATGTCATGATTAGTAGCCTACCTCAGACATCGAATCTGTCAAGATCACCAATGTCATTAATGACCATGACTTTTCCGTCTTCTGCAGTCGTCGTACCATTCAGCTTTATGAACACTTTACAGCTAGCAGTCCATGTAGACTGAATCTTGCTTTGCTTCCTCAGGATGCGTGCGCGCCTGGCGATCTCACCATTCCTCCTGGTGAGGTGTTCAGTTTTTCTTTTTTAATAAATTTGCAAAAATTTCTACATTTCTGTTTTTTTCTGTCAAGATGGGTTGCTGAGTGTACATTAATGCGAAAAAAATGAACTTTTTCGATTTTAGCAAATGGCTGCAATGAAACAAAGGGTGAAAAATGTAAAGGGGTCTGAATACTTTCCGTACCCACTGTATGTGTCATGAATAGACTGTTGGCTGCTGCCTCTTTTTTTCCTAGGTGCTTTTGTGAAATGCGTGACAGTTGAAGGGCCAGGTCAATGTTGGACAGATGGCGTATGACTGGGAAAAAGTGGTGTGGTAAAACTTTCCCTGGAGGTGCACTCCCAAATATTTCATCCATTAGCTGCAAAAGGACACAAAGGATTCCATTCAAAATCGGATGTAAAAAGTGGTTATTTCAAACATGTCTGCTGAGATCATTTCCTTCCTTTCTTCACCAGTGTTACTATACAGCGGAAATGGAAGATTGATACCCTTCAGAGAGTCTTATTAACATTTAAGATGTGTACACAGTGGAAGCACTTACCAAGTAGTATTCCCAGGTGATGTTTCCTTCTCCTTTTGTTGAGATCTTTCTTTTGCCCTTTTGTAAGTAGTCAGCATTTTTCCTAGTTTTTTCCCCCCCAAAAAAAATATTTGTGAATTTGTATCCTTCGGCTTTGAAGTCAATTTTGTTGTTAGTCTATCAGCAGTTTAGCTGCTTACTTTTAAATTAATGGCACCTTTATCATCTCTGAAGGTAATTATTGCTTTATCCATTGTTGCAGGTCAAACTGAGGTTCTGCAGGTGCCTTTATATACCCAATTGCTTGACAAGAAATCACCACACACCTGCTTGAAATGGAGCAGACCTATTGTGAGGGAACCCATTACAATTTACAACAGATTGTGCCCATCACAGTGATTACTGTTGTGTGTTGCTGATTTTCCAGATGATGTCGTTGAAGAATGTTTTTCTTATGCTTCACTGTAATTGTACAATAAATAACTAAAACATTTAACAAAACTAATCTTATTTGGCATATCAGATATGGTTTGTGATATCTAATAATTAATCTCACAAATGTTAGGTATGTTCAATATGTTGAGGTCACACAAAGGACACTTCCACGTTGTCACACATTTTCGAAGACAATAAACCTACTTTTCACACTGTTCTAAGTTTGGATATCTTTTGATTTATTGAACTGTGTCATTATTATAATTGAGGATATAAGATTGGGCATATTTTAGTTCTTGGATGTCATATTTAAACATTTATATAAATAAATATACTTGAAGGTAGTGTAATTTCTAAATCATACAACCATAAATTTTAGAAATTGAAAAACTGACCCAACAGTCCAAACATCAGTTACATAAATAGGCTACAAACTGAGGAAAAGCAACACCGCAAGTTTCCATCAGTGACAATTGTGCGATCCTTTTTAAAAGGTTTTCTGATGCCTCACAATCGTTAATCTCTTGACTGAAAACATGTTGACATCAAGTTGGAATTGGGCTTTCTCAATAAATATCTGTATTTACAGATGGTAAATAAATAACCTTATATATTATTATTATCATTATTAGCCACATCATTGCACAACGTGCGACCACTAGCCAACAATCTAGCGTCAAATCTTACAATTACACAGAAAATAAGAATTCTCTACAAAACGTGGCATTTGTTGTCAAAACTAAGAGCCAATCCGCTCATTCATCGGGAAAGAGCAAGGCGTTTCCCATCATGCAGTGGGTCATGCAGTCGGTGGAGAGCAACTGCGGTGCCTGGCTCTAAAAACTGCGGTTGCCTCGCTCTCGTGAGGTTATCGTTGCTCACGTGTTCATGACGTCAGAGCAAGTCGGGATCAAGTCAGACACAAATCTAACCGGCATGTGTTGTGTGGCGATCGCTGGACTGGCTCATCTGAAACGAACATATTGACTCTGTGTTGTTTGATATTGCCTCCTTGTCACTTTCACCTGCTGACAATCAACTTTATAAAACCATTTACACCAGCCAGTGAAATAAAGAAGGAGGCCAAATGCATGGAAAACCTGCCCAATCTGGTCACAGTTTGCTGGCTGAAACTAATTATGGTGAAATTGAATTTCACTGAATTAAACACATCCCGGCGTAGCACCCTGTATTCATTCCTCGCTTAACGTTCACTCTTTGTTGAAGTTTCACAATCAAAACTTCTGTCTTCCATCTTACCACATGATGTACTGTGTGTAGATGCACTGAACCTAAAACGTGCATTAGGAAAACTATCCTACTGTGAGGAAGCAACAGATATGAGAAAACGTTCCTTCCTTCCTTCAGTGGCTCACTTTCAATCCTTGTCATCGAGGTGGGGATTAACATTAAGCGGATCTGGAAGAGCCGTAGCCCCCCACATATCTTAACAGCAGGGAGTGTTGTACTGTGGAAATGTGAGCTTGGTCTCAGCTTGATCTGGAAAACTTCTTTGTGGCCTATGGACTTTATATTCAGTGGGAGACCTGTGGAAGGGCTGAAAGACCTTTTTTTCATATGCTAAGTAATTTATGCATTTTGAAGTTTGTAGATGCCCTTTACAATATGTTGTGACCCTTTAATGTTCCGATCTGAGCCTCCATCAACTATATTTGAAAGTTTGGAGGAAATCGTGCGTTACATTTCCAGATTTAAAAAGGTGGGCAGCTTTGTTATTTTTCATATAAATCCCTACCGTTTTTGCTTTATTGTCCTGAAATCTAACCTCTTCGTGTCCACAGCTTATTCCACCTTGCTGACTCTCCTCTTCATTTCCATTTTATTAATTGCAGTAATCCACTGATTTTCCAAAACAACGCAGTCATCCAACCTTAATCCTGTGGGCCAGTCCATTAGGGTATTACAGCAACTTGCCTGGACTATTTGCTCACCGCTGCTGTGTTCACTCTTCCCTAAATTGTTGCTTTCCACTCAGGTGAAGTGCATTAGAATATTGCACCAACAAATCCAGGTAGGGGGCTGAAATGAAGAGCCAGAAATGAGTGAGTCGAGAGGTTGGATTGGGACGAATATGATAAGTGAGGTGAGATTTGTGAATTTGTATCTACTGGACTCCCAGTAGACGCCAACGTCCGTCTCTTAACTTATCCATCCATGTCTTTAAAAAAGGCATTTTAAACATTAACATAAGAGTAGAAGAAGTCATATTTGGATTGGGTCAATATTTGGTTAGTAAATTAAGTTATAAGAAATTGGTCATTAAACTAATGTGACGGCGTACTTAATATGCTTAGGGGTACACAGGCAGTAACAACTATTTGAGAAAAACCTTTGACAAAAGTTGAAACTAAATGAATGCCCGCTGGAACACTCAAGGAGTACAATAAGTAACATTTATTGATAACACATTGATTAACAGAAATAACCCAATTTAAATGGAAGCAATGACATCAGGGTCTCTAAGGCCAAAATAATAAACAAAACCCCCACACTATCTAGAAAATAAGAAATTGAACGTTCCTACAGTAACAAACAGAAACACAATACTGAGCTCCCTAGCTGATTAGAAAACAGGAGAAAACCAAAATGACAACATAACTGGAAGAGAACCCCTACACAGCTTCCCCAAAATTACCCAGACCGGTTACTAACAAACCTCCCCACCAACTAACCAGCCCAAAACAGAGGGTAACCATATAAACAAAGGTTCCACAGTATGAATGCTCATAACAGCTGCAAACAACCAGCTCACAGGCCAAAAGCAAAAGAGAAGGCAGAAGCACTGGATCCAGAGGTTGATATGCAGCTCCACTGCCGGCCTGATGACCCTCAGGTGTGGGTGCTTCAGGCACTGAAAGGGGGGCGGGGCAGACCTTAAACACAGAGAGACAGCTCTCCTCCAAAAAGAGGCCAGAGATGGTCATTGGGCGTAACACTCCCTCCCATAAAACAATGCATAACTTTTAAAGTTATGTAACATACTTTTAAAACTAAGATGATACATATCATGTGAAATTTACAATCTCGATAAAGTATCATTAATAATGTCAACACCCTTCTTGTGTCTGATCAAGATTATAGTTTTGAACCAGCAATTTCCCAGCGCATCAGTCCTTGGTTCAGGTTGCTACTCGTTTGGATCCTGGACACTTTCCATGTCACAGGCAAAGGTGACATAATCACTGTGGGAGTGGTTAGGTCCTGTTGAGGAAGTGTAGACTCCAGAAGATCAACGGGGGGCAGCTTGTCTTCTGGAAAAACAGCTGCAAGCATGGAGTCAGCCAGGTTGGCTTCCTCTTCATGTTTACGTGCCTGGGATCTGGTTAGGACACAGAAAACACATCAGGGGGACTTTTCAACACTTCATCCTTATCTGGACAAGTAACAGGGATATCCAACACTTCAGAACTAGGCAGTACCTTATCCCCAACTAAATTATTTCCCATAATGAATTCAACCCCTTGTATAGGAAATGAGTAGCGCGCAGCAATATCAAAGAACCCAGAAATTAACTTTGACTGGACATGCACACGATGAAGTGGGGCAGGACCGTAACCCATCTCAATGCCCCGTGCTATTGTGTGACGCACACAAAATGTATGGTCACATTTTTGTTTATTTGATTAATATATGATGTAATGTACTGTTAGTTAAAATATTCAATGAAATAGAATAATCTGTTATACTAACTTCCTCAGAAGTATATTTCACCCTATGGCCAATAGGTGGCAGTGCAGCGCTGTGGTTTAGTATGTGCGCGCGCAACGTCTTCCCATAGCCCGGGAAAACTACCAATGAAGACGCCACAGAACTGCCTGCTTCTTCATTTATTCCTGTTTTCACAGGTTAGTAATATATGTAAATACAAAATAAACACGATTTAAATAGAGACAAATGTTTATAGAACAATTGTTAAAATTTGTGTTTCATGTATTTGTTTAGAGGCAACGTGAGTTCGGTATTAAGACTGACTGTCGGATGCTAACGTTAGCTTAGCTAAATGATAGAATAGCAGTACATTCCCCTGGGTTTTCTGGCTCCTGCACATCATAATATTTGTAAATAATTAAGTGATATAAATCTGTATGTTCAATGAGTTGTGTCACACTGAGTATGTTGGTTAAATGTGACCGAAAGATGTATATTAGTGTTGTGCCTGTTTGTTAGCCTGTGTTAGCGCTCGTTCGTCGTATTGTTAGAGCGGCGCCGCCATTGTTAACGATCCGTGTCGTCACCTACACCACAGTAGCAGTGGGTCCAGTTTTGCTGTTGTGGAACGGTTAGAGAGGGTTTTATGCCCAGTTGTCCCAGTTATATTGACTGGATGGAGTGATTAAGTGGGATAGTGAATATATGAATGTGTGAATGTTGCTTAATTAAGTTGTTGTACATTTATGTGATTTTGTGAACGACAATGCACTTGAAAGAAATATGTAATAAACATAGCCCGGGAAAACTACCAATGAAGACGCCACAGAACTGCCTGCTTCTTCATTTATTCCTGTTTTCACAGGCACACATCATCTGCACACAGGCTCTCTAGCACTGAGACCTGTAACAATTGCACTGGCTTCGCAGGAGGTCTCAGTGCTGAGTGGCTGAAGATCAGTGAGAATGAACCCAGTGAGCATTTTTCTGTTGAAAAGACGTTTAAAAGACTACTATGGCCAACATTGAAAAGACGTTCAGAATTGGTTCAAAAGTGAACGTTTTTTCACCGACTATTTGTAGATGTTGATTGAACGTTCATGTTTAGACCATATTTCAACAGGATTTGCAATAATGGTATTTTTAATTCTCTGAATTATGCTAATAATGGTATATCATCATTTTAGAACCCAACTCAGAAACGACATACACATTTCTTAGTTGAAAGCAAAATTTTCAAATCCCAGTGAAATATGGTCTAAACGGGAACGTCTAATCGTCTTCAAATAGTCGGTGAATAAACTTTTGAACCACTTCTGAACGTCTTTTAACCATAACCGTATTTTAAACGTCTTTTGAACATCAAACTGCTCACAGTAAAATATGTAGCAATTAAATACGTAGTCATAGTAACCAGTTTAGCTACACTGACAGGACAAAGAAGACCATCTGACACAGTCAACAATTCATTTGTTTTATTGATACAACTACAATGAAATTGAAAATACAGAAAACAAAATCTCCCGTTTCGTCTTTAAATGTCGTTGTCAAAGCCTCCCAGCTGCCAGTTTCAGATGATCTGCCATATTTCAGATGGATGTCTGTAAATTAAACAAGCATTAGAAAAACATATTCACTCTTGAACCAGTCCTGAACGTCTTTTCACCGGTGACCATAGTCGTTTTTAAAAATGTTAGTCTTGGGATTTAAAAAAAAAGACCCATAAATATACAATATGATAGTGAGAGAGAGATTTTAATAAAAAGTTGAATAACACAAGAACGCATTACTGGAGAAAGTGGAGAAACTCTTGTTTGCTTCATTATCACCGCCCGTGGCTTCTCCATTCTGGGCTTGATTTGTTAAAAGCAAGTTGATGTTTCTCTGTACCCACGCAGCAGACAAGTAAACAGAAGTTCAAAAAATTCAAAGTGAGGCAGGGATGTGGAGCAGAGCCAGAGGAAACGGACATCGTGAGGGGGTTGAGGGGTAATCGCAAACACTTAGGACACGCGTAACACACAAGTCTGTCCAGAAAAAAACGCCACTTGCTGTGAATTACAAAGATCATTCGAGCATTATCTTTTGCACATGCCGTTCTTATTTCACTCCTGTGCTTTTCAAGAGCCTGGAAATGACTTTATCCTCTCGGTGCATGTCAGGTTGACTTAGATTATATGTGGCAAGAGGAATCGGCTCATTGCTGTCTGGTGTGAGGAAAAGCGGCACCGAGGTCTTCACTCACCATCATTTCAATTACCGCCTCAGTGGGGCATGCAGTGCAGGAACAAGGACGCTCTCTCTCCGCATCAAGACGGGAAATCATACATTTTGGCATTGTATTACAGAGGGCGTGCCCCTCTTCACCCTCTTCATCCCCCCTCTGTTTCCTCCTCTCTGATGTCTGCTCGCTGTATATGCAAGCTGATGTTTGTATGTCTCAGGGAAGCCAATTAAAAGCTTGCCCGTGGCTAGGCTGCACTCAATAAAAGTGCACAACGCGGCACATCCATAATGCATTCATCCACGTTCATCTCGTAATTCACCTGTGGACGCCATGATGTGCTGATCAAACGTTGTCGGGGCCTCGTGCGCTTCCGCGCGTTACGGATTTGGTTCGCTGGCTTCAATGAAAGCTCAAGGAAAGAAGGAGAGCGGTTAATCCCTGTGGCCAGAAAGTCGCATACAAATACATTCACTGCCATTGACTCCCTCCAGGCACTTACACACACACAAACACACACCTTTGAACATATGCATTCTAGTCACTGTCAGCAGTAGCATGCCTGAACAACAGAGAACATTTTCTTCCATTTTTCACAACAATGCAAGGAAACTCATTGTACGGAGTATCGAGCCCTCGAGGTTTTATGTATTGATTACATGATTGGCAACATTTCTATTTCCTCTCAACAGCTCTCATCATGGCGAATGCTGAGCCGGTGGCTTGCAGCTAACTGTGGTAACAGCGCGGGCAGTGCAAACTACAGCAAAAGTGTTTACAAGGGGTTGGGTGCTACACTACGGCGACAGCAGCATCAGTTGGGACAGCATTATCGGCTGTAACTGCCGTAAGAGCGCAATGCAGAGCGGCGGCTGTGAGCTACCTGCAAAATTGTATTTAATGATTCTAATTTCATTTCAAATTTGAATTTGTTTTCAAAAGTGCCAACAACATTTTTGTTTAACGCCAGTTCATATTTCATTATGTCACTTTTCACGACACTTGTGTTGTCACCATTCTCTCCCGTTTTTTAAGCTAATCACACGCCTCTTGTCTCTCTAGCTAGCAAGCTCAACAAAAGCTATTGTCGCACGTGCTGATTTCTTTGACTCTGATAGTGATCCATAATGATGTAGCTGATGTTCATCTTTTACCTATCTGTCAATGTCGTTTCGTCTCGTCATTGTGTGTTTGTGTGTGACTTTTAATACCTGTTCTATAATAATAATAATAATTGATTGTACTTGTATAGCGCTTTTCTAGTCTTCCGACCACTCAAAGCGCTTTGACATTACCAATCAATCACCCATTCACACCCATTCATACACTGATGACAGGAGCCACCATGCAAGGTGCCACCTGCACATCAGAACCCTAACTAACATTCATACACATACATACACCACAGGAACAGCCTGCGGGAGCAATTTGGGGTTAAGTGCTTTGCCCAAGGACACACCGGCATGGACTGCCGGAGCCAGGGATCGAACCGCCGATCCTCTGATTGGAGGACGACCCTGCTCTCCACTGAGCCACAGCCGCCCACATTTGTTTCCATTTGCCGTATTATTGATTTATTGATCAGGTTCATCAGTGCAGACTCACACTGTTGCCACAGCAACTGTAAAATCATATGAAGCTTAGCGTAAATTCAGTCAGGAAGACTTATCTTTACGCTCCTCGTCATTCATAATCCCAGTTACTCTCTCCACGTGACTACTCTATCAGCTGATTGTGGGTTTCATTTTATGTTAATCCAAACAAGCTCAGCCATCAAACTGCAAGTAACTGATCATTTATTGTGAGTCATATATTTATCAGAAAACTATTATAGCTCGTCTAACTTACACCGTGCGCCCAAGAGAACTCGCAGTCGGATCCACTGACATTTGTGACACGGGACGTCTGAGATGCTGTACACTGTTTGCTCAGAAGACAGTGAGTATGGAGAGGCAGTGCAGTCAATGCTCCATGCCATTTCAAGTTGGAGAAAGCCGACTGGGGACAAACAAAAAAAATACACCAGTAGAAGCATGAGCAGGTTACAAAATGCTCTAATATATTAACTGACATAGCAAACATGCACAGAGAGTAGTCATGCCAACACTGCTACTTAAATGATAAACATCAATAATCCATTTATAGTTGTGCTGCCCCAGATCTCTTTCTTTTTATTTACATTTCAATTGAAACGTGGCTTTTGAATTATTCTGAAATACACATGGGACTATACCATTCAAAACACGCAATGCTTTATCCACTGCACAGTAACAAACTCTATCTAGATTGTCATGATTGTCATTGTATGTGTATTTATTGTCCAGTACCGGTTCTTTCAATACGCACACTACGCACGTTGCGTAGGGCCCCGCAAATTTATTATTTATAATAAAGGCCCCGTGGGAAAAAAAACAAAAAAAAAAAAAAAAAAAAAAAAAAAAAAAAAAAAAAAACGTGACAACGTAACTGTCCGTCGCGGACGTCAGATAGCTACCCATGCGCATGCGCACGCGTGTAGAAAGATGAAGCGGAGCTATCCCTCGGGGAATGAAAAAAGGAAGAGGAAGGAACTTGAAAATGAACTGCGGGAGCAGCAGTCAGGTAAAGCCTTTAACTCTCCTCTCCTGGTGGGAGAGTAGACAGTCCGTGTTAGACCTACAGGGTAAAGCCTTTAACTCTCCTCTCCTGGTGGGAGAGAGGGAGGGACAGTCCGTGTTAGACCTACAGGGTAAAGCCTTTAACTCTCCTCTCCTGGTGGGAGAGAGGGAGGGACAGTCCGTCGTTAGACCTCAGATAAAGCCTTTACCCATGCGCACGCACGCGTGTAGAAAGATAAAGCGGAACTATCCTCTCCTGGTGGAATGAAAAAGGAAGAGGAAGGAACTACAGAAAGCCTGAACTGGTGGGAGCAGCAGTCAGGGTAAAGCTCTTTTAACTCTCTCTCCTGGTGGGAGAGAGGAGGACAGTCCGTGTTAGACCTACAGGGTAAAGCCTTTAACTCTCCTCTCCTGGTGGGAGAGAGGGAGGGACAGTCCGTGTTAGACCTACAGGGTAAAGCCTTTAACTCTCCTCTCCTGGTGGGGAGAGGGAGGGACAGTCCGTGTTAGACCTACAGGGTAAAGCCTTTAACTCTCCTCTCCTGGTGGGAGAGAGGGAGGGACAGTCCGTGTTAGACCTACCACCCTGCCTGTGACAGTTGCCTCAGCTGAGAGGAGCTTCAGCAAGTTGAAGTTGATAAAAAGCTATCTGAGATCTTCCATGTCCCAGGAACGACTGAGTGGTTTGGCCATCATGAGCATCAACCATGATGTGGGGAAGCAAATATCTTACGATGACATAATTGATGATTTTGCATCCAGGAAGTGCAGGAAGGGACACTTTTAATGGTAATTGAAAACATTAAAATGTTTACATGCCCAACATTTAAGACTCTATAATTGTTTGTTAACACATTAAAGTTCGATTTGATTTGTTCTGATTTGGTCTGTATTTATTCTGAGTTGGACCAACAGGTGGCGATATGCAATATATTTAAAGGGGGGATGAGTGGAAGCACTGGGTGTCAGGTGCGACGGTTGAACATTTTGGGGGTTCGTGTTAGGAGGGCCCCTTGGCAGAATTTTGCCTAGGGCCCCATGGAGGTCTGAACCGGCTCTGAGTGAGTCAGTGTATTTGCGGTGTTATCTGTGGTTGTTGTCGGAGGCTACGGCCCACAGCAGCGTGTTACTGTCCGCTTATACATCGAGATAAGCAAGATACCGTCCCGTAACCTCCTTTACAAAAGGGTCTCTACATTATGAATGAACTTTAAATAGAAAACACGCAGTGGTGTAGTCTAGGTTTTTGTAGTGGGCATACTGTGAAGATTCCCTATTAGCCTCTTCGACACCCATCCTAAAAACACCGTCACACTCACTGTTGCATACAGTAGCCTACAACCACCAAAGTAATTCCGATTATTCAACACTTAATATGTCATAAGTTTCTAGGACAATGAATAGTCAAATTAAAATCACCATTAGGCACTAGCATCAAACACTATACTACTGTATATGTAACCGGCCTGGCCTGAGTACTAATGTGAAGGAGACAAAGGGATACTTGAATCTTTTGCACAGGACATTTATTGCTGCTCCTGCATGCTTCTGTTCAACAGAGTTGGTCTTTT